>NW_027526335.1:229820362-229886568 GCF_048455015.1 Haemaphysalis longicornis
AGCGCTACAGCCAAACAGAAAAAGAGGCGCTAGCGGTAGCATGGGCAGTACACCGTTTTGACCAGTATGTTCGTGGCATGAACTTCACGGTAGAAACCGACCAGCAGCCCCTGGTAACATTGCTGGGGAACGCAGACTTGGACACGATGCCCCCGCGCATTCAACGATTTCGCATCAAACTTATGCGCTACCAATTCCGCGTGGTCTACGTTCCGGGCAAACAACTGGCAACTGCAGACACTCTTTCGAGGGCTCCGGAGGAGAAGCCATCAATCAGTCAAGTGGATGTCGTAGAACAGTTTCTAGATCTCCAAGTTGCTACCGTAACAGACACGAAGCTGGTCTCTGTTGATGATGTTCGCAGGCATCAAGAACTGGATGGTGAATGCAACTTGCTCGTCAAGTACTGCACCCAAGGCTGGCCTCGTCGAGACCGGCTTCCAGAACATGTCAAGAAGCACTGGAGTCATCGAGGCGATTTCTCTCTGCACAACGGCATACTGCTGAAAGGTAATCGCTTCGTCATCCCGGCTTCACTGCAACAGGATACGCTTGAACTTATCTATGAAGGCCACCAAGGAATTAACCGATGTCGCCTGAGAGCCCAAGCCCAGGATTCCGTGTGGTGGTACGGACTTTCGCAGCAGCTACGAGACAGAGTGAACCGCTGTAGACAGTGTGCCGTCACACGGGTGCAACGAAGTGAGCCGATGGTGGTGACCCAGACTCCAGAGCAACCATGGCAGGAGGTAGGCACAGACTTGTTTTCTTTCAAGGGACACGACTACCTACTCGTAGTGGATTATCGTTCTCGCTACCCCGAAGTCGCCTACTTGCGGAGCACGAGCTCATGTGCAGTCATCGATGCAGTCAAAAGCATTTTTGCTCGTTTTGGCATTCCCGCAGTAGTGCGAAGCGATAATGGACCTCAGTTCGCATCGCATGCCTTCAGAGCTTTTGCGAGACACTGCGGATTCCAGCACCTAACATCGAGTCCAAGCTACCCGCAGTCGAACGGGGAAGTTGAAAGGATGGTGCGAACGATCAAAGAATTGTTCACGAAAGCGGACGACCCTTTTCTGGCGCTCTTGTCGTACAGAGACACAGCAGGCGTCACTGGGTACAGCCCAGCACAGCTGCTGATGGGAAGGAGCCTGCGAACCAGGCTTCCCAAGATGACGGAAAGTCTGGAACCGAAGTGGCCTGCACCGGACGAAGTCAAGCGCCGAGATGAAGAGGTGAGAATGCGGTAGAAGAAAGACTTCGAACGCCGTCACGCCACGACCGTCTTTCCTCCGCTGCAGCCGGGAGATACGGTGTGGGTTCGAGACGTCAAGGCTACGGCGTGCGTTCTCAGCCCAGCTGCCAAGCCCCGTTCGTACGTTGTGGAAACACCCACCGCTGTGCTCGTGCGTAATAGGGTTCATCTAGTGCCGTATTCAGATCCAGCTACGCAGCCAGCTCGAAGTGACAACGGAGAGGAAAAAGATCGGAGCAAGGTAACACCCACCACGGCGACAGCAACACCAGGAGTGTCCGGTGAACGCGCAGTGCGAGTTACGAGGTTCGGGCGTCGGGTCAAGACTCCGAAAAGACTGGACTTGTGATGTGTTAAGACTTGACGTGTGATTTATTTTGTTTCGTATGTGCTGATCTTGGGGAAGAGATGTAGAGGGCGCTACGTGCCATTCATGCTATATATTGTTGTGACAAATAAAGGTGTGCGTCATTCGTTCTGCTAGCACCGCTCCAGGCTCCAGTCACTGGTGTTGGCGCGGCTATTGCAGCCGTCAGCACACATTCCCCTACATGATTATCATGTTTTATGATTATTATTATGTTTTATTGGCCAATCTTGGTCAATCTCTCTAAGTGGTATGCTTGGGGCTTCGCTGTCGCAACGACCTTTACTCCATCATTGTTGCTGTAAGTGGGAGCTTCTTTTCTTTTATTGCAAGTGTTAATCATTGCCCCATCTTGCGTTGTATCAGTAGCATCCTGACGTAGTTTGAATGCGTCAAGGATATAAGGCGCGTTCGTAGCATTTCATTCTGGGACTCATAACTTTTGTAGGCTGTATTAAGGGCAGTTTTCCATGCAGTAAAGAAAAAAAAGTCGGTTTTGTGGCGCAGGGGGAAGAGCACCATGTACCTCGCGTTCCGCCCACAGGGTCGTGGGATCGAAACCGAGCGCCTCTAACTATTATTTTTTATAGTGTAAGGGGAGGTGTGTGGACGAGAGAGGGGCATCGGAGAGGAGAGGGGGTGAGCGGCGGAGAGCGCAGCTCGCGCAACGGGGAGAATGGCGGAGGGGCGGACGACAACGACGCCGACGCCGACGCTGCATGGACAAGGCAAGTGAATCAGATGCAGTCGCATCTAAAATTACACCATCTTCCCGTAGGGAAACCCTGAGTAGTATGCGAAATAGCCATGGGGTCAACCCAATTTCCCATTTCGTAGTTCCGTTAAATCAAAAGTGTAGTAGTTACTATGGAAACCAAACGGTAAATATAACTGTAGCTACGTACCTCGACCTAACGGAAACGACGAACTGGAAATTAATGGGCACTTGGATCGACCCCATGGCTGCTTCGCATACTACTCACGGTTCCCCTACGGGAAGATGGTGTAATTTGTTTTTCCCGCCAGTACTGTTGTCGCTTTTTCTAACAGCAGCTAATGACTACTTAACGCTTCCCCCAACGATAAAACTCAGTGCCTCATGAAAGCGGACTTTCGCCCCATGATCGAGCTGGACATATAAGTTAACGTTATATGTTATATTATAAAGTTAACGTTATAACATAACGTTCACATAACATTAACATAACATATCGTTAACATAACGTTAAAGTTAACGTTATAACTTAACGTTATAGGTCCAGTTATGTTTTCGTTTGTTCCTGTATATATCTTCTGCACTGCATGCACAGATCTCATCCTGCGGCGAGTGTTACCTCACATAGGTCCTTCTCGAACAGCCTGCTCGAACCCCCAAAAGCAACGCACATCTGTTGTTATTGTCAATTCCTTCCCCTGCTCACTCGTTTGCCTTCTTTTTGGACTCCCAATGACCTTCTCGTTTCCGGCCTTTCCACCGGCGTAAGCGTCTGCGCTTCCTTTACTTCCTTTGCAACGAGCCCCAGTTGTTCGTTTGCCCCGCTATCCTGTACGTTGACGTCCGCTTTGACGTCCTGTTCCGGCGTTCAGAGTCCACTCTACGTAATTACGAAATGTGAGCGCCGGCACCTTTGCTCCTTTCCAAACGCCTCGTACCACATGCACATACGAGTACTTTACTCCCAGAAGGCACTTGGGTGATTTTAGGTAACGTCGATGAAAGGGGTGGCTCGTCGACCTCTTCAATTGGCTTGAACATTTTTCGTTACTGTTAACGAAGCTCCTTTCGGCACACCGACAGCTGCCCCCCCTTTCAAACAGAAAAAGAACTTGTTTCAAACGGCGCTTGTCTAGGGCTGTTTCCGCCGCCTGTGATTGGCCCACGCGGTGTGCAGAAGGCGGAGAACCGGCGACGCACTTAACGCATCTAAATACAGCAACACCATCTCCCGATAGCCTCGTGAAATCAGCTGCGCGGTGAGAATAACTTTCTCGAGTCATGGTTGTTCGCTGCCAGTGTATTCCTGCCAGTCTGAGGTAGCCCCAGGCATTCAGTCCACAAGGAGGTCACTTTGCTGCGAGTAAGCCCTAAGCGCATAGGTAACCGTCGAAATATATAAATCACTTTTGCAATAAACCGCACCACTTTGCTACATTTTGTTTCTACAAAGGTACAATACCGGCCCTTTCTCTACGCACTCAGCACCACCTGCCACCTACTGGTTGGCTTAGAAAAGTCGTTTTATACTTTCGGGCAATTAACGTCTAATGGAATTCCGCTGTCCCGCTTAAGTACCCAAGGGGTACTTGGCGGTTTTAATCTGTTTCACGCGTTTCGCGAATTCCGACGAGAACGGAATGAGTTGGAGTCTCAACAATGGTAATTTTTTTCTACACCCGTGATTCTTTTTATGGCAACAAGTTCCCTGAGCTGAACTGAAGGCATTTTTATCGCAGATGAAGGTGGTTTGGTATGCTTCGGGTAGGTGAAACAAACCATTTAAGTAACGTTCTGCATCGCTGTGGAAGTGCCGGGCTTGTACCGTATTTCGGAACGGTATATCGCCCCCGCTTGATCTCTCTTGTCAACGAGCAGCCCATTCGAGTTCTGTGAAGAAGTGCAAAATTATCATTGTGCTTCGTGAAATGGAATTCTACTTGTGGAACTCGTATAAAAAGTGCACCTGCATCTTCTGTCTACACATACTTGGCCGGTTTTTGGTATTCTCTGGCATGAAAACAGCCGCTTCCGGAACGAATATTTCATCACCAATCCGAATGAAAAACTTGATAGTTCCAGTATACACGTACGGCAACTGGTTTTGAAGGCAGAATGGATGTTGTTTGAAACAGTGAGGACCAAGAGGGGCATATTCTGCACCACTTCCTTACCTACGCAAAGAGAGTGCAAAACCGGAGCCCTTTTCTTCTCCACACTGCAAGTTTGTTGCTGTCACGTGAACTTCACAAGAGTTGTCTTCACTCATGAAAACCACAGGAATGTTGACACAGCTCCCTTGAACTTGTAGACATATTGGACCTGCATGGAAAACATTCTTTGCCATGAACAACTTTAACAACCATCACATAAAATCTGAAACATCTTACAACAATCTTAACCATCTTAAAACCTCAAACCGCCATAAGCAAACTCAAAAAGGGGGGTTTCGAAACGTAGGTTCGGATTTGGGCTTACATAGGAACGTTAATTCCATATAAGTTAATGTTTTAATTTGTTAATATAACTTGCTTAACATAGCGAAAGCAGCCTGTGAAAATATTAATCGCACTAACACAAATAGCATTAGTCAAACTATGTAGAAAATTAGCAAACTCCAGTGGCGATTCAAAAGCGCGGAGCCGAAGTAACGTGTGACTTTCGATTGGCGTTGACCCACTCCGTCCAGCGTGTCTGCTCATGTAGGTTCGCGTCCGGCCATTAATGTCCGTTACGGTTGCCCCACGAGCAAAGCATCTGACGCGAACACCAATACTACTGAACCGCCGTAAAGGGTGGGAGGCTTCGCTCTAACAAAGCTAGATGCATTTATTAATGAAACCGTGAGCATCGCCACCGTTGCAGATGAAGTTCTGTCGCTACGTTCAACCTGCCATAAAAAATCCGTCGAAAAGCGATACTGCAATAATTTACAACACAATTTACAATGTACTATTGTCAATTTACAATTTACAATTTACAATTACAATTTACAATTGTCTGGATGATATTTGCTGTTTACGTATGCCTAATCAAGACCAGCCCGCGATTAGCGGAGGAGCAGTTGACAAAGTAGAGCCTGTCTTCGCATATTTTACACGCAGCAACGTCCCTGGGATTTGCCTTTCGAGGTAAATGTTGCGGTTGGGATGGCGTAATTACAGTGCTCGAAGAATGCCAACACCGGGAGAAAGAGAAAAATCTTTTGAGCAAGTTTCTAAGATAAGCGATGGACATAGAGTAGTAATGTTTTTCGATTGTACGGTACGGTACAAAGAGGCGACTCACCGCTGGCAATGCACAGTCGGGTGGTGCCCGTGTGCGCCATGTCCTCAGTTCGGACGACGCTGTGGTCGATGGGCCGCATCACGTTCGAGGGCGCGTACAGAGACCCGTAGAGCATGCTGCGGAAGCAAGAGGACCCACGCATTTCCCAGATCTGACGCTTGGTTCTTGCCGGCGCACAATGCGAAATGGCGCTCTCAGTAGATCTCACAAAAGAGACCCTATTTCAATTGTTAAAAATAAAATATATGAGTAAAAAAAACTCATGCAACCTTCCGCCTAACGACGACGATGGTTGAGCGTGAAGCTTTCTCGCGAGGGATTCCTTGATTGTGGTCAGAGTTCGGACTTTTACTCACAGACGGCTTGCACTTTGACTCAATGAGCTTTGGTCTTTTGATTGCAGCTGCTTTGACTTTGTCTGTTTGTCATTTGATCCTGCTCGAAAAAAGCTTGGCGTTCGACCATCGTCCTCGCTAGACGGAGGGATTCATGATTCCTGTGTCTAGTTTTGCACGCGCATGCACACCTTTCCAAGTCCAAACTTCTTCGACCATGTCGTAATAGCACAATGGGGTAGACATCGGCCTCATACTACGATAGCCCAAGGTTCGATTCCGAGGTCGGGAAGCGCTTGCCTTTCGCTTGATCCATTTTCATCATCATTGTCAGAGAAAGTTGGATTTCCTGCAGTGCGTTCTCGACGCTACATACGCCATCAGTGAAACAGAAGGATCCGCTTTAATAAAGGCTATGTTTCTGCGCAAGTAAACCTTTCCCGCATTTTCTAGAAAGACTGGATTAAATGTATTTGCCACCCAGGAACAGTTCTCTGGAAAGCCTTTGCTGACTACAGTTACTAAGCGCGCAGGCTCCAATAGCGCACAACGCGACGACGCGCCGTAGTACTTTCCTACAAAACACCGAAGCTGTGGGTGCAGAGTTAATCATGCTAGCCGGTACACGCTGCCGCTCGTGCGACTTCGAGAATACGGCGCGGCCAGAGCCCTCTTGAGCATGCAACGGGCTTGAAGCAGCGGCTGTGGACGGCAGCGCGGCATGTGACTCACCGACTCTCCGACCCTGCGGGAGTGCTTTTGCTTGGGTGTGCTTGATTCTAAAGGGCCAACCAGGTGGACGAGTAAAGTCAACGTACTCGCGCAACGACGTACGCCAGCGGCGACTTACGCCGCTGCCTCTGCGTAGACCGACGAAGCCCTATTTACCCGTTAAGTGTTGAACCAGCTCCTCCGTAGTGCCGACATTAGCCTGAAGGGTGCTGGCCATGTTTAGATTTGACTCCCCTGCTTTTTAGGTGTCTGTAAGGTGGCTAAGTATGCTTCAAGCTTTCCCGGATTTCAGAGTGCCCTGGAGGCCGTCGTGAAGTTATTCACTTTCTTGGCGTAACGAGTGTGCCCCAGTTAAGTCGGAATAGAGACCATCTGCGGGACTTTTAATTGAGGTGCTGGCATTTTCATCTATGGGTCAGGTCATGGCGTGTTTCGTCCAGGTGGAGCAACCTCGCCCCCACAAAAGGGATCTGGTACGTCGTGGTTACAGTACGCGTGTGAACTTTTACTGTAGCAGAAAGATAATTTATCCCGACAACGCCTAACGTATCACATTTGATACGCCGAAATTGAAACTGCACCCTGGGCTGAAAACCGAATATGATAGCTGAAGAATCGGTTGGTGGCGCTCTAAAAACATCGAAGAGGGTATTTGCTTCTCGAAGCTTCGCATTCCTGCAAACAAAGGTGTGCTACCCGAGTTTCAAAGATGGTAACTTCCAGCAGCCCGCGCGATGCAATTCCGCCTGCATCTTTTTACTCTGCCTATATATGTAATATATGGAATATATATATGGAATATAATTTATGAATTTTTATACAGATGTTGTTCCTCGAATGTTTTTTTATCCCAACGCGTAATTTTCAGTGATGGGCAGCGCATCTGGGCTGCGTGACAGCGTGGTAATTTTCCGAACTGATAATTTTCGTATCAGAACTGATACAATGGGCTTTACTTGGACGGCGTTTTCTCAAGGGCGCAGGGCAAGGGGGCGCGAGGCTGTGAAGTCTCGATGCAGTTTATTGCAGGAACCGGAAAGAGTCCAGCCGCTGGCTGCGGCTAAAACATGGCGTCGGGTCAGCTGCACGCTCTGGCGCGCCGGGACTTCGTCTTTTCCCATTCGTGGGCACGTGCACCCTAGCGCCGTATATAGCATACCGATATGCAGCACTCCTCCCCCCTGCTTGTTGGAGTCTCTGTATCATGCAGGACGACGTCTATTCGTCGGTGGATTTGTGCGCCGTTGCAATGCTGGCTGAGGACATGCTGCTACGCCGGGCGATAGCTGTTCTCCAGGAGTGCTCCCAGCGGTTGTGCTAGAGGCGTTGCAATTTCTTGGGCGAGATGCATTTCGCTGTTCGCTCTAGAGCACCGGGCACGCTGTAGCGTGTCTGGTTGCTTTGCGACTACCAGAAGCTCTGAACGCGGACCTTGATGTTCCTCCCAAGGCATACGGTCAAAGCCCACTGTATCAAATATGATACGATTTGTAATTCTTACATGAATTATGCATTTTCGCACTAATTCTGCGTCAACATGTTTGTTTGTGTCCACAGTGTCAATAAATGAAATATCAGATTTTTTTTCAAACCGGTTCTTTGGGCGGGCTTTGCAGTGAAGGACTGATCTGGGTTTGCCGAGGGGCTGCACAGTGCTTTGCGGAAATCATCCCAGTTCGTAATCCGAGTTTTTTTTTTGTCTTTCCTTGTAGTCCCCGTTACCCAAGAGGAGAGAGAGAGGTCCTGTCACTCCACATGAAGTTTATTTGACGATCGGCAACCTCAAAAACTGCAGCTCTGGTTTGGATGGAATGATTTGGCCGCGGTTGCGGCTTTCAACCCGCCACTAAGCAGAACACCCCGTCTTTGCAGATTCCGTCCAAGCCGGCCAGCTATCGACAGCCTGGTATCTCCAGCTCTCCGCCTCACCCCGTGACCCCCTCAAGCTCTGCGGCTGCGCAACCAGCGCTTCCACAGTATAAAAAGGACTGACCCAAGCATCAAGACATCATTTGGCAGCGGTTGCGGCTTTCAACCCGCCACTAAGCAGAACACCCCGTCCTTGCAGATTCCGTCCAAGCCGGCCAGCTATCGACAGCCTGGTATCTCCAGCTCTCCGCCTCACCCCGTGACCCCCTCAAGCTCTGCGGCTGCGCAACCAGCGCTTCCGCAGTATAAAAAGGACTGACCCAAGCATCAAGGCATCATTTGGCAGCGGTTGCGGCTTTCAAACCGCCACTAAGTAGAACACCCCGTCTTTGCAGGTTAGTTGTGCAGTTGCACTTGTCTCAACTCAGAGCTTAGCCGCATCCGTTTCCACAGTGTTTCTTCTTTTGTTCCTGTGTCTTGTTGTAGATCATGGTTACAAACGCGGAACTTGCCAAGAAGGTTGAACACCTAGAATCCTTACTTAACGGAAAACTAGAAAGTTTAGTTGAAAGCCTTGCATCCTCTATTAAGAACAAGCTAAAAGAGAACGAACTTGATGAAGCTGTTTCGTTGAAAGAGAGTGTGCAAGTCATGAGCGACCTGTTTGATGAAATGAAGGAAAAGCAGGAAGAGCTGTTGGCCTCCAATAAAGCACTAGTGGCTCGCAACGCCGCCCTAGAAAAGAAAGTTGCCGACCTGGAGCAATATTCTCGCGTGAACAATGTAGAGATTAAAGGTGTCCCAGTAACCGAGAAAGAAGACTGTGCTGCCATCTTGAAGACAGTAGGAGAGGCCATCGAGTGTCCTGTATTGCCTACGGACATCGATGTTGTGCATCGCGTTCCTACAAAATCGGCTGGAAAAAATATCATTGCGCGTTTTTGCTGCCGGGAAAAAAGAACGAGTTTGTTCGCAAAGCACGTAAGGCCCGTCTCAGCACGAATCAGATTGGATTTTCCAGTGAAAATCACTCTCCGGTCTTTGTCAACGACCATTTAACTGTCGACAACAAAAAACTGTTCGCTCAAGCTCTCGCCCTGAAAAAGGAGCACAACTGGGTATTCCTGTGGACAGATAACTGCCAGATCAAAGCCCGCAAGACTGGCGACAGCAAGGTTTATAGAATCGCATCAGAATCCGACCTGCGCGTTTTCTTGTAATCACCACGTCTGACACCATCATCTTCACGCGCGACTGCGCTCTCCCACTTCCACGTCGTTACTGTCCCCGGATCAATTCAAATCCTCTCTAAATGACCACCATCGTTCGTTGATACATTTTAATGCCCGCAGCTTGCGGAAAAATTACTATGCCATTTTCAATTTTATCACATCGCTTGACGATTCCTTTCCGTTCATTTGCATTTCAGAAACTTGGCTTTGCAGTGCCGATAGAGATTTGTACAATTTTCCTACTTACGCTGCAGAATATTGTCACCGTTCATCCAGTTGCCATGGCGGTGCGGCAATTTTTATTTCACCTGACATCACGTACACGCGTAGGCACGACTTAGCGATAACGACTGCGAACTGTGAGTCAGTATGGATTGAGGCTCGACAGTCTTTCTTTGCGCAGAGCAACAAGAACCTTATTGTTGGCTCTATCTATCGCTCCCCGTCATCGTCTGTTGCAGAATTTACAACCGCCCTTAGTAACATTCTAGATACCATATCATCTGAAAACAAGAATGTGTTGCTTGTAGGTGATCTCAATATCAATTTGCTCGATACCAACTCCAGTTCATATCTTGCTTACACTGACTGTTTTTCGGGCTACGGCCTAGAATCACTCATAAATGCTCATACAAGATGTAGCAATTTCGGAAATTCATTATTAGATCATGCTCTAACTAACGTCGATCCATCACCTGCCTCTGGTGTTATCAGTGTAGATATTACTGATCACTACCCCATCTTTGTCACTTTCAATGCTATTACACGTCATGTGACCACACGCTTTCAGCAAGATAAATTTATTAATGCCATTTCTTCTACTAATTGGTCAACGATCAATTCGATAACTGATCCTGAGGCAGCGTTGGATACATTTACCACACTGTTTTTGAAGGCGGTCTCGGATAGTACTGAAACCGTTCATTGTAAAAAGAAATACAAACATCCGTGTAACCCCTGGATGTAACCGTGTAACCCATTACTTACGAGCCTAAGGAAAAAGGATAATCTATACAAAAAGACAACCATTCAATGCCACCTGAAAACTTCGCTATAAAACCTACTGCAATGTTTTGACGAGTCTACTGAAGCAAGCGAAAAGGCGTTATTATGATAAAGAATTTACCATTAATAAGAATAACCCTAAGAAGCAATGGCAAGTAATAAATAATTTCCTAAATAAACCATCGTCGTCTACTCCAGTTTCAAGAATTAATTTTAAAGGCATCATCTATCAAGAGCCTTCCCAAATTGCCAACGCTTTCAGTAATTACTTCTCCTTTTCCTCAAACGATACAACTGGCACTTCGCAACCTAACATGCCACGTTTACCCCACTCTTTTTTTCTCGGTCCTGTCACTCCACATGAAGTTTATTTGACGATCGGCAACCTCAAAAACTGCAGCTCTGGTTTAGATGGAATAATTGCCCGTCATCTAAAACTGGTTGCTAATTGCATATCTGAAAGTATCAGCAATATAACTAACCTTATCTTCAGAACTGGCTGTTTTCCCAACGTTCTTAAACGAGCAAAAATTGTTCCAGTTTTTAAAAAACGAGACAAACTTTTAATTACCAATTATCGTCCGATATCAATTCTTTCTACTATTAGCAAGATTATTGAGAGGCTTTTTGTAAAGCGGTTATCCAGCTACATAACAAAATTTAACATTCTTAAGCCTTGTCAGTTTGGTTTCCGTCCTGGTAGTTCAACCACTTTGGCCCTACTTTCATTAACTGATTTTGTTAAGCATTCAATCGATCGTTGTCTTATTGCTGGTTCGGTGTTCTTGGACTTTACTAAAGCCTTTGATACTATTAACCACCGCATTTTATTTAATAAACTTGAATCTTACGGTGTAGCTGGCCCAGCCTTATGTTTCCTGAAGAATTATTTGCTGAATAGAACTTATACAGTTTGTACTAACAGCTTTCTTTCAGAGACTAAAACAGTCAACCAAGGTGTGCCTCGGGACTCAATTCTCGGACCACTACTTTTTATACTATACGTTAACGATCTTCCCAACATTCTGTCTTCCAATCATTGTGTCTTATATGCCGACGACACTACCATATCATGTTCGGGCGAATCCAGTCTCCGTCACATCAAAATTAAACGACTCGCTAGCTAGTGTAATGAACTGGTGTAAGGATAACTGCCTTATAATTAATCCTGCTAAAACTTATTATATGCTTTTTCATTCTAGCCATAAACATCTGCCTAATCCACCGAGTCTGACAATTGGTCCTCATCAAATTACTGTGTGCGAAGGCGTCACATTTTTGGGTGTAATACTCGATAGTAACCTTAAATTCGCTTCCCACATCAACCACTTAAACAAAAAATGTGCATTCGGTATTCGCGCTCTCATAAAAGCACGACTATTTTTTTCATTTAATGCACTAATGTCTCTATATTTTGCTTTTATTCACAGTCACATTAGTCATGGAATCGCCGCATGAGGCAACACCTACCAATGTCACCTGTCATCCATTCAATATCTTCAAAATCAAGCTATACGTATTATCACCTCTAGCCCTTTTCACTCAAATGCGTCGGCTCTGTTACATGAACATAACATCTTATGCGTAGATAAAATGTTCCATTATAATTTATCACTTCTGTTTTTCAAGTTGATTAGTGCTCATTTGCCAATTAGTTTTATTGATTCACCCTTCCTGCTTAACCCCAACTCCACCAGGTTTGCCTTTAATCGAAATCTTCTATTGCCTCTTGTTAATTCTAGTTAAGGAAAGTAAACGTCACACTTCGCTGCTGTTTCATTCTGGAATTCCTTACCACCAACTGTCAAATCCGCTACGCACTTGTCTTCTTTTAAAAGATCTGTTAAAAAGTTCCTTTTAATGTAGCAATCTTCAGCACACAAGCGTGTTGCTCTGTATTTTGCGTCCTGTTGTTATCATAAGTGGTACTACGATTTGCATTGTTCCGATTCTTTCCCCGCGCTTGCCCAAAACGTGTTAACTGTATGTTTACCCCCCCTCCCTTTTCTTGGTTTCTTTTCTTTCGTTTTTGTTGTCTTGCTGTTTTTTTTTGCTGCCAATTACCCGACTGTTGGCTGTTTTTTTATCGGTATTCTTCCTTTGTATCGTTTTTTATCGTTCATCCTGGCCGATGAATTTTGTTTATTTGTTTGTCTAGCTGACATTCACTGAACGTCTGTACCCTTGCAACGTTTTTTTGTATATGTTATTGGCGTTTTCTTTATCAATTTTTAGTCGTTTTGTATAAATTACATTTAAAGAGTGTTTTATTTGTTGCATTCACCTCCGCTGCTACCCTGCATATTGACTGAATTCGTTGAATTTACTTATCAAGGGTCCCGTCCCAGTCCCTGGACTTTGGGACCCTTGTCTGCAAAACATAACCCCCCGTATTCTTTTGTTGAAATAATAACCTTCATTTGATTTCATTTGATTTGATTTGAGATCAAACTTTATTCTCCTGCTCAAGTCCGAGCCGAGGAGTTATCAGCCCTCGGAGGAAGGGGGTGTTCGGCGGTCCTCCGACGGTGGCGGGCTTGGCGGAGGTGCAGAAAGTGTTTGAAAGGGGGCAGCCAAGAGGGACCACAGGGCTCCCCGTAGGTTTTCGGGGGAAGCGGCCCAGCTAGACCACGAGTAGGGTTTGGGGAAATCCCGGGGTTGGGGAAATATCCCGGGGTTGGGGGAAAGAAATGTGGAAGACGAGGTCGCCCGTTCACAGAGCCAATATGTATGTTCATTATCCGGATATCCACCACATACCTGACAGTGCGGACGGCCTGGTGACTTCTGTATGTAGTGGAGAAACAGATCACAGGGGAGGGACAATGTCTGCGCCTGTAAAATATATGTACCGTGGCGTCGGGACTTGAACTTAGATGGGGAGGGATAGCATTCTTGCTCTCCGGAGGTTGCCGAGACGTTCACGGCGCCTTTTGTAATGCACAGCTCTATCCTCTTTTGCATTGTAGTTCTCAGGCCATGGCTGAAGGCTGCCCGGGAAATGAGCGTCGCGGGCCAGGGTGTGAGCTCGTTCATTACCCTCTATGCCTTGGTGGCCAGGGGAAACGTGGAAATTGTGGAGGTGGGGATGAGCGTGCATGTATGTGGTCAGGCTAGTGTGGACAGGGGATAGAATAGCATTCGTGGCGAAGCTTCGTAGTGCTCCCTGGCTGTCCATGCGGACTGTACTGTGGGCGGTCCTATGCTGGTGAAGTATAATGGGTTCTGCGATGGCTTGAGTCTCTGCAGCTGTGGGCGAGGGGACGTTGACGTGATGCCGTACTTGAACCGATGCCGTAGTCACTGTATGGTCCACAAAACGGGCGGCCGTGTAGTAGGTGTCATGGGTTGGTTCGGGCAGGTGTTGAGCGCGAGATGCTCTACTTTCTTGATCTGTCGCTGGACTCGTGTGTTTTGGTTTGGGTAGCACAGTAATTCTTGGTATGCTCTCCCACGGTGGCGGCGGGGGAGTTATGGGTGGGAGGTGGTCGGTGGGCTGCCCGAGGGAGCGAAGAATTTCCCGCCCTCAGAGTGAAGTTGTTAGTCGGTGGTGCTGAGCTTCATGATAAACTGTGGCTTTTTCATCAAGAGCGTTGTGGAGGGCAGCGTCATTAATTAATGCCGTGGAGGCGTATAGAGGAACTCTTATTTCTATGCGGATGCATTTTCTGATGGCGGTTTCTATTTTGTTTGCTTGTGTCTTGGTAAGGCGCTGAAAAGGGTATGCATACGTGACATGAGGACTTCGACTAGTTTGCGTAATGCGTGTTCTTGGAGCCCTTGATGGTGTCGCGTCACGCGGCGGAGCATTTGGTGAATTTGGTTAATTTGGGTAATGATCGATTTGACCCATTCTGTGATTTTAGCGTCTTGTTGGTAGCGTCTGTTGGAGGATGAAACCCAGGACCTTGATGTGGCTACGGTGAGGGATGGGTGAGTCGTTTACCGTCAAAGTGATTAGGTTGCGATATTGAATTTTTTGGTTCTGTTGTCCAATCCAACTACATATTCACGTTTGAGCAGGTGAGTCCGACGCCATGGGCGTGCCCGCTGATGATATCGAGGCCCTGTTGTAGCGTATATTCCTGCTCGCCAGGGCTACCCTTTCTACGCCAGAGCGTGACGTCGTCAGCCTATATGGCGAGTTGGAAATTTTGGATAGCATTCAGTTTAGCGGGGAGATCCTTCATCACCAGATTGAAGAGTGTTGGCGATAAAAGGATCCTTGTGGTCTGCCTCTGTGAAGTGGGTAAGGCCGGGATGGTTTCCCATCGGGTCCCAAGATGCAGATGGTTCGGTCTGTTAGGAAATTTTTAATGTAATTGAAAATACGGATACCCGGTCTAGTGTCCTTGAGGCTGAGACGTATCGCGTGATGCAGCCCATTGTCAAAAGCTTTTTTATATACCTACTCCTACGATGGTGCGTAATTGGGCTGCACTGGGCTTTGCGTATACGTCCTCATGAATGCGTTTGGCAATGTGCTGAGTGCTCCCATTCTTTCGAAATCCCGCCATTGTGGGTGGCAGGTGGCCGTTGTTTTCCAGGTGCCATTCCAGTCTAGCGACCACCATTTTCTCCATACGTTTTCCAACACAAGATGTCATGGCGATAGGGTGGAGGTTGGCGGTTGCGTTGGATGTTTTTCCTGATTTGTGGATGAGGGTAACATGAGCTTCTTTCCATTCGGAGGGTAGGTTTTCTGATCTCCAAGCCCTATTGATACGTTCGAGAGGTTCTGCAAGTTTCTCGTCAGGCAGGTTGCGGATCATTCCGTATGTAATTTTATCGGGTCCCGGGACTGTGTTGCGAGTGAATTGATGCAGTGCAATGTTTAGTTATCCGGCTGAAAAATCCGAGTTGATTCCTTCATCCTCATCTTCTGGGGATAATTCTGTGTAACTTATGTCGATGCGTGTGGTACTACAAGGGGGGTAGAGCGTGTTTCGAATCTGTTCTGTGATATGTGGTGTGCCTCCCATCGCTATGTGAAGCCATTGGACGGTGTATTTTGGTTTCCGTTGTCGCCGTAGTGTGCGAAACAGTTGCCAGACCGTTGCCATATGAAGCTTGCCGTTGAGCCCTTCGCATACTTGAAGCCAATTCTGTGAGGCTAACTTGTCGGCATACACTTGGGCTTCATGATTGAGGCGGTAAAGGCGTTCTTTGAGCACGCCGTTATTCTTACATGTTTCCAGCGTTTGACAACAGCCCGGCGCTTCCTCCAGAGGGTAAGGAGGAGCTGGTCAATGTAGGGATTGGATTCGGGGCGGGCTATTATTTTGGCGTGTTTACGTACCACTATCAAGATGACGTCGCTTCATTCAGCAAGGGGAATACCGCTTGTGGGAATTTCTTGCAGGCGTTTACGGACATTCGGCCAATTCGTTATATTTGTTGTGGGCCTGTTTGATGGGTTTCTTTTTGATGACTGAGTAAGGTGGACACTTATTTGGATAGTGTTGTGGTGGCTCCCGACAGTTTCTTTGGTGTTGTACTGGCAGCGATTAGCGGACCTCGAATCCAGGTAAGATCGCGATTTCTGTCCGCCTCTTGATTGGAGCCGAGCCTCGTGGGAGATATGGTGTCATTCATAAGGGTGAATTGATAGAGGCTGTTAAATTAGGCCAATTTACGCCCTAAAGGGTATGTTCGAGTGTAGCCCCAGGTTGGGTGGGGAGAGTTGAAATGACCAAGCAATAGCAGCATGTCTGAGCTACATCGTATGGAAGGCAACGTGGCGGCTGTTTGTTTTGGCTGCCAATAGCAGTTTACAATAGTGATGTTATGACCGTCAAACATCGTAGTAGTAACTACGGCCTCTTTTCAAGAGGTATTAAGATGCGTCGTGTCCAGCTGGGTGATAGGGAGCGTCTTGTCTACGTAATTGTGATGGTTGGCGGCGGGGATAGTGGTTGCGTCCATTTCCTATTTGGGATAATACTTGGCTGAACATAGCGATCATATCTAGGGAGGGAAAAGTCTCCGTTAGTTTCTTGTAAGGTAATAATATCCGGTTTGTTGTTGGTGATGAGCATGTGTTGAAGCAAAGCATTGCGTTTTCGGCAGAGACCTCTACAGTTCCATCGCCATATTGTGAGTGATGGAGGTTGGAGGTGATTGGGTGCGCATCCTAGACATATTCTGCGTTCGTTGTCTCTGGGGTGGCACGGCAACGGCGCTTGCGGGGAAGGAGCTACTCTTCTACGACCTGGAGACGCGCTGTTAACTGTTGTAGCATGTTCTCGAGAGGGGCGAGAGCTTGTTGAATAAGGGAGGCCAGTATTTGCTGTAACAGCCTTGGGAGCGTCTGTTGAATGATCTCGTGCACCTGCTGTGCTATTGATGAGGGGTATGGTAGTTGCAAATTTTGTATTGTGTTAGTTTTTATTGGGGTTGGGTTTAACGTGGGTGGCTGGAGAATCGGGGGTTTAATAATTGGAGGAGGAGTGGACGGGGGGGGGGGGGGGGGTTACCTGGGCCACTCACCCGTGGCAGATCTTGCTTGTCTTGTAGCGGATCTTGAAGGGGCTGGTGTGGCGACGTCGCTTGGACAATGGAGCGAGCCTGTTGGGAGGCCTCGATGCGAACCCTGTTCTGCCCATGCCTCTTCGTTTGTGGATGAAGCTTGCTCTATGCAACCGGACGGCGGTTGCGGCTACGGCTGCGGTGTTTTAAATGACCCTGGCTCCTGATCCGTTCGTGTGACCGGGACAGGAGGTCAAAGCGGTCGCTCGTAGGGAGCGGTGGCCACGGGCTTGCGTCGTCACGTTGCGGTGCGGGTTCCTGGCGACGCCGCTGTGTGGCATGAAAACGGGAGCGGAGAGCCTTCGTAGCGTCGATGCGTGCTTCACACTTTGCGGATGAGGACTGGTGCTCTTCATTACAGTTTACGCAGTGAGCCTCGCATTCATGGGGGGTCGCTGCGGGGTCTTCATTTGTCGGAAACTGCTTGTCGCAGTGCGCACATCGTAAGCACTCATTTTTTGTTTGTTTGGGCAAACATCGGCGCGTTTCCTGTTGCGCGGCAGTGGTGACGCTGCTTACCCTGTGGTTGTTGCGAGAAGATGCGGTAAACGCCCGAGAAAAGTGTGGCATGTCGGGGCAAGTTCCGGCCTTCAACTTTGATTAATATGGGATAAGTCTTCCCTAGTCTCCGGGCAGCTGATATCTCGCGCCCTGGAATATGAAGCTCTGCACGCAGGGTTTCGTCCGGGACGTCCGTGAAGATACCATGAATTACGCCACGAGCATTGGAGGGGCCATTTACTACGTAAGATCGAATTTCATAGCACTTGCCGTTGATGAAGACTTCTTCAATTGAAATGATGTTTTGTACAGCAGTAGGGCGGTATTCGTCGATGGCAAGAAGGTTCTGTGAAGCTCGAAGTTTGATGAAGGTATCGTTCCTTTCTAGTCTAGTCAGACCAGCAGTTTGAAGTATGGCGTGGCATAGATGAGCGAAGTTGAGTGCAGATAGATTGGTGTTACCCAAAAGGCGAATGATGTCGTGGTCTGAGCCTGTTCGTCGTGAGCCGTGACGTCACCTGTTTGTCGACGAACAGTTGACGCAAAGCTGGCCCGTCAACATATACATGCCAGGGTAAAGGTGTTCGGCACGTACTGGTGCCCGTTCGGATCGAAGCGTTTGGGTCGTTAAAGGTGTTGTACCACCAAATTTTAAGTCTATGAAAAGCCTGCTGTAGGCTTTCTCTGTATGCAAGGACCATCAACACGAAGTTCTGGGTACAGCAAGTGCTTAATACATATTTTAATTCGCTTCTAAAAAGTACCTAAAAGCTCTTCTGGAGATCGGGACCCATCGCTAGCGCCACTAACGATGACGCCAGTGAATTGCCAGCATAACAAAGTTTGTGATGTCATACCACGTTAGTGACTCGAGCGACGTCAACGTGAACTCCAGTTACCACAGTTTGTTTGGTCACTTGGTCGTATCAGACACACTAGGCCGACACGACGGCGACAGCGACGCGACGCCGACGAGTCGCCAAACCATCGGCCAACTGCCGAATTGCCAGACCGCGCAGTCACACTACGCCGACGGCGACACAAACACGTCGGCCGATGGAAGTGCCTGACTCGCCGACCGAAGACTCCAACAAAACCGGTCGCCTGACTGGTCGCCCGACGCGTCGTCGGGAATCGACCGAGAAGTGAAAACTGCGCCCAACAACATTCGTTACGCAATGAAGGCGGCTGTATTTTGTTAGTTTCTGGACGTGTAATAAACTCAGTTACGTCCATGAAGCCCATACCGCTCAACACTAGCGCTAATTCGATCCATAATTTGGCGTTCGACGCTTCGGCCGAGCTCTTCGGCGATGCCGCTACCCCGGAATGCGTGTTCGATCGGCTCGCCTGTAGAAAATATAAGGTCAGTTTCGTGCAGAAGAAGAATTACGTAGGGTAATTTGGGTAATAAGAGATCAGTATCGGCAAAGGTTTTTAACGTAAAACGTAAAACAAAAGTACGTCAAGCACTATCCCTACAGTGCAAAATCGTAGTCGCAGCCGGGCACAATTATTTTTGCGAGCGCTTTCGTGAAGGAGCGGAGTTGATGGCGATAAGCTATTGCGGCGGCTTCGCGGAACCTTGCTGCGGAAGCGCTATTTAAGAAATTTGAGTTTCAAGCCAGGAATTCTGTAAACTAGCTAGTAAACACCGACGTACGACTCCAAGGATGGGCCTCCATCTAGTACACCGGCTATTTCGCCATGAGAAACAATTTGTGCGGTGGCGCAGTGGTCTCGCGCGTCGAGCTCGCACGGTCAACGTTGCGGGTTCAATTCGCGGCGGGGGCAGCTTCTTTTTCTTTAGCGGTTTATTTTAAGGGGCATGGTTTGCATATCCATGGTTATCATTTGTCTGCATCCAAGGATGCAGACAAAATGTCTGTGTCGGAGCTGTCGCGGCTTGACATGACGAGCTGGCGTGTTTACTTCCGTGGTGAAGCACATGTGTGCGGGAGCAGACGCCGCAGTAAAGTCGCAGCGTACCGCAGCGCCGCATGGTAGACACACGTGGCAGAGCGTCCTCGCAACACTGTGACGTCACTGCTTGAATCGGCGCCCAGAAACTAAAAGCGAATCCTGTTCACATGAATCATGCGATAATAATTTTTTTACTGAGAATATGTGCATGTGAGAGCATGTATCGTGCTTTCTAACGAAATATAAAACGTTTGCAACAAAGAATGCAGAAGCAACAAATTTGGTGGCACAACACCTTTAAGGAAGGTGAGATTAATTTGCTTCATGGTCGACGCAACTGGCCTCCCCTTCCTGCTGTACTTGTAGGCCCACAGTTCGCAGCCCCATAAAGACCGCCTCTTGTTGTGCCGAGGTTGCGTCTAAATGTGGTCTGTGCTGGGCAGTTTCCGCTCCTCAAGCACAAACGTCGCTGCAGAGTTTTAAAGACGTTAGTTGTTCTTGGGCTAATTAAACGCATAAATTTTGATCTGTCTGTCTGTCTGTCTGTCTGTCTGTCTGTCTGTCTGTCTGTCTGTCTGTCTGCCTGTCTGTCTGTCTGTCTGTCTGTCACTCTGTCCGTCTGTCTGTCTGTGACTCGATTCAACCACCCGGCCAAAGTGAAACGGAAGCTGCTCAATAGTCACTTCTAAATGCTCACAGCCAAATCTAAACGTCTAAGTCTCGTGTTAGTGTTCATACATGTCAACATTGTTGCACAGGAACAAGAAGTTACCCAAATACAAGGCAAAAAATCAATACATAAGTGATATTTGCAGTGTTCCTTTGTTTTAAAAAATTATAGATGCTTCTTTTTTGTGGCAGCAAATGAAATACTACATCAACGGCAGAAAATCGTCGCCTGCTGTTGCCAGTGCTACATCCTTGCGGCATTAAAAAAATCAAATGGCAATAGCAACGAAAGGTTCCACTAGATGGGTTTCACGTTCCACTTAAAATGCTCGCGTAGTAGGGCTACATGGTTCTATAAACGTTGTAGTCTCAATTCACGCGCGTCCCCGCCGTTCGGCAGCGCTGTCATCGAGACACCCGACTTGAAGCAGTTGAACGCGGTAAATTTAAATTGACTTGAGCAAACATCATGAGAGGTGAGAGGGGACGCCTTTACTCGGCAATGGCGCCAGTCGACTATCGTCTTTCGGCGACATTCGCAACGAAAGGAGCAGATACGCGGCCATTTTTGCCCGCCAACCTACAAATCAGTGCCCACCCGGACGTCAGCGGCTTCTCTAGTTTGACTGCAGGCGTTTTAGCGGGTTGGGGATTCTTCGCAATTACAAGGTGTTTGCCATTTACCTAGATATTTCTCGTCATAGGCGCGCCCTTTTAGCCGTCCAGGTCTTAACACAGTTTCAAACTCCTTCATGCCTGTAAAGTGGAATATTCCACATTGTCACTGTTTACAAGACGGTCTTTGTCACATGTGTTAGGTGCTTCGGGGAGTATTTCTGCGCTCTATAGCACCTTTTTTGGACTTTTTGTCCTAATCCGGCACCCCGCTCCACCCGAACTAAACCCAGAGTGCACCACTGTCGCAGCCACCTGATGTTGGTAAGTGTCATCTTTCCATGGCAGGGAACTGCGATTGACAATCTAGGTGCCTGGCGCGCCCGCAGTAGCGCCATCTACTGGTTTGCTTGGAACACTCTAGTCTAGTTTGCTTTGAACACTCTAGTCTAGCTAACCCTGCTTCGCTGTTCGGCTTCAGTTGCAAACGGTCATGGTTAGAGCACCACCAGTTCTTGTGTCTTTTTTCTTGAAGACACCACCTTTTTGCTGCAACATGTTCTCCTAGACCACTTCTGGGCGTTCTTGTAGACAATAAGGAAAGTTTGGTGCCTACCTGGTAGGTTTACCGTACCAACTCGCATATTAGTTCAATTATTCTACTATGATTCGAAAGATAGGCGAACATGGGGAGCACGTAAACACGAGGGATGATGACTACGCGGAAACTTTAAAGTCGCGAAATGCATCTGGAAAGTACACGTATACTTCAAAATGTGAATTGCCGAATTTCTGTTAATCTCTAAAAAGCTCGCCTGCTTAAGGCATCGCCCAAAGTTAGTCCGTAGCCGAAAGCGTTCTTTGGGAAGAAATAGTTATCGTGCAAGTCTACCTCTGTCATCGTCTTTTCAGCCTCTTCCGTTTCTACTGTTGAGATGAACCAACGGGCTTGCAAGTTTTGTAACATAACATGTTTTTAGTGACACTCAGTCGCTATAGGTAAATGATTTCCTCGTTTCAGAAACTAGTGAGCGATGACATTATAGCAACAACATTATAGCTGATTTCGCCCAGACAGCTCTATCCGCACAGTCGGGCGCATGCAGCACAAGAGCCAACTTTGTTCTTGATTGATTGATTGATTGATTGATTGATTGATTGATTGATTGATTGATTGTGGGGTTTAACGCGCCGACGCAACGCAGGCGATGAGGCGCGCCGTAGTGGAGGGCTCCGGATTAATTTTGACCACCTGGGGATCTTTATCGTGCGCCGAAATCTCGTACCACGGTCGTTATTGCTTTTCGCCTCCATCAGAAAAGCGGCCGCCGCGGCCGGGAATCCAACCCGCGACCTCGTGAACTTTGTTCTTGAGGCTTTCTGCAGATCGCCTATGCCATTTACCGTCGTTGTATGAATTCCTGTTTGCCTACCTGCGATGATGGATCAAGTTGCCTGGGCGGGACGCAAACTCCGTATTACACACTCTAGAATAAAATACTCACTCCATTTTCACGTACACTCGGGATCAACTTCATGGTGATCGCGGGAGCGTAAATTAGCGGGTCTTTCACCCTACAGAGCGGCCGTTCTCAGAACTTCGGACATAAAGGTAGCAGCGGCTTTTTCCCATCCTTATGATACAACCCTGATACAACCCGTAACACCTGCGGCTGCTTGTTTCTTTGCCACGTACCCAAACGATCACCTTCAACTTGATCCTGACTGTACACAAATTTTGATGATTACTGCTGGTACTAACGTTTAAGAGGCGCAAATAAAGTATACTGTGTAGAGCCGTGTGACGAATCTGTTTGTTTTTATGGAATTTGCATCTCGCAACTTTTTTATCTAAAACTTCTAAGCATCGGGGTTCCAGAACAGTACAGCTGAGTTTACTTGGACATTTGTGCTTAGAGGCAGGCTAGCCAGCAGTTGCCATCTCCTTGTATTGGAGGGAGGTGAAGCACTGCGAATATGGCGCCAGCTACCAGCAGCCCTTTCGGGGAAGCTACCTCGGCCGCATTCGGACAAGTGCACAGCGGCGATGTTTTGAGGCCGCAGTCTTAGGAAGACGATTGCAGCAAGCGAAAGATGTGGGCTTCCCAATCCACTCACCCGCTTCGCCCTCCGTAGCTGTTAGCGTGAACCAAATGGTAGAAGTTGCCCTCCTGAAATGTAAACAAAAAAAACAGTTCCTTGACACATTTAAAAATGCAGCTATAAACGTTTTCCGCATAGCAATACTCCAGTCATTTGTTGCTCTTTATATTTGCCTCTAATAGATTGATTGATTGTAGGGTTTAACACGCCGAAGCAACGCAGGCGATGAGGCGCGCCGTAGTGGATGGCTTCAGATCAATTTTGACCACCTGGGGATCCTTTCCGCACGCCGTAATCTCGTACACACGGGTGTTTTTGCTTTTCGCCTCCATCAGAAAAGCGGCCGTCGTGGCCGGGAATCGAACCCGCGACCTCGTGCTCAGCAGCGCAACGCCTTAGCCACTGAGCCGCCGCGGCGGGTCGCCTCTAATAGAAAGCTTTGCTGCGATAGCTTGTTCGTACACAGGGTGATAAAAGTTGAGTCGACAGGTTTTTAAAAAAAAAAAAAAGGCGCTTAGACTTGCGCGATGCCCACATCTACAGGGAGTTTATGCGCCCAGAGGGACATGAAATAGGAGGTGGCTTCAGGTGGCTTAATTAACTAACGTTGAATAATGAGTTTCATTTGAGAGAATTTATCTAGCGCATCCGCACTCCGAGATATCGAACTGCGAAATTTATTTGCCGCTTTGCTTTGTGGTCCTAATCGTCAATTGGGCACCATTTGCATTCAAAGCTTGGCTTTAGACCATGTGTCCCGTGTTTGGTTTACGGTAACGTGACTTCACATTTAATGACTCCTGGGGAAAATTCTGGATAACGACACGCCTGGGCAAGAAGAACAAAAGGCATTTTATGCAAAAGAATCCGAATCGGCCAGGAATAATTGCGAGAGCCAGCAGTTGTTATTTACAGGGCATGCACATACACAAAAACGTAATTGGCACAGCATTTGTTATCACTTTGGTGGTCTTTGAAAATAATATTGCCGCGAACCATGCATTGGGTTTGTTTATTTGTGTTTTGCTTTTGCCGCCCGGCTGCGCCGGTCTCTGTTATCGGTGTTGCCTGTGGGCCAAGGAAGACGCGTGTTCCGTTCTTTCTTTCTGTGCCGCATGTGTTATCTCCTCTGACAGAAAGAGCGTTCCGAACCAACGTGAACAGTCTAGAATAATCTTCCCTGATCTAGAGTGTTCTGGATACACTTCGAATATTCGAGAAACCCTAGCGCCGAGTGATAACGTCCCGCGGAGCATATGCCGCGGCATTCGAATCGCCGAAGCTCGCTTGAGCACGACACTTTTTTGACTGCTGTTTCGCCGCCTGTGTATTCTTTGAGTTGTTAGGGGAGCACAAGTTCGCTCCAATAAACTTGTTCCTTGAAGACAACTGTGTAATCTTTGACATCGTGACATCTGGTGAAGGTGCGGGGTACATGGACCTTAAGCCATCGTCAAGCCGACAAGCAAGCCCAGCTCGTGTCAGCCGCCGACAGCAAGGCCATCAGCCAGAGTTTGGACTACTTCTAGATAACGTGAACTCCCAGTTAACGTGAAAGAAGACGTCGTAACCACCACCATGATCAACGCAGGCACCATGACCAGCGCTACCAATCTTGCCCTCGTTCTTCAGCAAAACATGGAGCCCCCTTCATTCCACGGGTCACCTTTGGAGGATGCCGAAGACTAGTTGGAGCAAGTCGAACGGGTCAGCCTGTTCCATCGATGGGACGACGCGCAGACACTGAGGCAAGTGTTCTTCTACCTTGAAGATTAAGCACGGATATGCTTCGAGAGCAATGAGAGCTCCCTAGAATCTTGGAACGAATTCAGAACGCAAATTTTAACGACGTTCACCACGCTTGTGCGAAAAGAGCGGGCCAAATTGCTGCTGCAAACGCGGGCACAACACCCTAATGGAAGCGTTGTTGTGTTGCCGAAGAGGTGAAGAGGCTTTTGAGGCGAGTTGACCCTTGCATGGGGGAAGAAAAGAAGTTGCGCTTCCTAATGCGCGGTGTGAAAGAGGAACTGTTCGCTGGGCTTCTCCGCAATACACCCAAAACCGTCACCGAATTCGTGAGCGAAGCCAGCACCATTGAGAAAGCTCTCGAAATGCGTGCTAAGCAGTATGACCGCAACTTTGTTGGCACGGCCAAAGCGAATTGCGTCGACAGTATGCGCATTCCCGCAGATAGCCTACGCGAGACTATGCGCGCGACAGTCAGGGAGGAGCGGCGAAAAGTTCTCCCAACGTCGCCGCAACCACAAGTCGCTTCCCTTACCGACGTCATTAGAGAAGTGCAGCAAGCACTTGGAACTTCAACTACGCCAGTAGCACCTCGCGAACCGCAAGCCATGACGTACGCGGCTGCTGTCTGTCGCCCTCGCCCACCAGCGCCCTATCGTCACGAGGCTCCGTACCGTCGTCCCCTGTCGCCCGCCCGACCAGCTGCGGTGCAATCCCCCGCTCGAAGGAAGACCGACGTGTGGCGAACGTCCGACAATCGTTCGCTGGGCTACCACTGCGGAGAGGCCGACACATCTACCGTCGCTGCCCCTAAAGGAGGCTCGGTTTGCGAGCGTTTTCTGTCGACGGACCCCGCCCCCGAACCGGCCATCGCCCATCGGAGATCGAAGAACATTTGTCCAACACCAGCCGTGGACCAGCCCGTTTCAACCGTTCGCCGTCGCCCTGCCCATACCAGTCGCCGAACCGCCGTAGCAATGCTGAGTTCTCACGTGGAGGGTCAGGGGGCCCACGCGGGGGAAACTAAAAGCAGCAACTTTTGCAGGTGAAGTTGCACAACGGCGGAAAAATGAAAACCCTCTAACCACGGAAGGACGCACCGAACACCGTGATCCGAGCCCCACCCCGACGATCCGGTCGAACGCTGACGTTACTCCCGAACACGACGACCGCCACAAGGCGCAACATGCAGTACACAGGCAGGATCGTTCTAAACTACGGAAACTGATGGCATGGGTCCTAAAAGTCGGCATTATTTAACGGGGGAAAAAGAAACCTTCCGCAAATTTGACCTAAACCATATGCGTTGAACGTAGATGACCAATGTTCTTGTTTAAGAATACACGCTGGGTCGGTTCAATTGGTAATATTTATTTACTTTTGTTTGTTTATTTGTTTATTTGTTTATAAATAAATAGATTGATTTAAAACCCTTAAAAATTAAGTACCCTAGAAATTTAAAGGCGGTGTGGAAACGGTAGAAAAAGGCACAAAGGTATCCCGCATGAAGGAATTGTCTAGCATTTGTTACTTCTTCGATAATCTTTGAAGACTTCTTGCAAATTTTCGTTAGCGTAAAATTTTTCTGAATTTTGGAAAGCACGCGAACGTATTAAAACATTATGCCTGTTAAAGAAAAGGCCGATATGAGCGTGTTTCATACGCTACTCTTAAAAAATCTGCCAATAATCAAACAAAACAATTTCATAAAGACGAACCTAATCATTATTTCTACGAGAATTGCTAGCAGTCATACTATTCTCTACTGGGCGAATGGTAGGATGAGTGCTTTCTAAAATAAAATCATTTCACTTAACGTGTTTTAAATCATTGCGACACTCGTGAGTTGCAAATGAAAACATTACCTCTAGATATCCGTAGAAGTGATCCTCCTGGCAACTTCTTTGCAGAATACAGCCTGCAACGAAAACTCAGTAACATAATGACTTCATTCACAGCTTAGCCAAAGAGATAATGGCAGCAGGGGGCCTCAGTTTTACAAAATTCCGGTGGACATCGCCTTCGTAGAGTGCCTATAGTACTGTCGGGCGGCACTCTAGGCACGTTTCCTTAACCCACCGTGGTGGCGTCCGCCTTGTGCACTGTTAATCCAGTCCACGAGATCTTGGTGTAATAGTACATGGAAAGAAATGGCACATGGTAACAGTACATGAAAAATGAGAAGTTTGCGGCGATACATTGATCGCAGATAGCACAGGACCGGGTTAATTGGAGGTATATGGGAGAGGCCTTTGCCCTGCTGTGGACGTAGATAGCTATGGTGATGATGATGATACTCGAGTTCCACTATACAATAATACACTACACTAGACACTAATACAGTCTACCCTAACCTTCAACTTCCCGGAAGTGGAACTTGAAAGCAGAGAGCAGAGTCGAATGTTTAGCGAGAACTCGAACTCCAGGAGGTTGTCAGCGAACTGCAACGTGCCACCGTCTCAACTGCCGCCTGCCGTAGTACTGACACCACGGACTTCAACGCCAGGTGCCACTTCATGAAAGCCTGGGATGACTGCGTGTCCCTCTGCGGCATTCCGCTACACCTGACGCGTGACTGCCAGGCGACACTATTAGCGCAGGGTGGATAAAGTATGGGTGTAAAGCATGGAAAGCATAGGTGGATAAAGTGGTAGAAACAGGGCTACACTGCTCCGGAATTAGCGAACCGCAGCATGGCTACACATTTCACCACTGTGCGACATTTCGGCGAGGGCCGCAACACCCTCTCCGCGCAACCTACTCCCAATAACGTAAGTAGCGAGCTCCTATTGGCTCTGAAGGCCGACAGGCGGCAACGGAGCCAACAAGCAGCACGTCCTCCTCGCCCATGTTGATGAAAACACGATAGTGTGGCACCCGAAAACAGCGCCGTGTGCAGCAATGGTTCCTGCGTGACACCGGGAACCTACAGAACCATGGTGATAACAACGCAAAACTAGATAAAAACTGCACTAAGGGAGGGCACAGACGGTGCTGTCTACACTGTTTCGTGCTTAACAAGTCCGGCAGAATATGTTCAAAGGTTGACCGCCGGGAGAACAATAAACATGACGTCCCTAAATAAGGCTGCACCGTGAAGCATGGGGGCAGCTATGTACTTTGCCGCACTTCTGTTCTGTACTCGATTCCGTTGTCTTGCGATCATGTATATGGGGTCTTGCAATCGGGGAGCGTTGCCTCAATGTGCGAATAAGGCAACACCATAACTCCGTGAAAGGGTCCAGCATTAATGTTGCATAACTGAGGTTGACGCTACCTCCATGATGTTTAATCATTCAAATCAAATTGAGCGAAATTTGCAAACAATCGCTGGTATGCGTCAGTCAGCCTGGTGCAATGATAAAGTATGCGAAAAAGTATCTTTTTCAGTGCGCGAAAAAGATATTTGATGTCGGGGGATCCATTCAACCCTTACGAATACTCTGTAGCGCTAACAGAAGCTGCAGGGTTTTTTTGGGGGCATGCTTTGTGTGTGTGAGACCTCCGTGTACATATCTTCGTTGCCTTCTGAGTAAACTTCAGTTGAGCGTCAGCGCTTATTTGTGTTCTCCCCTCGTAATGACTCTCAGGGGTTGAGGCCCATAACTTCAACGTCTGCTGGACAAATAAATATTTTTTCTGTCCCCCTCCTTCGTCTGGCCTTGCTCTGTTATCACCGTGGATTTGTACCACCTGGCCCAGCTCGCCATTCTTCCGCAGCCAACGAACCTTTACCCGTCAAGACGTGTTGCAGCAGCTATCTCTGGCCAGCAGTGCAACAGAGGATTTGGCAGTGGTTATATTCTGCAAGGACAACCGTTCACGCCCGTATCAATGCCGAAGCCACGATCTGCGTCAGGAGGTGTGCCAGCTTTGAAGGACTTCACCCTTCAAGCTATGGAAACGCCGGAGGTGTGTTCAGGAACGGGTCCGGCAATAGACAGCACCGTCATTACAATGCTCACGCGGCCCCAGAGAGGCAACACCCACAACTATTGCCCGCGCGACGTCACTTGAATTCACGCACGTGGCTCTACAAAGAGTGAAACCAGAGATTCTGCCAGCCAATACCTAGAATTCGCGGGGGCGGCGTCCCGAACGCAGCACCGTCTGCTACGGCAGCGC
Source organism: Haemaphysalis longicornis (assembly GCF_048455015.1). Taxonomy (NCBI): domain Eukaryota; kingdom Metazoa; phylum Arthropoda; class Arachnida; order Ixodida; family Ixodidae; genus Haemaphysalis; species Haemaphysalis longicornis. The sequence goes on from NW_027526335.1 coordinate 229,849,374, forward strand.
TGGAGCGGCGTACGTCTCCGCTGTAGCCCGGCCGTGCGTCGGGAGAAAGAAAACGGAGAGGAGCGTCTTTCGGATGGCGAGACAGTGTAACCTAGCTATCCTGATATACTAGCTAGGGGCTACACCGCCGCATGACACAAGCGCAGACACCGAAACAATTCGACATGTGAGCTTAGTGATCCCCATTTATGCCGATTAAAACTAGTTAGTTTAATAGGTTACAGAATTGCAAGAAAGCTGAGGGAACTTTTATAATCGCTATTTATCCGAATGTTTCGCCTTTTGAATCGCTCTTAAAACACAACCGAATTGGTATTCAGCCATTTAGAAAACGGAGTCCCATTGGTGGCAAGCAGTGCGCAAAAGGTAGCGTTTCACTAGCGGCCGGATGTCTGTATCTGGTCTCTGCATTTTGTTTTCACACCCTGCAAACCAATCCGCAACGTATCTTCCCCGTATGATCACTTAATTTAATCGTGTCCGGGTTACTCAGGAGGGGTTGACGAACAAGTTAATCAAGCCGTGCGAAGGGAGCGCGCAATGGACGTGAAGCTGCGCCAAAACAAGCAAAAACAACCTTCACTAAAGCAGACGACAAAGCCGTACCACCGACGCCGCCGCCGGTGAGCAGGCTCCTCCGCGGGAGAACGCTGGATATATTTGCCGCGTCATCTACAGTGTGCTCCGCGAGTGAAACCCTCATCACCCGTCCCTCTTCCCCCCCTCAGCCGCCTCCGCCGCATTGGGAGTTTCTTGTCCCGCAGACCGCGAAAGAACCGTTGGCTCGTAGAGGTAGAAAGCTGTGCTTTAAAATGTCTGACGTCACTTCTTACACTCCTCGTTGGGCACAGAGGTGAGGAGATTAGTTCCAGCTTATAGAGCCGCGCCGGTGACCACGCTGGAATGGTCTGGATGGGGAACAGTAATGATGCCTGTGACCATAAGCGTCCAGCGTTCGGGCGAGAGCCTGTGCGCCTTATAGACAACCTTTGGCTAGGTCGTCCACTAAACATACGATGACACCTGCCACCGGAAGGCCAGTGCATTGTTCCTTGCTTACTCTGATGACTGGCGCGCCCAGTTCTGCTCTGAAAACTTGTCAGAGATGTGACGGTTGGACGCAGCGGCTATAACGGATGTGCATGAGGGTCAAGGCGTAAAAATACACCCGGCGCTCTTCCAGCTCTGTGTGCAGTACACACGACTACAGGCCCGTGCGCAGTACGTCTGAGATACTCTAAGGCACCTGGGATCACGTCATTCACGAATTCGACTGTAGCCGAAGGCACAATAAAAAGTCAACTGCAGTGGCTCGAATACCAGCCAAACTGCTGAGGGAGTACGACGCCGCTATCAGCGAGTATTTTACAGAAGGTCATGCGGGAAGAGTAGTGTGACCCTGAAACCCCGATCAGGCTCTCTGCTATTTCCCATCAGGCTACACACTGCCGCGAATCCCTGTCCACAAATGTCGCACGAATGCTGCACACCTCATTCGGGCAAAATACTTGATAAAGGCGTCAAGCTTGGTCCTGATCTCCTGCAACTGCTGCTGCAGTTTAGCTGAAGCAAGATTATTATTCTTACAGCTGATAACCGGAAGGCTTTCCTGCAGACAAGCATTCGATCGCAAAACAGACGTTGTTTCCTGTGGATTGACCAATCACCGAGATATCAAGAATGATCGAATGGGGCATGACCCGCCTTTCTTTCCGAGTGCCTTCAAGCCTTCTCTTTTGCTGTCAACGACTCTGCAGCTTCACCTAGGAACCTGTGAAGTTTATCATCCGCACAGTCAAACTCTCTAACAACATTCGTTCTGCATGTATAGGAATTAGAAATAGGCCCGTATTGTGACAAATAAGAATTGGAGATTTACGGGGAAGCGAATTCTATTACTACTGATGCAGGGCTATGTCCCAGAGCTTACGCGTGCGTGTTGTTAGTATCTCTAGAATCTGAATGACATCAAAACAATGATGGCGACACGAGAGTAGGGGGTTAAATATAATGGCAAAACTGTATTAATTTCACTCGTACAGAAACAACACGCCTTCTTTGGTCGAAGTCACTATGCAGAGTGTCCCCCCAGAACTTCTCTTCACGGGTGAGGGTGAAGCTCTCTCTGTCTGGGTCCGAACACCGCTGGCGCTCAGGCGTTAGTCTTGAGGTGATTTCTTACATGCCGTGCACGCAATTCTTGATCGAAGGCCTCAGAATGGTTAGTAAGCAAAGCTTCAAATCCAAGTTGCTTGGCAACTATTCAGGTGAAATCACCCTCATTGCGCTAGGCCTACTGTCTAACCTTTCAACTCAACCATCTACGAACATAACGGTTTTACAAGCGTTTTACCAGCCCTCGACGGGACATGCGACCCATTGGGCTTTATCGCTCAACTCCACGTGAGAGTTCGTGCCCTGTTGTAATGGCTCTGGCGGCGAGGCACCGTTTGGGATCAGCCTCTTCCACCAGATTTCGAGGATACGGCGACAAAATGGGTGCATGAATTCCCTGTCCTACTACCCTGCGCATTTCACGCGTCTGTCACTGGCATCACATGATGACGAAAGGTGGATTGTGTTGTTGACGCAAGCCGTCATGGATACGGAGCCGCAGTGTTCCTTGTCACCCAGCTGCCCATCGCAGCGATACTGCCCGGCTCCTCTTGTGCAAGTCTCCGATTGCACCACTGAAGACGAGTCTCAACATCGTTTAGAGATTCTTTTTGTGGCGGCATTATGTGGCTTTTTCTGGCGGAATTATGGCGTTACATTCGCCTCTTACATTCGTTACATGTCCTCATTTCCTTAGCACAAGTGAAACAAAAACAAAGAAACCAGCGCGAAGTCTTGGCATTTAGCTTCCGAGGCAGTGTAGCAGCAGCATGAAAAGTGATTCTGAAAAAAATTGCGCCCACCTCCCCGCGAGGGGAACCCTATGTAGATGCGATGCATCGTGGGGTTCACATGGTGTTTCCGTTGGATTGATTCTGAAATCGCGTGAAACGTGTCGGGAACGCGCATGAGTATAGTTTTTTATGATTATTATTATGTTTTATTGGCCAATCTTGGTCAATCTCTCTAAGTGGTATGCTTGGGGCTTCGCTGTCGCAACGGCCTTTACTCCATCATTGTTGCTGTAAGTGGGAGCTTCTTTTCTTTTATTGCAAGTGTTAATCATCGCCCCATCATGTGTTGTATCAGTAGCATCCTGACCTAGTTTGAATGCGTCAAGGATATAAGGCGCGTTCGTACCATTTGATTCTGTCTCGGTTTTGTGGCGCAGTGGGAAGAGCACCATGTACCTCACGTTCCGCCCACAGGGTCGTGGGATCGAACAAGGGCGCCGCTAACTATTATTTTTTTTATAGTGTAGGGGCAGGGGTGTGGACGGACAAGGCCGTATGGAGGGACAAGGCGAGTGAATGAGATGCAGTCGCATCTAAAAGTAGCTGCAGTGGGTGTGATACCGAGGTTGTAGGTTAAACCAAGGTCGAGAAGTGGGCTAGTTGGAATGCATTCCTTATGATTGAACAGCGCGAACTTACCAGTATGAAAGAAGGACACAGCACGAGCAATCGTGTTGTGTCCTTCTCTCGTTCTGGTATGTTCGCGCTGTTCCGTCACAGTAATTGCAGGTTATAGTCGACTGTGCCGGGTACCGAGTATGTTCCGTGCCAGCTGGCGAATCTGCTGATGATGATTGTGACGCTGGTGAAGATGATGATAATGGCGTCGCTACTATAGAAATTAGAGCCTTACCTGCCTTTGAACTTTTGCACGTGCATAAACGTCCTTCACGTCAAAACAAAGATCCTCGATGTAACGCGACAATGTTTCCGCATGTTTAAATGAACAAAAATGCTCGAAAATAAAGAAGGCTAGTCAAGCGGGAAGATCTGAAGCAGTGTGGTTCACTTTTGTGCATTGGCATTCGCATAGCCAGCAAACGGTTCTACAGTTTACCGTGATTTACAGTTTACAGTAATTTACATTCTACAGTTTACCGTAATCTACAGTTTACAGCATAGTGTGGTGTACTACTGGTGTCACAAATTTACGCAAGCTGTATTTACTGCAGAAAAGAGCCATACGTCATATTGCTACCGTGCATTATACTTCTTCAACAAAACACCTGTTTCCACTGTACGAAATTCTTCCTGTGTTTTGTTTGTATGATTATCGGTTAATGTTGTGCTGCAAAGCTTTCGTTAAGTATGGTACCGATACCATAATAAAACTTGCTAAGCTAAAAGGCAACACAAGTGTTCGCATAACAAGGCACAAAAAAATGTTTGCTGTACCCACACCTAGAACAACTTATGATGAACAATCTCTGTCTTACAAACTACCTTCCTTGCTAAATTTATTAAACCATGAAGATTTTGATCCGTCATATAATCCAAAATATCTCATCAAACGCTTCGCCCAGCTCATTTCATCCTCGGAATAGTACAAGCCTTGAACTTTATTCCCTTTTCTTTTAAATTGCTGCTTTTAGTGTTCACGTCACTTCATGACTATGCCTATGAACTTTTCTGTACTGTTGTTGCGTTATGTCACAAAAGTTTTGTATTACGCGATGTTATGTAACATTTGTCAATTTATTTGCATTCATTGTTCCTGATTGATCATCATGCTGCTGTTTTGCTGACTTGTAATGGGGTCGGGACCTCGTCAAGCTGCTCCAGCTTTTAGTCCCGTACTCCTCCTCTTCAAAGGAAATGAAGCTGTTTGATTGATTGATTGAAAAAAAATTTCTCGTTGCTGGCCGGTATTGTAAGTTGTGATCGGTCCAGTCGATATTAATTGTGATCGGCCCAGTCGGCATCGGTCCAGTCGCTGGATCCACTGCGAGCGCAGCGAGTATGGCGAGTTTGGGGATTAAACTTGGGGATTTTATAAACTTTATCACCACCCATTGGTTGATGACGATTTCTTTTCTGCACCGGCTGCCATTCTTCCTAGACCCGGCATCCTTTCAAAGTGAAGCGTTTAGCATGTCATACTTTGAACTATTCACGGTCATTCTTTCCGCGTACAATCGTTGACTGGAACGCATTGCCATCACAAATACCCACCCTAACTGATGCTGTTAAATTTAATCAACTAATACTCACGGAAGTTGTGAACTGAAAACCAAACTATCGCTTTTTTATTGTATAACTTCTGGCAGATTCTTCTTTTTCTACAGAGATTTGTTTGTTATTGCTTCTTCTGATTTTATTTTTACGCGTTATTTCGACCTAATATTATATTTATTATATTCGTATTCGCGCATGCGCTGTTATTTTGGTGTTCTATTTCTCCCAATGTATATCTTTGTTTGTATGTTTCTTTCTGTGGCATTGACTAACCCCTATGTAACACCAGTGTCCTTCAATGCTTCTCTGGTCATGAAACTCCCGGCCAAGTTTCGTACGGGGACAAAGGCTACTGCGAGTGGCGCTACCGCTGTTCGGAGGGCATCGGGCGGCCGCCGCTGCTCTGTAGCCAGACCGACAGGCAGGAACGCAGTAGCAGCATGCCCGTTCGCACCAAATTTTTTCGCCACTCACAAAATGACAAGTCCATTTGAGCAGCCCACGACACGTAAAGCGAAAGCGCTCTGCTGATAAGGCGGCGAGCGCCTGTTTTATCTTACTCCGTGGTCCATTCCCTGTCAAACGCGCTCTGACCACGCCCCCGGCTGCCCTCCGATCAACACCAGCGCCGCGGCGCGGCAGCGTATGAACCTCTCCCATAGCGTGATGGCGAAGTTTCATGACCAGAAAGGCATTGAAGGACTCTGGTAATACCCTCCTGCGTGACGGCCCTTTAGCAGTATTTTGTATAAATAAATAAATAAATAAATAAATAAATAAATGGATGGATGGATGGATGCCCTTACAAAAATGGATTTTGAGTTTCAATTCAGTTCCAGTTGAGTTTTTGTTGAGTCAACAGAAACCTAATTCAAACTCAATTGCCTATTGAGATGTGTCAGTAGAAACTCAAAAGGATTTGCATTGAGAAAACGCAATACAAAAGCAATTGACACCAGTCTATTGAAACTCTTTGGAGAACCAATTGACAAAACTCATCAGGCAGAAACATACACTTTGAAGTGCTATTTTTTTCAGTGCTGCCCACTGTGTCTGCCGAATTAAGACTACTAGGTTACTTTTATGTTTTTTATTCTACATTGACATTTCTATTGAGTGCAGTCAATAAAAAGTCAACAAGATTTCAATAGACAAAACTCAACAGAATATCAAATGACTTCGTTTAATTGAAACTCAATAGAGTTTCTACTGACAAAAATCAAGTAAAATTGAGAGTCGAGCTAGTTGGTGAACATACGTTGTTGAAAATTATACCAGTGTCCTTTCTTTTTGTCCATGTTTTATGGTTCGAGCTTAAGTTTCAAAGCTGATAAAACTCCTTAGGCCAGTAGCCTTTACCAGCAGCATCTTCGCCCAAATAATAATTATACCTGCTAAGTGGGGAAATCAATTATATTGGACAATTTTTGACTGCATTTCCTTAAATACTGCCGCAACATGCTTTGCACAAAACAATGGAGGAACTAAACATTGACAAAACTCTAGTGACTCATCTCTTCTGGCACGTGACTCCCGCGGAATCGTTTCCTTGCTATAGCAGCGGATTTTCTTCTTTATACCTTAGCACGCATTGACATAATGGGTGAGCAATCTCCACTACTGCTAAGCTTCCGCTTTAGCGGCAGTGGACATATTCGAAGTCAGTCTTCCGGGAAAGTTGGAGCGGAGATCAGGAAGCATGCATATCTCGGCCGAAAAAAAACGGAAGGGCGGGCGGGGAGGGGGGTAGGCTACACATCTCGTGTCCCAGTACTGGGGACAAAAAAAAGTCGTCACTCCCCCTACCTCTTTTCACACATACAATGCTGTGATACCTTGTGTTCCGGGGAGGGCAGGGGGGGAGGAGGTACATTTAAAACCCGATTCAATCTGCTACATCTACAAAAAACATATGTGACATCGCATCCTAGTGCGATGATTCAGTGTTTTTCTGTGGAGGCACGATACTAACAGCGCTGTTTTGCAGAAATGAATACTTATCTCACAAACCCAAACGCACAAGAATATTCCAGTGACGAAATTGTGCCTATAAATACTGAGAAAAAAAAACAGCAAAACTTTGGTGTAAATCCCTACTTATCTCACAAACCCAAACGCACAAGAATATTCCAGTGACGAAATTGTGCCTATAAATACTAAAAAAAAACAGCAAAACTTTGGTGTAAATCCCTAAACGTCGAAAAAAGAACAATTAAATTTTTGTACACAGCGAACTTTTAAAACAAGCGTTCAAATCAAGCGAACGCAGGCTTGGCCTCATCGTCGTTCACTCGTGAACTTCATTACTCCAGTTATCACTCGCGCACCCCGCCGTGGTCTGAGCCCAAGGACGCGAGTTCTATTCCCCGTCATACATAACTTTCCTTGAGGATACCGTGAACTGTCTATGATAACAACAGTAGAACAGCAATGTGGAATGCATAGAATCCCACAAGGAGCAAACGCGCATCTGCGCTCTATTAAAACAGGTGAAAACAGTTCTTTCACTGCAAAAGAACTCCGTACGCCAGTCCAAGGCGCCGCCGCTCACACGAACTGAACGAACAAACGAAGAAAAAAAATGAAGAAAGACACAAACTGGAGCCCTGATTAACAACTAATCTTTACTGCACAGGGTCACAAAAAGAAAGAACGAGCCTGACAGTGCTTCACGCCACTACAAAAAAAAAAGAGAGAGAAACCGAACAAATTAGTGGGCTGGCGTGACGCTTGTTACACTCCGAACCGCTCTCTCGCTAACGAAAGCATGTCTTTTAAAGATGTCAACACGTCCGCGGACTACGTTTCTCAAACACCAGCGCCTCGCAAATATCCTGCGCCGGCAAGCAGATCAAGAACTTTGAAGCTGTTTTCAAGGACTGGAATTTCCAGAATTCTTCCGTCCTCTCTCCTGCTGCAGTTCGCCGAAGCGGGCGCCCGGACACAAAAGACATGCCATCCACAACCACACCCGCCGATAACCAGTTCTTTTGGTTCCTCTGGCACCCTCCCACGCTAGCTAAAGTGACCACGCTGTCACGAATGTCTAGTACGCGGCGTTGCCACTGCCACCAGTGGCGCTGACAGCCAACATCGCGACCTCGGCGGAGTTTGGTTATCTGCAATATATTATTATTACTGCTGCTAGAGGGGTTGGTAATAATTCTATAAAAAATTATTGTAAATATTAACATAGGACTCACAAGCCGCTGTAGGATTTTTTTATATCTCGTGTCAATGTTGTCACGCTCAGTTTTCACAAGAATGCGTAGCTGTGGCATAGCCATCGCAAACCGACTTGAAACCAAGCCAATGTCGCTTGTTCGCAGAATCCATGGAGGAAAAAAAAGCTTAGGAGAGGCCCCCAGCTGTCCCCGCGCATTGGCAAAAGTGTGGAGGAAGTCACGTGTTTTCGGCGGCCATTTGAAGTCGCGTTAGCAACGGCGTCCTAGCAACAGCCCGCCCGCCGTTCGCCAGTCATGGAGGAAAGGCAGCGCCTGCCTTGTCGTCCGATTGCGAAGATTGCTGCTTCGCTTTGCTGCGCTGTGGTCTTGCGGAACTCGAAAAGGATGCTGCGAGTTGCGACAGCTGCGCCGATGTGAATATGTCATTTAATTTCTACTTGCAAGTGCACCTTGTACCGCGTCAAGCTTTTGCTCCGGTCGCGATCACGACGCGCCTATTGAAGTGCAGATATCGTGAACGCGCCGTCCCGTCGTACGCGCGGACACCCGTCAGGTAGATTTTCGGGAAGTGATACATGGTGTGCAGTACGTAGGCGACTTGCAACCGAACGATTCGCAACTCAATTTTTTGGTTATCGCCGCTGCAATATATAGTTTGCTAGGCCGGCAATGCGCGGCAGTGCCTTTGCAACTGTTACAAGGTAGATTCCCAGTTGATATAATTCCATCGTCCTATTACCTTAGTAGGTGTCCGTCTGTTGACTGGAAGAGTGCTGGATCTGGAATCTGGATCTTTTTGTGGTCTCGCTCTGGATTTCGCTTTTCAACGCTTCATACTGCGAGGTTAGTGTATGAACGTTTTCAACTGATATCACCTTGAATTTATTGACACTGAGACAAGTTGAAACTTGGCGAAAAAAAGTTTATTTTTTTTCTCTCTCTCCACCCTCTCATTTTTTTTTACTCAATAAAACGTTTTGCCTCCTCCTCCCCCTCCTCCTTCGCAAAAAATTATATCGAAGGCACGCGAACAACGGTAAAAACATTCCACAATTTTTTAGCGTGAAATCTGCATGAAGTACTCCTTACCTATATATATAGAACGGCCGTTTAATTGACTAGTCATCTATGGGATTGCCAGTGAAACTACAACGCAAACTTGGGCACTTTCCAGTCCGGTAGCCGCACGGCGTTCGCCCACTGTTTGCGGCGTTCTCCATCGCTTGGGAACCTATAAACGGCGGCGATTGCAAACAAAGGATGAATGCACACCAATGTACAGCAATACTTGTCAGCGGAATGATGCACTAACCGGTGGAAAGTGACGCCCAATTCCTTGGGTACCGATCGCGACTTGCAGCCTGGCACCGAGCATTGCGGCATTGTTAGAGCGAGCCGCTTCGCAAACCTGCTGCGGCCACACTGAAGACGTGTAGCAGTGTAACCGCGCGTTTAGGTTCACGGTCACGCGCTGCAAAACGGCCTTCTACCTGCCTATCAGCTGATTTCCGCCGGCTCGGCGCTGGCAGATGCAGACGACAAGAGAGGCGATACAGGACGGAGGAGGCGGAGAAGGTGCACCGAGAGAGAGAGAGGCAAAAAGAGTCCGCCAATGGCATGGAGGGCCAATGGTCCGCCATTCGACTTACAGAAATGGCGTTTCCGGCTGCGCTGGGTGTGACGTCAGGGCCTCTCCTATGCTTTTCTTTCCTCCATGGCAGAATCGCAATCCCGGATGTGCGGGCGCCATCGCGGTGCGGTCTTTCTCACTGTTCTGTGCAAATTTACAGCTTTGCTCGTGTTGTTGGCGATTTATGTGCCGTGTGCGAATCTTTTCAACCAGCATCGAAGGTCAGACATTGCAGTGCAGCTGGCGATACATCGAATTTATTGAAGGAAAAGCCATCGTATGCGCTCATCTACCGCCGGTGAACATCCTTTGTGTGTCGTGTTGTGTTTGTGCGCTGTGATCGTACGGTGAAGAAGCTTGCGAAGTGACGTGTTACCATCCCTGTTAGCCACGCTTTGGAAGCCGTCAAATTCACCACGCTGGGAGCCCCGCTGGGAGCGACGTTGTTATAAGGTAAGTTCATTCTTTCCGAGCGCTCCTGTACATTTCATCATGACACGTTGTGCAGACCTAACTGAATGGCTATACTCACGACTTGGTTGTTTGGCGCGATATAAACAGTGTTTTTATGCATGCCGTCTCGAGATCGACCTAAGGGGTACGATTTCACTTCAGCTTTTCAAAAATGCTGTACGTAAGTGTAACAAATTGAAGGGGGTATTTCCGCGCGTCGTTTCGTAAGTCGGCGCAAACCGCTGTCGTGTGGCGACGACGCGGAGCGCGGCGTCGGGCCCCCGCGAACAGCAAAATATACGAACAGGGAGCCCGCGTCACCTTCACAGGGCCATTACCGACACACATTTTGACATCAATCGGTAGTTTACTGTCTTCCGCGCTGCTGTATTACTTTCGCGTGTAATATATTTGTATGTATCTTAAGCTAAAGGTCTAACAAAACCTTTGAAGGCAAGTGACGAATGAATAAAATTCTAGACGCAGTGCCGCTCCAGAACGGAGCAGCAGCCCTGTATTGCCTGGTACGAAGTGTCATAAAAAAAGAAAGAACACCATGATTAAGGTAAACAAAATGTTTGACGAACGAAGTTAACGAAAATGAAAAAAAAAATGAAGGAGGTCGAATCGAACAAGTGCCTGTCGGATCAATAACAGACGCACGAATACTGCGCTATGCAAACACACCTGACAGCGCTAGGCTGAGAGGCAGATCTACCAGTCATAAACAGTATAGTGTGTTCAACCAGTCAGGAGACATGGCGGTAAAATATACTTACAAGCTAAAGTGCTGGCTGGCAGCAATATATTTGCTTCCTAATTTGAACGATTGTTTGGAGAAAGAGCGTTCCCTGAGTGCAGAGCAGTGACTCAGGTGACAAACGTGGCCTGAAACGTACTTCATTCCAGCTAAAGAAATAATGCCCAAGAATATAACAAATTCGTTTATCACTTTTGGAAAATAGACTGTGTATCCGCAAAAGCTAGGGTTTGAACCCAAAGCATCTTTACACAAGTCTGATGCGTTACCTTGACACCCTAAAGGCAAGGAGACACTTTGGTTTTAAAACCAACGAAGAAAAAAATGTGCTGCGTAAGGAGTAGTTGGAAACAGACTGCACACTGTTATATATTAGTCTTTTACCACAAAGTGGCAATTCTCTCCACGTATCATTCTGGGAATTTCTCATTTGCCAATTTTTGTCTCAGGTGCTAGGCAGCTTGTGCTAGAACATGTACAGGCGTCAAACTTTCAAACTGATGAATACCGGTTTTGACTAAGCACTTGCTCGACTTGCTAGCATAAATTGAAATTTGCCATTGCTTATAATCACAACCTGCTGATTGCCTTTCTCGGAGCAGTTTTGAATAAGTTGGGCTGAATGTGGTGTGAGTAATAGCAAAATCACTGAATAACATTTTGGCCTAACGTGGCATCAGACGTGCCACTGACTGAGCTACACCGGCATTGCGCGAGGGCTTAGTCGATCTGTTGTGACAAATGTTCTGCCTCTAGGAATTACCCAAATGATTGGTCGGCACGGTATCACTGTACTGTTTTAGCGCTGCGGCTGTATAGAAAATCTCGCCAAGCAAAGGGAAAAAAAAGCTTTTACATTTTTTCTCATTTACAGCAACTCTGCTGTTTTTTCCTCTCACCAAACAAAACTGTTTCGTGTTCTCGTTGTGTGTAAACTGGCATCACGACCTTGTTATACTGGGACACTCCTCTGGCATTGTTACGATTAAGGCAAAAATGTGGATATACCCATATCTCATATGATCCCTTCAAGCTGCTGGTTAGTCCTACTTGCTTGTTATACGTACTGCAAGGCACACACCATACTTCAGCGTTACAAGAGTGTGAAAGACCGCGAAATCCAACTTACGTATTTTTTTCTGTCACGTTCTTTCTGGCAAATTTTTTTTTCTTTCACGGTTCATGTAATTTTTTTACTAGTCGGTAAGCACAAAGTATTATGCGCTCATTCATTCATAAAGCCATTTGCAATGATTGCGTGTTGTAGTAACTTTAGTTTACAGTATCATCTGACACTAGTTTTTTTTTTAATCAAGGCTACAATTTTGTAAACCAGCTCATGCAAGTTGACAGTTATCTCATTTTGTTTTGACATTTCCAGCATTGAAATTTCACAAAACAAAATCCACAGGTTGACAGGTATGCTTTTGGACAGGTTTGGTAGTGGCTCACTCAGTCTTGATAGGCCTAAGCGGATTTCTTTTGGGCCTCAAAGATGTGGAAGACAAGATAACTAGCCCATGCGGGTGATTCTGTGGCTCCCTTCGGACATGTTCGTTCCTCTAGATTTCAGGTGCTTTAATGCGGAAGGCATTCAAGTAAAGGCGTTCCACTCCCTACCCATTGTAGAATTAATTGATGTGGTTAGCTTGCCTTCATGCACTAAAATCTGAAACAAGCTTATACATTTGTTGAACTGCTGTCTCCTTGCCTTGCTTTCCAAAAATGCAAACCATCTAACATATAAAATAGCAAGCTACTTAGACCAGCATGCTTAATAAGAAGGGACGCAATCATTTCGTACTATACTGGTGGAAACAAACAAGTCTGTTTCTTGTTGTATTTTGCAGGCTACACAGTCAAGTAGCCAAGTGGACCCTGCAAGGCTCCAGTCCTCCCGTGCTGCTTTCGTGAGCAATAAAGCAAGCGTTGCCATGAAACACCTCACTGTTTCACCTGCTCAATGCACACCTTGATTTTTTGCATTATTGAAGCGGACTCACTACATATTTAGTACAGTCAACTGAACTTTACGAGGCAATTGTTGACATAACTTGATAAAAGACTAAAATGAAATCAAACGGGCTGTCTTGAATATGCTCAATAGGTTTTCATTTGACATTTCTCAACAGGAACTCAACAGGAGAATCAATAGATAGTCAACACAGACTCAACTGGAACTCCACCGAATTTTGTCAATAGACTTTCAATTGATACATCACAACAGGAACTCAACAGGAAAAGTGTACTGAGAGTGAACGGAAAGTCAATCGGAAATCAAAAGACATGTTGACTATAGTCAATAGACTTTCAATTGAAACACAGCGTTGAGTTTAATTTGAAACACGGCGGCCAATTTTCAACGAAAACTCAATACAAAATTTCTATTCAAAGTCAATTGACTGTCAACACATTGTACTGAGTAAAGTCAATTGACTTTCAATTCAATCTCAATAACCAGTTTTGTAAGGATGGATGGATGGATGGATGAAACTTTATTGACACAAGGATGGCGACTCCGCCTATGTGGGCAAAAAACCGCGCAAAAAACCGCGCTGTAATGTTTGCCACCATATGACTACCTCATCAGCGGCGAACAGCACTGCTTCCGATTTCTGCTTAAAAATAAACGGTAACTATACTTGCGATACGACTAACGTAGTTTATCTACTTGAATGCAATCTTTGTAAAATGCAGTACGTTGGGGAGACACAAACATCCTTCATACTTCGCTTTAACAATCATAAGGCTCATATTTCTGCACTACCTCCCCTTCCATTATCAAAGCATGCCAATAGCTCGAGTCTGGCTTTCGAACGCAGCAGGACAGGGAAGTTCGCCAGTCATTTTATTCTTCAAATTTGAAACAATCGCACGCGGTTTCCGCGAAAGTGCCGGAAAACTGCGTTGATTGCACCTGTGCTGTCAATCGTTTTTTGTTCTCTTTTTATTTTTGTCCTTTTTTTTTGCGTGTGCTGACGTTTGTGACGTTCCGTACCAAACACGTCGAACATATGATTAGACTGCTTCTGGTTAGACAGCTGTAAAACGGGGCACCGACAGTGTATTGCAGTTTGATTATGTGTCTTGCTGATTTTCTTGTTCTTGTTTTTGTTTTGTCTTGTGATTTATGCTGTTACATGGTTTGTGTTATCGCAAAGAACGCCTTGATATACTGTGCAACTACTCTCGCTACTGTTATTCTGACGAATATATATATGTATATATATATATATATATATATATATATATATATATATATATATATATATATATATATATATATATATATATATATATATATATATATATATATATATAACGCAACTTGCTTTTACGCTTTGTGTCCCTTTCAAATCAAAGGCCTATACGCATGCATGTGCCGGCTTTTTATAATACAGTCGAGCCCACATATAGCGGCCCCACTTAAAACGAAATATCACTTATAACGAACAGAACCCGCGTGAACGTCAAAATATACGTTATTTCAATGGCATAACATCGCACGTACAACGCACGTCTTTGAGCCCTGCCGATTGGTTACAGCGAACGGCCGGCGCCGCGATATGCGTTGAAATGACGGCCTCTGCCCAGCTCTGCCTGCGCAAGTCGCTCTCCCGAACCTCCTCGCAGGCAAACCGGGCGAACGGCGAAGTTATTTCAAGCTATGCGAGAGCGTGACGTCTATAACGCGGATGTTATTTTACCAGGTGTTGCTGGATAAAACGCACGCCATGAAAAGCGACACACGCACTTGCGGGAAGCATAGCAAAGTGCGCCTCACAGCACTTCCGTGCACTAACATGGATGGCAGCTACGAGCGCGTGCCCTTCGTCATCGGAAAATCGAAGGAGCCGCGTTGCTTCAGGAGCTACGTGCCCGTGCGCTGCAGGCACAACGCGAAGGGGTGGATGCCGCGCGATTTATTCGCCGAGTGGCTGAGTGAGTTTGACCTTTATCATGCAGAGGCAAGACGGGCGTGGGGCCGTGTCTTTTGGCTGTGACGATTTCATTTCTGTCGATGAATAAGCTGACACTGCGGAACAGTACACGCACGAGGGCATCGTTAATGAAGTGCGGGGCAAGAGCGATGCGGAGCAATAGGAAGCGGATGACGACGAAACTTCTGAGCCTAAACCAATAATCGCGCCTGTTGCGATGGGCTACATAGAGAACCTTAATTACTTATTTATGCCAAAGGCTTCGGTGAAGAGCACGCGGCTGCTTTAGATAAACTGGAGACCGCCCTCATCAAGTCTGCACTGCAGAAGGAGTCAGCCATCACAGACTTCTTTGCGAAAAAATAAATTCTGATTTTTTTTCTGGGGTACAGTTACTACAAACTTCGGGATACAACGAACGCAGGTCGCGTGGCGCTCACGTTCGTTATAAGCAGGCTCGACTGTATCTATATATATATATATATATATATATATATATATATATATATATATATATATATATATATATATATATATATATATATATATATATATATAATAAGGCTTGGCAGTCAAGAAAACCTCGGAAAGCAAAGTGACGAATGCGGTGGTTCATAGAAAGAGCTGAAGAATTTTTTGAGTCAGAAAGCAAGTGGTGACACAATACTCACCCGGCGGGCATTTTCTCACATCTTTCTTTCCGACTAAAAAAATTCATCGGCTTCTATGACCTACCGCATACCCCCTTTTCTTTTCGAGGTTTTTTTGGCTGCCAACCCTTCTTCTGTCTTAATTCACCGAGCCCCTCATTTCCCATTTCTGAATATATATATATATATATATATATATATATATATATATATATATATATATATATATATATATATATATATATATATATATATATATATATATCTATATATATATATATTGTCGCGAAGACAAGGACGATACAGATCTCTTGAATGAGAAACACGTTTATTGGAGCGAACTTGTGCTCCCCTAACAACTCAAAAGAATACAGAGGCGGCGAAGCAGCGGTCAACAAAGTGACTTGCACAGGCGAGTGTCGTCGAATCGAATGCTCCAGCGTCCGCACTGCAGGCTTTTTAATCTTTCGGCGCGCGTGGTTCTCGAAACGTCGATTCGCATCGAGAACATAGTTGATCCAAGAAGATTATTCTGGGCTGTTCACGTTAGATCGGAATGCTCTCCCTATCACGACAGATAACACATCCGGCACAGAAAGAAAGAATGGAACACGCGCTTCCCTTGGCGCAGAGATAACACAGACCGGCGCAGCCGGGCGGTAAAAGCAAAACACAAGTAAACAAACCCAATGTATGGTTCGCGGCATTACCCCCCCTCTAAGAGTGCATCGACCCGATGCTAACATAAGCGACAGTCCGAAAATAAAAATAAAATTCGTTATCGACCGTAGAAAGGTTTGAAGCGAACCACGTGGACGACTTCGGGCCGCGTGCGTCGTCGTGATGTTCCGGAATCACCGTCGGGGATCACCTCGTAGGTAAGTTGGCTGACACGTCGTAGAATCTGGTAGGGTCCGAAATACCGTCGCAGGAGCTTCTCACTGACTCCGCGTCGTCGGATGGGAGTCCAAACCCACACACGATCCCCTGTGTGTAGTCGGCGTCTCGACGTCGGAGGTTGTAGCGGCCCGCATCCACCAGCTGCTGGTCCGTTATACGAACTCGAGCGAGCTGGCGGGCCTCCTCCGCACGTTGAAGATATCCGTGGACGTCGGCGTTGAGGTCGTCGTCTTCAACATGCGGAAGCATGGCGTCGAACATCGTAGTCGGCCTTCTACCGTAGACAAGCTCGAACGGCGTCAGCTGCGTCGTCTCCTGGATAGCCGTGTTGTACGCAAACGTGACATACGGGAGCACTTCGTCCCAATTCTTATGTTCAACGTCAACGTACATTGACAGCATATCTGCGATTGTCTTGTTCAGACGTTCTGTTAGTCCATTCGTTTGGGGGTGGTACGCCGTCGTTCTTCGGTGATCCGTGTTGCTGTAGCGTAATACTCCTTGCATCAGCTCCGCACTAAATGCCGTTCCGCGGTCGGTGATTAGGACTTCCGGGGCTCCATGTCGCAGCACAACTTGTCTTATAAAGAACTTTGCCACTTCTTGTGCAGACCCCCTCGGAAGAGCGGCGGTCTCTGCGTAGCGCGTCATGTAGTCTGTCGCTACGACAATCCACTTGTTCTGTGATCGTGACGTAGGGAACGGGCCTAAAAGGTCCATTCCAATCTGTTGAAATGGTCTCGAAGGGACGGCGATCGGTTGCAGAAGTCCGGCGGGTCTTGTCGGCGGCGTTTTTCGTCGCTGGCAGTCACGGCAGCTCCGGACGTAGTGGGTGACTTCAGAGGTAAGGCCGGGCCAGTAGTACCTCGGCTTGATTTTTCCAATAGTGTGGGCTGTGCCGAGATGTCCGGAAGACGGGTCGTCGTGGCACGCTTCCAAAATTTCGTCACGAAGGTCCGCGGGGATGACCAGAAGGTAATTCGCTCTTGTTCCGGGGCTGAAATTCTTCTTCACGAGGACGGAGGTTCTAAGGCTGAATGCTGGTAAGCTGCGTTTGAAGGTCCTAGGAACGGCAACGTTGCATCCCTTGAGGTACTCGATTATGACGCGCAAGTCGGGGTCGGCACGCTGCGGGGCGGCTAGGTCGCTCTCCGTCACGCTCCCGAAGAACGCGCTGTCTTCATCAGCGTCTTGTGGTGGTGGGTCGACGGGGGCGCGGGACAGGCAGTCGGCGTCGGAGTGTTTCCTGCCGGATTTATAAACGACTGTAACGTCGAACTCCTGCAGGCGCAAGCTCCACCGCCCAAGACGGCCAGAGGGGTCCTTCAAATTGGCGAGCCAACACAGCGCATAGTGGTCTGTTACAACCTTGAATGGCCTTCCATACACGTATGGGCGAAATTTTGAAATCGCCCATATAATAGCCAGGCACTCTTTCTCAGAGGCAGAATAGTTTTTCTCCTCCTTCGACAGACCACGGCTGGCATAGGCGATTACCCTTTCGCAGCCGCTTTGCTTTTGGACAAGGACGGCACCCAAGCCTATATCACTGGCGTCCGTGTGAATTTCCGTTTCGGCATTTTCGTCGAAATGAGCGAGCACGGGCGGGCTTTGCAGGCGTTTTTGCAGCTCGCAGAATGCTTTTTCTTGGTCGTTTTCCCAGCTGAAAGGGGTGCTATCTTTCGTCAAGCGCGTGAGTGGCTCTGCAATGCGTGCGAAGTTTGCGACGAAGCGCCGGTAGTAAGCGCACAGCCCGAGAAATCTTCGCACGCCCTTCTTGTCTTTCGGCCTTGGGAAGTTCGCAATGGCTGAAGTTTTTGCCGGGTCAGGTAGGACTCCCGCGGCGTTGACGACGTGGCCCAAGAACTTGAGTTCCCCGTATGCGAAACGGCACTTTTCAGGCTTCAGCGTCAACCCCGACGTACGAATGGCCTCGAGTACAGACTCGAACTTTGCAAGGTGTTCGTCGAAAGTCCGGGCGAATACCACTACGTCGTCGAGGTATACGAGGCAGGTGTGCCACATAAGGCCAGCTAGCACAGTGTCCATGACTCTTTGAAACGTCGCTGGTGCTGTGCACAGCCCAAACGGCATCACCTTGAACTCGTATAGGCCGTCTGGGGTTATAAATGCAGTCTTCTCTCGGTCTCTCTCGTCCACTTCAATTTGCCAGTAGCCGGTCTTCAGGTCCATCGATGAGAAGTACTTCGCGTGGCAGAGGTGGTCGAGGGCGTCGTCGATTCGGGGGAGGGGGTACACGTCCTTTTTCGTGATTTTGTTCAGTCGCCGGTAGTCAACACAAAACCTTAATGTGCCGTCTTTTTTCTTTACGAGTACGACGGGCGCAGCCCAGGGGCTTTTCGATGGCTGTATAATGTCGTCGCTGAGCATGTCGTCCACTTGAGTCCGGATGGCTTCCCGTTCGTGTGAAGAGACGTGGTACGGTGACTGTCGGTTAGGTCGGGCTCCATCTTCGGTTATTATTCGGTGCTTCGCTAGAGGGGCCTGACGTAGTTTTGCGCTCGACGAAAAACATTCGCTATAGCGACGCAGCAAAGCCAATAATTTGTTCCGTTGTTCTTGCGGTAGCGCCGGATTCACGTCGAAGGGCTGCGGGAGCTTGAAGGTTTCTACGGGTGTGCGTTCAAAGTCGGCGACCGCGATCACGTCACTTGCTTCTTGCGCTTCTTCGAGGAATGCAATTCCCGCGCCCTTGTTTAAATGATGGTACTCCTCGTTGAAATTAGTAACCAGAATGTGGGATTGGTGTTCCTTGAAGCGTGCAATGCCTCTTGCGACCGACACACCAAGGTCGAGAAGCACCCTTTGATCAGTGTCTACGATAGCGTCGACGTCAGGAGCAGCATCTTCACAGTAGACTGCGACCATCAAGCTTGCGCGGGGTGGCAGGGTCACATGATCATGGGCAATCCTTACAGCAGCCCGCCGTTCGGGGTTCGGTTCCGGCGTCATGGAGTGATTGGGGGAAAAAGTTATTGACTTGGTCTGCAGATCGATTATTGCACCGTTGTCCATCAAAAAGTCCATTCCAAGAATTACGTCGCGGGAGCAGTTAGGCAGAATGAAGAACGCCGCAGGGTACGTTGTGCCGTCTATGGTGACGCGAGATGTGCACGTTCCACTTCGCGTCACGAGGTGGCCTCCTGCTGTGCGTATGTGCGGACCGCCCCATCTGGTCATAACTTTCTTCAGTTTAGACGCAAATGGTCCGCTCATTACCGAATAGTCAGCTCCCGTGTCTACGAGGGCGACTACGTCAAAGCCGTCGATGGCCACCTTGACGTCAGATGCAGTCTTCCTCGAGTTCCGGGTTCGTCGGGGCGTCGTATCCCTGCTTGTACGTGTTGACGGTCGGGCAGTGTGCATCGTCATTGTCGTCGTCTTCTCAACGGACGTCTCGGTCAGGTCGCGTACGCGTCGCGCCGTGTAGCTGTCGTCGTGTTCAGGAGTCTCGTTAGGGCTAGGTCGGGTCGTCGGGTCGTCGGGATGAGGGCATGTCGTGAATGATGGTCTTCAGCGAGTCGCTGCGTCGTTGGAGGGTTTTCATTTTTCCGCCATTGTGCAACTTTACCTCCCGAAGTTGCTGCTTTTAGTTTCCCCGCGTGGGCTGGGGGACCTTCCACGTGAGAAGTCAGCACTGCTGCGGCGGTTCGGTGACTGAGACGGGTAGGGCGACGGTGAACGGTTGAAGCGGGCTGGTCCTCGGTTGGTGTTGGAGAGGTATTCTTCGATCTCAGCAGGGCGCTGGCCGTATCGGGGGCGTGGGGCGTCGACGGAGAACCCTCGCAAACCGAGCCTCTTGTAGGGACAGCGACGGTATAGATGTGGTCGGCCTCTCCGCAGTGGTAGCACAGCGGGCGATTATCGGGCTTTCGCCACACGTCGGTCTTCCTTGTCGTCTGGTATTGGTCTACAGGGCGTCGGGCGGGCGGCGTTGGACGGCGGTATGGCTCGGCCTCTTGACGACGGGTTGGAGCAAGGCGGGGTTGACGAACAGCCGAGGAGTAGGTCATGGCTTGTGGTTCGCGGGGTGCTTCCGACGGCGTAGAAGTTCCTAGTGCGTTTTGGACTTCTCAGATTACGTCGGTCAGGGAAGCCACTTGAGGTTGCGGCGTCGTTGGACGAAGCTTCCGAAGCTCCTCCCTGACCACTGCTCGGATGGTCTCTCGCAATGTATCGGAGCCTCCATTTGCGG
Organism: Haemaphysalis longicornis; assembly: GCF_048455015.1. NCBI lineage: Eukaryota > Metazoa > Arthropoda > Arachnida > Ixodida > Ixodidae > Haemaphysalis > Haemaphysalis longicornis. The sequence goes on from NW_027526335.1 coordinate 229,870,193, forward strand.
CACCGATGGTCTCCGAGAACAGCGCGTTGACAGGGCGGTCGTACTGCCTCGTTCGAATTTCTAGCGTCTTCTCCATCGCGGCCGCCTCAGTCGCGAATTCCGCCACTGTCTTCGGAGGGTTACCGACTAGACAAGCAAAAAGCTCTTGCTTCACTCCTCGCATTAGAAACCTGAGCTTTTTTTCCTCGGTCATTTCAGGGTCCGCACGACGAAAAAGTCGCTTCATCTCCTCAACGAAAATCACGACTCCTTCGTTGGGGTGCTGCGTTCGAGTTTCAAGCAAAAGCGCAGCTGGCTCTTTTCTCACCACGGTAGTGAAGGTCTTAAGGAACTCCCTCTTGAATTGAGTCCAGTCGGTCAAAGAGCTCTCATGGTTCTCGAACCAAGTTCGAGCAGCATCTTCTAAGTAAAAGAAGACATGCCGGAAAGTTTCTTCGTCGTCCCACCTGTTGAAGATGCGGACGCGCTCCAGCTTCTCCAACCATTCTTCGGGGTCTTCAGCGGGGTCTCCCCGGAACGATGGCGGTTCTCGGGGCTGCTGCAGGATGATTGGCGACGTTGTTTCTTGCACCATGGTGTTGGTTGCAGCGTTCCTTCTCTTGGGCCCTTCTGGCAGAAGACCGAACTCGGGTAGCAATCCTTGTAGTCGGGGGCTTTCTCTGGTTGGACTGGCTTGGCGGCTTCGAGATGTCGTAGAGAGCATAAAGGCTTAGTACCCAGCACCTCCACCAGATGTCGCGAAGACAAGGACGATGCAGTTGTCTTGAATGAGAAACACGTTTATTGGAGCGAACTTGTGCTCCCCTAACAACTCAAAAGAATACAGAGGCGGCGAAGCAGCGGTCAACAAAGTGACTTGCACAGGCGAGTGTCGTCGAATCGAATGCTCCGGCGTCCGCACTGCAGGCTTTTTATCTTTCGGCGCGCGTGGTTCTCGAAACGTCGATTCGCATCGAGAACATAGTAGATCCAAGAAGATTATTCTGGGCTGTTCACGTTAGATCGGAAGGCTCTCCCTATCACGACAGATAACACATGCGGCACAGAAAGAAAGAATGGAACACGCGCTTCCCTTGGCGCAGAGATAACACATACCGGCGCAGCCGGGCGGTAAAAGCAAAACACAAATAAACAAACCCAATGTATGGTTCGCGGCAATATATATATATATATATTGTCACGTACCCACAAGCATCTGAATGAACTTTTAATTTGTGACATCCCAGCCGAGGCGACGACGACGACGAACGAGCGCTACCGGGAACGCATCATCATCAGTGTCTTGCTCTGGCAGCTCGAGTGCTTCGCGGTCAAGAGCGTTCTTCTCTGCTGCTCCTTCTATTAGCGTTTTAGTAAAGATTACCAACACCCCCAACGCGTATTTGCTGTACGCGACACTGGTGGAGGTGCGGGGTACGACTGCCCCATGCAGAGGACCCCTTCGGCCAGCCCGGAACGGCCTCAGCCTGTCCACACACCTGTCCATCGGGCTAGTCGTCGCCAACGCGGACTGTCTCCAGAGTGCGGTTACCTTGACTTCACTGCACCTAGACGTCAAGCCCCAGCACCCCAAGTAATGACGCAACCACTTCCCTCCCAGGTAACTCTCCAACAGCCATGTACGCCGGCCATTTTTCACGGTGAGGTGTTTGAGGACGTCGAGGATTGGCTGGAGCAGTTTGAGCGGGTCGCATCGTTCAACCAGTGGGACGCTCGTCAAAAGCTGCGTGAGGTGTATTACTCTCTAGAACATGGTGCAAGGACGTGGTTCGAGAACCGCGAAGCGAGGTTATCTACTTGGGAGGAATTTCGCCAGGAGCTGCTGGAGTCATTCGCCAGCAGCGACCGCCGTGACCACGCTCAGCACCTTTTGGAGTCTCGCATCCCAAAACCGAACGAGACGGTGGCGGTGTTTGCAGAGGACATGCCACGCCTCTTCCGTAGAGCCGACCCTGAAATGTCAGAGCCGAAGAAACTACGGCATCTAATGCATGGCGTGAAGGAACAACTGTTCGCCGGCCTCATACGAAATCCACCCCGCACAGTGAAGGATTTCATTAAGGAGGCCACAGCCATCGAGCATGCCCTGCGGGACAGATGCTGGCAATATGACCGGGTTACCAGCGGTTCTCCAAGCGCTACTGCTGCAGCGACTGCATCCAGTGACAGGTCCCTGCGTGAGATCGTGCGATCGATAGTTAGAGAGGAACAGCAGCTGCACGGGATAGGCTCTTCACAACCTTCGCATGCTTCTGTCGCCGACATCGTGCGTCAGGAGATCCGGCAAGCCTTGGCCATTCCGGAGAGCCAGCCGCAGCAGCTCCAACCCAGCTATGTGTCGGTTGTCCGTCGTCACCCACCTGTACCGCCTATTCCAGCACCTCAACGGGCTCCCCAAACCGATTCCTGGCATCAGGGAGTGCACACCAACCCGCATCCCTGGCCTCGAATGGAAACTTCAGCTGGACGACAGGTACGGAAGTCCGACGTCTGGCGCACAAATGACAACCGGCCGCTGTGTTTTCACTGTGGCGAAGCAGGCCATAGCTACCGCCGTTGTCCGTACCGCGAAATTGGGCTTTCCGGATTCGCTCCCACGGCTCCACGCCCTTGCTTTGGACAAAGACCCCCTGCTATCGAGGAATACCTTGCTGCGAGACGAGACCTTTCGCCGAACCGTCGACCACGTTCACCGTCCCCAGCGAACGACGTCTCCCCCAACCGTCGGAACCTCGGCGGGATACTGCGAGGCAGATCCCCAAGCCCTAGGCGGGGAATCTAAAAGTAGCAACCTCTGGAGGCAGGGTTGCTCGTAGCCTAACTACGCAAGACCTTCAAAACCCCTCGACGTCTCCGACGGAAAAGGATACCACAAGAATGTCTTTCGCCGAAGCTGGAAGAGCCGACCTCGTAATTTGTATAGATGGACATGAAGTGGTTTCTCTTATTGACACCGGTGCAGACTACTCTATAATTAGTCAGACCCCTCGCCGATCGGTTAAAAAAAGTGAAGATGCCGTGGTGTGGACTTAATGACTTAATGGAGCCATTTAATGACTCCAATAGGGAAGTGCACTGCCAGAATCGCCATTGGTAACGCTGATTTTGTCGGCAGTGTCGTGGTTCTCGCGGAGTGCTGCAAGGACCTTATTTTGGGGATGGACTTTTTAAGAGAATACAACGCTGTGATCGACGTTGGTGAACGCCTAATTACATTCTCGTCGAGCCACCGCCCACCAGAACTCGCAGCATGCCGAGCGCCGTTGCGGGTTATCGACGAGGACGTGAACATACCACCGCGGTGCTGCATGCTAGTTTCAGTTCACTGCGACATGTTTAGCAATGTTGACGGCATAGCACAGCGAATCGATGAACTTTTGTTCCGTCATGGCATCGCAGTTGCTCGAGGCGTGTTGCATGTAACCGATGGCCGTGAAGCATTGCTGCTTACTAACTTCAGCAATGAACGCCAACATGTCGCCAAAGGCACGACAGTTGCCTATTTCGAGGACATAGCTGATGGCGAAGACTGCTTTGCGTTACAAGGCGCCGCACCTGGTGAAACCAGCTCCGATGCCATCATCGATGTCAACTCCGGCTTGCCTCTCAGTGAACAACAAGCCCTCCTCGCGCTGCTGACGACCTTCAAGGACTGTTTCTCTTCGACATCTGGCGTGCGTCAAACTCCGCTTACAAAACATCGCATCATTGTTGATGATAATGTGAGGCCACTTCGTCAAAACCCCTACCGTGTCTCTGCGAAGGAACGGGACGCAATTCGCAGCCAAGTGGAGCAGATGTTGCGCGACGATGTCATCCAGCCTTCTCGAAGTCCGTGGGCATCACCCGTCGTTCTGGTCAAAAAGAAGGATGGCACATTGCGATTTTGCGTTGATTACAGAAAGCTCAATCAAGTGACAAAGAAGGACGTGTAACTATTGCCCCGGATCGATGACTCCCTCGACAGGCTTCGTCATGCCCGTTACTTTTCGTCGATGGATCTAAAGAGCGGGTACTGGCAGATCGAGGTGGATGAGCACGACCGCGAGAAAACAGCCTTCATAACGCCGGACGGACTTTATGAATTTAAAGTGCTCCCTTTCGGCTTGTGTTCGGCACCAGCAACATTCCAACGAATGATGGACACTGTTCTTTCTGGTCTCAAGTGTCAGACGTGTCTAGTATACCTTGACGACGTTATCGTCTTCTCGTCAACCTTTGCAGAGCACTTGAAAAGACTATCCTGCGTACTTCGCGCCGTGAGAGCAGCTGGTCTCACACTTAATGCGGAAAACTGTCATTTCCGGTACCAAGAACTACGCTTCTTGGGCCACGTTGTCAGCCACGCCGGCATGAAGCCCGATCCTGACAAAGTATCCGCTGTGTCCAACTTCCCGACGCCTGCCGACAAAAATGCCGTACGGCGATTCTTAGGCCTATGCTCCTATTACCGCCGCTTCATCCCAAACTTTTCCCACATCGCGGCTCCGCTAACAAGCCTCACCCGCAATGACGTCGCCTTCGTTTGGACCACTGAGCAGCAGGCTGCATTCGAGAACCTGCGGCGTCGCTTACAAGTGCCGCGTGTGCTCGCCCATTTCGATGAAGATGCGGCTAGCAACGTTGCCCTTGGTGCTAGCAACAGATGCTAGCAACGTTGGCCTTGGGGCATTGCTGCTTCAGTGGCAAGACGGCGCGGAGAGAGTTGTCGCTTACGCAAGCCGAACACTGTCCCGCCGGGAGTCTAACTATTCAGGTACAGAGAAGGAATGCCTGGCTGTTGTGTGGGCGGTCTTATATTTCCGGCCGTACCTCTACGGTCGCCCATTTCGAGTTGTTAGCGACCACCACTCCCTTTGTTGGTTGGCCAGTTTGAAAAACCCTATGGGTCGCCTCGCCCGCTGGAGCCTTCGACTTCAGGAATTTGATATGACGGTTGTCTTTAAGTCAGGGAAACAACATTCTGACGCCGACTGCCTGTCTCGAGCTCCAGTCGAATGCCCTGAACCGGAAGATGATGACGACGTGGCGTTTCTTGGTGCCATCGACGCCACAACTTTGTCCGATCAGCAAAGGGAAGACGTTGAGTTGCAGCCACTTCTAGATTTTCTGGAAGGACGAACTCCGCACAAGCCAAGGCTGTTCATACGTGGACTCCAGTCTTTTTCTTTAAAAAACAACATCCTCTACAAGCGAAACTTCGCCCCGAATGGAAAAGACTTTCTTCTGGTTATTCCCGCGAGCCTTAGACAAGAAATACTACAGGCCTGCCACGACGACCCAACCGCTGGTCACTTAGGTTATGCACGTACGATGTCCCGAATTAAACAGAGCTACTACTGGCTCAAGCTTCCTTCGACAGTGAAGCAATACATCCGTACCTGGCGTGACTGTCAGCGTCGTAAAACACCGCCGGGACGCCCAGCCGGTTTACTTCAACCTGTCCAAATACCGGAAACCCCGTTTCAACAAATCGGCATGGACTTCTTAGGCCCCTTTCCTGCGTCTCATGCCGGCAACAAGTGGATACTTGTCGCCACCGACTACCTTAGACGATACGCCGAAACGAAAGCCCTCCAGCGTTGCACAGCTCTCGACGTGGCCCACTTTTTCATCGAAAACATTGTTTTGCGCCATGGAGCTCCGGCAATTGTGATTACAGACAGGGGTACCGCATTCAACGCAGATTTGGGGCGAGCCGTCATGAACCTCACAGGTACATCCCACCGAAAATCGACAGCTTACCATCCGCAGACAAACGGACTGACAGAACGGTTAAACAAAACACTTGCAGACATGCTGAGCATGTACGTCGACGAGCAACACAAGAGTTGGGACCAAGTTCTACCATACGTAACTTTTGCCTACAATACCACCAGGCACGAAACCACGCGCATGATGCCATTCGCTCTTGTGTACGGTCGGGAGGCAACCACAATCTTAGATGCCATGTTCCCTCACGACGGTGGGGGTGACGACACGACTGCGCAGGAGTTCGCCCAGCGCGCGGAAGAGGCGCGTCAGCTCGCAAGACATCGAATCAGGCAACAACAGCTGCATGATGCTACTACTTACAATGCTCGCCACAGGCACGCCGATTTCCAGCCTGGTGACAACGTGTGGGTATGGAGGCCTATGAGACGAAGAGGGCTATGCGAGAAGCTCATGAAGAGCTACTTCGGGCCCTACAGAGTACTGCAGCAACTAAGCGACGTCACGTATGAAGTTACTCCGGTGGACAGCGTTTCCACAATGCGCCGTCGGCGTCCGCCCGAGGTCGTCCACATAGTCCGCATGAAACCATTCTTCGCGAGGACGTGACGGGTCGCAAATGAAGTTCCGCTCCTTTCTGCCTTAGCATCGGGACGAGGCTTCCTTTGGAGGGGAGGTAAACTGTCACGTAACCACAAGCATCTGAATGAACTTTTACTTTGTGACATCCCAGCCGAGGCGACGACGACGACGACGAACGAGCGCTACCGGGAACGCATCATCATCAGTGTCTTGCTCTGGCAGCTCGAGTGCTTCGCGGTCAAGAGCGTTCTTCTCCGCTGCTGCTTCTATTAGCGTTTTAGTAAAGCTTACCAACACCCCCAACGCGTATTTGCTGTACGCGACAATATATATAAAGTAAGAAACCTCGCGTTCTTCCAAATCTTGGAAGAACGCGAACATCATCCTAATCCATAAGAAAGGCGACATGACGGACTTGAAAAACTACAGGCCGATCAGCTTACTGTCAGTCGTCTACAAGGTATTTACCAAGGTAATCGCTAACCGAATCTCTGCAACCTTAGATTTCAGTCAACCTAAAGAACAAGCAGGGTTCCGTAAAGGTTATTCAACAATGGACCATATTCACACGATCAATCAGGTGATAGAGAAGTGCGCTGAGTATACTCAACCCCTATATATAGCCTTCATAGATTATGAGAAAGCATTTGACTCGGTCGAAACCCTAGCAGTCATTCAGGCATTACGGAACCAGGGGGTGGATGAGCATTATGTAAGAATACTAGAGGATATCTATAATGGGTCTACAGCTACCATCATCCTCCATAAGGAGAGCAGTAAAATACCTATAAGGAAGGGTGTCAGACAATGAGACACAATCTCTCCAATGTTATTCACAGCATGCTTACAAGAAGTATTCAGAACGTTGGATTGGGAACAGGTGGGAGTAAGGGTTAATGGAGAATACCTCAGTAACCTCAGATTTGCTGATGACGTTGCCTTGCTAAGTAACTCGGGGGACGAATTGCAAAGCATGCTTTCCGCACTGGGCGAACAGAGTAGAACCGTGGGCCTGAAAATTAATATGCAGAAAACTAAAGTAATGATCAATAACCTCGGGACAGCCCAGCAGTTTGAGATAGATGGCGAGGCAGTGGAAGTGGTAAGCGAATATATATACTTAGGCCAAGTTGTGACCCCAGATCCCAACCATGAGGCAGAAATAATTAGAAGGATCAGAATGGGGTGGGGTGCATATGGCAGACATTATCAGATAATGAATAGCAGCCTACCATTGTCGTTGAAGAAGGAAGTGTATGACAGCTGCATATTACCGGTACTCACCTACGGGGCAGAAACTTGGAGGCTCACTAAGAGGGTTCAACTTAAATTGAGAACGACTCAGCGGGCAATGGAGCGGAAAATGATAGGTGTAACATTAAGGGACAAGAAGATAGCGGAGTGGGTCAGGGAGCAAACTGGTGTTAAAGACATATTAGTAGAAATTAAGAAGAAGAAATGGACTTGGGCAGGGCATGTAATGCGAAGGCAAGATAACCGCTGGTCATTAAAGGTAACAGAGTGGATCCCTAGAGAAGGCAAGCGCTGCAGGGGGCGGCAGAAAGTTAGATGGGCAGATGAGATCAAGAAGTTTGCGGGGATAAATTGGTCACAGTTGGCACAGGACCGAGGTAATTGGAGAATAATGGGAGAGGCCTTTGCCCTGCAGTGGGCGTAGACAGGCTGGTGATGATGATGATGATGATGAATCAACCTCGGTTACAACAACAGCGGAGGGTTTATTTCGACGTTTCGACTTCGAGACTTCGAGATATATATATATATATATATATATGCACAAAGTAGAAGTACGCTCTTCGGAGACTTTATTTCCAACGTTTCGACCTGAGACAGGTCTTCAAGACGTGTCTCAGGTCGAAACGTTGGAAATAAAGTCTCCGAAGAGCGTACTTCTACTTTGTGCGTATTCCTGCAGCAACTAAGAGCTCCACTACACATATATATATTGTAAGAAGACAGGACGCTTCTCTCAGGGAGGCAGCAGAGCGAACGGTTTCGTCCTTTACTTGCCAGATCGCGATTCCACACACACGCGACTTGAGATGATGATTATGTACAAATGATGATTGTAATGGTTAAGGACGGGTGAGGGGTTGACCGGTGTGGGGCAGTTCACAGGTGCACAAGTAAGCGCTCACGATATATATATATATATTGTTACGAGATGGATTTATTTACAGTGAGGTTGGATGGTGTAGGACGAGCGTAGATGGTAGAGCGGTCCGTGAATGATGGGGCCAAGCCGGAGCGCAACCTCGTTCTCTTCTTTCTCCAACTCCGGTGATGAGGCTGGCATGGTTGCAACCCTGGCGTGTAATATTGGCGTAACATTTCCCCTGTCCCAGACGAAGCCCTCTGGGCAAGTTAACTTACACTGCGTTCTTGGCAACGTTTTAGGCGGGCAACATGCACCACTTGTGTCTTTTTGGATTGTCGCCCACTTGAAGTTAAGCGTGAAATAACATACGCAACATCGCTGAGACGCTCGATCACAACAAATGGGCCGACATAATGGGACAGAAGCTTCTCGGATAGCCCACGCTTTCGCAATGGCGTCCGTAGCCACACAAAGTCACCCGGCGCGTACGTAACATCACGTCGGCGACTGTCAAATCGCTTCTTGGAGCGCTCTTGGGACGCGAGAGTACGTAGGCGAGCAAGTCGACGGGCATCTTCAGCTAGGCAGAGCATCCTCGCCAACGAGGGTTCGTCATGCAGAGAGAAAGGAAGCATGGTGTCCAGGCAGCTGCTAGGTTGACGGGCGTAAAGGATGAAAAACGGGCTGTAACCGGTGGTTTCATGCTTCGCCGTGTTATATGCGTATGTTATAAATGGCAACAGCTCGTCCCAGTTTCTGTGGTCCGAAGCGACGTACATCGCTAGCATGGACGTCAATGTTCGGTTGGTTCGTTCCGTCAGACCGTTAGTCTGAGGATGGTATGGCGAGGAGTGGCGAAATTGTACGGCACAAAGGCGAAGAAGCTCTTCAACCACCGTCGCAGTGAATTGGCGCCCGCGGTCACTGATTATGACTTTTGGGGGTCCATGGCGTAGCAATACGTTCCGGAGCAAGAAGAGCGAGATTTCTGTCGCCGTTGCAGAGGGTAGGGATGCCGTCTCAGCGTAGCGTGATAAGTAATCCACGCATACAATAATCCAGCGGTTTCCCTGTGATGAGCGCGGGAAAGGTCCTAACAAGTCTATGCCAACTTTTTCAAAAGGACGGTATGCCGGGTCCACAGGCTGAAGTCGGCCTGCCGGGACAGTGGTGGGATGTTTGTAACGTTGGCATTGGTTGCAAGAAGCCACATAGCGCTCAATAGTTTTGCGCATGTTGGGCCAATAAAAGCGTTGTTGGGTGCGGTGAAGAGTGCGGGCAAGCCCCATGTGGCCGGAAATTACGTCATCGTGCATAATGTTCAGAACAACGTTGCGAAGGCATTGTGGTACCACAAGAAGAATGCGCGAACCGACGGCGGAATAGTTCTTCTTGAAAAGCAAGCCGTTGTGGAGGCAGAAACGGCTAGTAGGGTTCGACTCGGCTGAGGCGAAAAGGTGGTCCAAACTGTTGTCCTTGCGTTGTTCTCGTTTGAACACAGCTATATCGGGAAACGCCGTCGACACCGAGGCGAGGCACTCATCAAGGTTGTCAGCATCTGAGTCCGTTGATTGTAATGGCAGCCGGGAAAGGCAGTCGGCATCGGCATGCTTGCGGCCACTCTTGTACGACACCGTGAAATCATATTCCTGTAGTCGGAGAGCCCAGCGCGCCAGTCGCCCACACGGATCTCGAAGATTGATGAGCCAGCAGAGGGAATGGTGGTCTGTGACGACTGTGAAGGTATGTCCATAGAGGTACGAGCGAAATCGTTGTGTGGCGAAAACGACCGCGAGGCACTCTTGTTCTGTGACTGTGTAGTTCCGCTCTGGCTTACTGAGAGTGCGGCTCGCATAAGCAATAACATGCTCCCCGTCACTGTGTCTTTGAACAAGGACTGCCCCCAGTCCAATACCACTGGCATCGGTGTGCACTTCCGTTGGGGCTGCGGGATCAAAGTGACGAAGCACGGGCTCCGACGTCAAGAGATGCTTCAGGTGGCGGAAAGCGATGTCACAGTCAGAGCTCCATTTGAATGGGACGTTCTTCTGGAGAAGGCATGTGAGAGGGTAGGCTATGTCGGCAAATCCGGGAATAAAACGGCGAAAGTAGGAGCATAGTCCTAAAAAGCTACGGAGGTCCTTAACAGAGCACGGTTCTTTAAAGCGGCTGACGGCTAGAATTTTTTGCGGATCTGGTCGGACGCCCTCTTTATCGACAACGAGACCGAGTACAAGTGTGCGCCTTTCGCCGAATCGGCATTTTTTCGAGTTTAGGATGAGACCAGCCTTGTCCAAACATTCCAAAACAGTGGCCAAGCGAGCGTTGTGCTCTTGAAAAGTGCGACCGAAAATCACGATATCATCAAGGTAGCACATGCACACCTCCCACTTAAGTCCACGAAGGACAGTGTCCATAAAGCGCTCAAACGTGGCAGGGGCGTTGCAGAGTCCAAAAGGCATTACATTAAATTCGAAAAGTCCATCGGGCGTGACAAAGGCGGTCTTTTCTTTATCGTCGGGGTGCACAGGAATTTGCCAGTAGCCTGATCGTAAGTCAATTGTGGAGAAGTATGAAGCCGAATGGAGACAGTCTATTGCGTCGTCTATCCGGTGCAGTGGATATACGTCCTTCTTGGTAATTTCGTTAAGGCGCCGGTAGTCGACGCAGAAGCGCCATGATCCATCTTTCTTTTTGACCAAAATCACCGGCGCCGCCCAAGGACTTGAGGATTCCCTAATCACGCCCTTCTGCAACATCTCGTGGACTTGTTCGTTAATGACTCGTCGCTCAGAAGGAGAGACGCGATAAGGCTTTTGCCGTATGGGCCGTGCTCCTCCAGTGTTAATTAAATGGTGGGTCCGTGTGTTCGGTACAGAAGAGCGTTGATGTTGGCGGGCGAAATCAAACACACTTGAGTACCGCGTAAGCACTTGTACCAATGCGCGACGTTTTTCTGGGCCAAGGGATCCATTTACCATGCCCTCCAACTTGGCAGTGTCCACCGGGCAATTGTGATAAGGGGAATCCAAGGTTTCTGTCAAAACCGCCACTGAAGAACACGCACATTCGGAGAATTTGGCAAGCTTCAGGCAACGGGGAAGCACGGCGGGCTCAGAAGAGTAGTTAACTGTCCACAATGCGGTGTATCCTTGCACAACTGAAACAACTGACCGTGGCACCAGAATGTCTTTTTTGGCACAATTCAGAGGAACTGGTTCGACCAATGCTTCAAAGCCGTCTACGTCAACTCCGGGGCAAAGAACAGAAACAAATGCCGCTGACCTCGCTGGTATGATTGTGTCAGCCAATACGCAGAAGGCACGGTTATCGGAAAAAGAGCCTTCCACAAGGGCAGGTAGCACGGTCCCATCCACGTAAATTTCTCCATTGCGACAGTCAACGGTGGCACCGCACTGCTTTAAGAAATCCAGACCCAAAATAACATCGTGCGTAGATCGCGGAAGCACCGCAAATTCCGCTCTGAACGTGTGGCCACCAAACGAAACATTCACTGAGCAAACCCCAAGAGGGCACAGGCACTCACCACCAACACCCCGAAAAGTCACCATTCGGTCCCATGTAAACATAACTTTACGGCCAAGGCGGGCTTTGAAAGCTAAACTCATGACAGAAACTGTTGCTCCGGTATCAATCAAAGCCATTGTTCTGGTGTCATCTACCAATACTTCAACTGTGTTCTTTAGCATAGATACAGGCGAAGGTAGTTCCAATTGAGACTGTCCGGTAAGAGGCATACTACGGGATGATTGTGCTGCGGCCTCACCTCCATTGGCCGCGCCGGCTAGTTTTCCGGCGGTGGCGACCGACGCCGGAAAGGTGAGGGGGAACGCCGCTGTCGTGTGCTGGGAGGTGTTATACTCCGGTCAGATGCAGGCGAATCACGACGAGGCGGTGGCTGTTCCATAGGGCGCAGATATTGTGGCAGGGAGGTGTCGTAGCGGCCATTCCGAGTGTTGGGGCGGTTCCACATGGGCGGTTGCTCGTACCGTGGTGCTCGACGGCGACGGCGGCAGAAGCGGGAAATGTGTCCCTCCATACCACAATTGTAGCAGGTAGGGCCACGCTCACGGCGGTCAGGGAAGTATTCCTCGTACACGTCGTCAGAACGAGGTTCAAACGTTGGACGCCGAGGACGCTGGTCATACGTTGTACGTTGGGAGCGCTGAGACAACCATTCAACGTCGCGACTGTTGCGTGCTGACTGGTGGACATCAGAGCGCTGCGGACTGTGAGTGCGAGTCATAAAGCTCGCATCGCGGAATGGAACACTCGACGGAGAAAGTGTGTTGGCCTGGACGTCCTGTAGCACGTAGCTGTCCCGGATGCGTACGCTGTCGGTATAGTGCCGGGACTCCGTGAATGATGGGGCCAAGCCGGAGCGCAACCTCGTTCTCTTCTTTCTCCAACTCCGGTGATGAGGCTGGCATGGTTGCAACCCTGGCGTGTAATATTGGCGTAACAATATATATATATATATATATATATATATATATATATATATATATATATATATATATATATATAATCCAGGGAGTAGTAGAACTTTGAAGATGGTAGAGAACACAAGAGAAGAAAAACTTCGAACAAGGTAAAAGCACGATTGTGGCCTACGTTTCACCAAAGAGATCTTGCTTTCCTCAGGGCCCTGAGGAAAGCAAGTTCTCTTTGCTGAAACGTAGGCCGCCATCGTGTTCGAAGTTTTTCTTCTCTTATATATATATATATATATAAATATATATATATATATATATATATATATATATATATATATAGTTAAGAGAAAAGGTTCCTGGCTATGAGGTTAGCTGTACGGTAGAGAAGTCAAACTGAAAAACATAACAACATGTATTCTAACGTTTCGACCGGGGGCCGGTCTTTTTCAAAGATACCTTCTTTGAAAAAGACCGGCCCCCGGTCGAAACGTTAGAATAAATGTTGTTATGTTTTTCAGTTTGACTTCTCTATCGTATATATATATATATATATATATATATATATATATATTACTTATTTCAGGTACCCTCATGGCCCAGAGGGCATTAGTGAGGGGAGTGGTACATCTGGGTGGTCGACTTGAACAGACATTGTAAACAAATGAAACAATATACACAAACACTAAACCAATAAGTATGCAGCAGTGCGCAGATATATACAAAGTGTTTACATAAATCTACTCAGGTATTGCCCCTAGCACAGAAAACTATGCGATGAATAAGTTCCGGGATTTTGTTTCAAAAATACACGACAGAGTAGACACACGTCTGAAAACGATGATGGAACTAACGTTTCGACCAGGGTTCGGCCTTCGTATGTATATATTTATATATATATATATATATATATATATATATATATATATATATATATATATATATTGTAAGCGCTGGTTAGTGCCCCGACACCAGAGGAATGTGCGTCCGGACAATCCCCCGGTAGTTGTACACAAACGGTATGTGCGAAGTACTAGCAGAAGGGTATGCGCCAGTGGACTCGTACACCGGAGGCCTGTCTTCCACATGCAATCATGCTTCATCATCGTCATCAGTTGTCTATCATCATCAACGCCCGTCTTGGTTGTTCTCTGGGGCTCGCTCCCTGTCACGTAGGACAAGGCTCGCCTAATAAAGACGTTCCCCAAGACTACTGGTGCGCGCCTTACAAGTGGTGGAGGTAAGCTCCTTCGATCCCGTGTACCTCGACCCCCGGCCTACCCCTGGAGCTCCGCTCAGGTCGGCGCAAGGCGCAAGCAATCACTATGACGCAAGGTGGCCCTACCGATGTGAACGCCGTCATGGGTGCTCCCTCGGCGAGTTTATCGGCGCCAGCCTGGACAATAACCTGCCGGCAGCGCGAACCCCGGTCTTTTACTGGGCTTCTCCATGAGGACGTGGAGGACTGGCTGGATCATTACGAACGAGTCAGCTCCTTCAATCGATGGGACGATTGCCTCAAGCGGAGGCACGTCGGCTTTTACCTTGACCTAATAGCCGAGACATGGTACCACAACAATGAGCGCGACTTGCCTGACCGGCAGCGCTTCACATCGGAGCTGCGCCGAGTCTTCGGTGCGTCATCTATGCGTACCGAAGCCGCCAAGAAGAAATTGGACGAGCGCGTGCAACGACCTGGTGAGTCCTACACGTCGTACATTGAGGACGTCATCGCCTTATGCCGCCGTGCGGATACAGACATGACGGAGGAAAGCCGAGTGCGCCATGTCCTCAAAGGAATTTCCCCCTTGGCATTTAACGCGCTGGCCGCACAAAACCCTACCACCATTAACCAGATTGTCACGACGTGCCAGCGCCTCGATGACCTTCAGTCACTACGTCGGCAGCCAATCCAGTGGGATAGCCGCGCCTCGACGGACGAAGCCGATTTGCGCTATTTGATACGTTCGATCATCCGCGAGGAACTGGCAGTGCAGACATCGCACGGTTTGTCCGAACCACGCCGCGAGGCCTCCATACCGGGTCTGCGTGAACTAATCAAGCAGGAACTGGCTTCCCTTGTGCCTCCCTCAGAACCTAGAACGGACGTTCACCCAGTCTCTGACACCGCCTTGGTGGCTCCACTGCCTTTTGCTCCCAAAGCTCCAGTTCTGACGGCACCTCTCCCTGAACCTGCATGTTCCCCTCTGGCAACTGTCTCTGCTCCTGTCAGTCGACCGCCTGTCCCTTCGCATCCAGGCCATGTCAATCCTTACCCAGTGCCACCTGCTGTTCCTCCGCAGTTTGCGTACGGCTACGCGGCTTGGCATCTTCCGCGACCCATCTGCTTCTATTGCAGCATCCGGGGGCATGTCTCCCGCTTCTGTAGACGGCGCCAACAAGACGAAAGACTCGCCTACTCCACCATCCCACAAGGCAGCCGTCAGCCATCCTACCAATACTACTCCCAACGGTTCCACGACGCCAGACGTTTTCCCTCGCCTAACGACCACCCGGATCAGCAACGCAGCCCCCGGGTCCGGAGAAGAAGTTCGCCGTCCGCCTCCCGCCGCCGCTCTGTCTCGCCGCTTCGTCCGGCCTCCCAGGGCGCCAACTACCACACGGAAAACTAGAAACTGCAGTTTCTGGGGGTGAAACTGCGTTGCGATGGATTTCTAGAAGTCCCCTGATCGGCCATCAAACACATTATCTGTTGTTGTTGAAGGAATTGATGTGGAAGCTCTTGTCGACACTGGTGCTAGTATTTCAATAATTCGGGAAGACCTGTGTTCCAAATTGCGTAAACTACGAACCCCCTACCCTGGTCCCTCTCTACGTGGTGCTAACAACGCCATGATCCAACCTTCCGGAGTCTGTACAGCCCGTGTTACCATTGCCGGCATTCGACATCACATTCAGCTCGCAGTACTACCTTCATGTGTTCATCAGATGATATTGGGTTGGGACTTTCTTAAATCGGCGTCTGCTGTGATCTCGTGCAAAGAACCCTGCTTCGTATGACCGACACTGACCTGGCCAGTGTTTCTGATTCCCCAGAACTACGACTCATGGGCGCCTCCTGCGATTTTTCTCTGCCTCCTGGACATGAAGCTATGCTCTCCGTTCACTGTGCCGAAATTCTCGATGGCGATGTGTTTATTACTCCTACCAGAAAGTTCTCTCTTCGCGGTCTTCTTGTACCCCCCTGCCTAATACGGTTTTCTCGTGGAACTGCTCTTCTGGTCGCACAGAATACTTCGACCGAGACTATTTTATTACCTCAAGGCGCGACCATTGCTTCTGTTCCGCGCGACGAAGCAGTGAGCGTCATTTCCTTCGAGTCTATTTCATCTGCAGAATGCTCGACCGGTCATAAATCACCATCGCACGCCATTGATGATACTATCAGTTCTGATCTCACACCGGAGCAAAAGAAAACACTATTGGATCTTCTGGCCAAGCACGAAACCCTATTTGACTCCGCCTCCTCCCCCGTTTTGCGGCAAACA
>NW_027526335.1:229886668-229926668 GCF_048455015.1 Haemaphysalis longicornis
TCTTTGGGGCACAGCACCGCCACATCTACGATGCTCACAGTGCTTCTACAATTCCAGGTGCTGACGTGCCTGGTGCCTGGAGCCGTTTGCCCTTACTTCACCGCCCAAAGTCCCTCCGGAACCACCTACCAGCACGACGAAAGTTCTCCGCCCGCCGCACATCCCCCTTCCAAGTTAAATGTCACCCGCCACCCGCTTTTAGCACGAGCCTGGCACACCGCCTGGCACCCTTGGCCCTCTCCGACGTCAGCAACCACGGGACCGGATCGAGCGCTACATAAACAGCCAGGAATCGCCGACTGCTCGGGGCACAGCACCGCCACATCTACGATGCTCACAGTGCTTCTACAATTCCAGGTGCTGACGTGCCTGGTGCCTGGAGCCGTTTGCCCTTACTTCACCGCCCAAAGTCCCTCCGGAACCACCTACCAGCACGACGAAAGTTCTCCGCCCGCCGCACATCCCCCTTCCAAGTTAAATGTCACCCGCCACCCGCTTTTAGCACGAGCCTGGCACACCGCCTGGCAACCTTGGCCCTCTCCGACGTCAGCAACCACGGGACCGGATCGAGCGCTACATAAACAGCCAGGAATCGCCGACTGCTCGGGGCACAGCACCGCCACATCTACGATGCTCACAGTGCTTCTGCAATTCCAGGTTTGTTACCTCACCTGCTCAAAAGAATTCAGAAGTGATGACAGATGTATAGTGGTGGTGTCGTGCCCCTACGACTTGAAGTGTCGCGGAGTGATGCCGTTGTGTCGCGATGCGTTTGTCCTCCATTTGCTGTGCGAAATTTTGTTAATACTATCCGGTGATGTTGAGGTTAACCCCGGACCCTCCCCTAGTGCTGAACTTTTACCTATCCTTGACGCTATCAAACGAATAGAGAGTGTTCAAGCCGCAATTCGCATAGATCTTGAACAAATTAAATCAGCACAGACTGCCCAAGAAAACCTTATAGCTGAGATTCTGAACCGCTCCAACACATCAGATACAAGTCAACAAAACCAAGGTATCTCGACTGCTGTAAACACTATCGACCGACTGGAGCATGCCATCACTACCCTAAAAGCCGCGAACATTGACACCAACAACCGTATGCGCAGAGACAACCTTATTTTCTTTGGCATTGATGATTCCGATAAAGAACCTTGGAGCGATTGAGAGAACAAAATTCTAGACCTGTGCAAAAATACTCTTGAAC
Source organism: Haemaphysalis longicornis (assembly GCF_048455015.1). NCBI lineage: Eukaryota > Metazoa > Arthropoda > Arachnida > Ixodida > Ixodidae > Haemaphysalis > Haemaphysalis longicornis. The sequence goes on from NW_027526335.1 coordinate 229,887,876, forward strand.
TAACCCTAAGTGCTAGCGATATAGAGCGTGCACACCGCCTCGGAACATTTTATGCAACAAAAAAACGCCCTATAATAGTAAAACTGGCTCACTTCAAGACGAAAGAAAACATATTGGCTTGCGGACGTAAGCTGAAAGATACATGTTTTGCAATAAGAGAAGACTTTGCCCCGAGTACGCGCTTTGCACGCTCTAAATTGCTAAAATTTATCAAGCCCCAAAAATGCGCGTTTAAGCTTAGCCTGGACAAACTACACGTAGGTAGCAGATGTTACTCTTACGACGCTGCATCCGACAGCGTTATTGAACACCCCACAGCACCAAACAGCAATACACTAACAGCCCCTACAGATACCTTATCTGAGCCACCCCAGTGACGAACAAGAAATGCTACCCTCTCTTCCTCCAAAAACCGACCTCACTCATTCCTTAACATTAGTGTGCTTTTCACCAACATCCGCAGCATAATCCCAAAACGTGACGAACTCGAAAGCTTCATACACGATACCGCAGCCGATATCGTCTTGTTAACCGAAACGTGGCTTAACAAGGACGTCAGGGACTGTGAAGTTTTTCCATCCAACCCCAGTTTAACCATATATCGACGTGATAGACGTGACAGACGAGGGGGAGGAGTACTGATTGCCGTTAGAAACAGCTTACTATCGTCACTAATCACTCATGACGACAACATTGAACTAACATGGGTATGCGTGCACAGTACAATTGGCAAAATAGTGTTTGGAATCTGTTACCGTCCACCAGATAGTAGCCCCTCCTTTTGTGATAACTTACGTATTTCCCTAGAACAAATAAAAAAAGATATACCCGAGGCACCAATCTTCCTTTTCGGAGATTTTAATCATCCCAGCATAAATTGGCCGCTACTTTCAGTACCCAACAAATCACCACATAGCGAACCGAAGCAGTTTCTTGAATTTACTCTGGACTTTAATCTGCACCAAACCGTAACATGCCCTACAAGGGGCGACAACACCCTAGATCTCTTATTAACATCTAGCCCTGAAAACATAAAAAAATGTTACTTTGCTCCCTGACCTCAGCGACCATAGTCTACTTCATATCAGCATTTCATTGCCCATAAAAAAGAACGCCCCGACGCAAAAATCAATCACAGATTACAAGAAAGCTAACTTCGACGCATTTAACCGTGAACTTGCACTCTTCTACGACGATTTTCGACGCTTATACTCTGCTCGCTCGGTCAACACCAATTGGGAATTATATAAAAACACAATGCTGAACTTAAAAAACAGACATATTCCCACTATCCTTGTAAATACAGACAAAAATAACCAGTGGTTTACGCAGCGTCTAAAACGCCTACTTAACAAGAAAAAACGCCTTTATCGGAAAGCAAAGCTTCTTAATAACCCCATGGTTTGGGATCAGTACAAATTGATTGCTAATGAATATATTAAAGAACTGAAAGCTTCCAAAGACAAATTCTTCTCAACTGACCTCTTATCAATCCTACACTCTAACCCTCGTAAATTCTTTCAAATTATCTCCCCGCCAGATCGTCAAACGCAGCTTCAGCTATCAAACGCAGACAACGAATTAATCGAAACTGGAAAATGTGCTACAGCCCTTAACGACTTCTTTACGTCAGTGTTTTCACCTGCTCAAAGCTTTAATCGTACCCAATTACCACACCACTCGCCTACCATAATGCCTGATATCCATATTAATGTTGACGGAATAGCTAAGTTAATAAACTCTCTCAAATTATCGTCCTCGGCCGGTTGCGATCAAATCAGCAGCAAACTACTTAAAAACACAATTTCCCTGTCAAGCGCAATACTAACCTTGATCTTCCAACAATCGCTAAGCACTGGTGAGGTTCCCCACGATTGGAAAAAAGCACAAATCATTCCCATCCATAAGTCTGGAGACCGATCAAAAGCAACTAATTACCGTCCGATTTCATTAACCAGCATCCCATCCAAACTGCTAGAACACATTATAGCAACCAATTTAATGAACTATCTCGAATCAATTAACTTCTTTTATGCGCACCAGCATGGTTTTAGAAAACTATTATCATGCGAAACTCAGCTCTCAGAATTCACCGACGATATCTTGCAACATATGGACGATCATCTACAAATTGACGCCATCTTCCTCGACTTCTCGAAGGCCTTCGACCGTGTCCCACACAATCACTTGCTTGCAAAATTATCTACTCTTGGAATCCCCCCGACACTGATAACTTGGATAGAACATTTCTTAAAAGGACGCGTACAATACACAACTGCTAACTCCCATGATTCGCAAATTTCTAGTGTTACATCCGGTGTCCCCCAGGGAGCAGGCTTATCCCCCCTATTATTTTTAATCTACGTCAACGACCTGCCATCTACCACAAAAACCAGACTCCGTCTTTTTGCGGATGACTGCGTCATCTACAATCCCATTCGTAACCCTAGCGATTCCACTGATCTTCAGGAAGACATTGACACTATCGTTGCATGGTGTGCAAAATGGCTCATGCCTCTTAACCTTAATAAGTGCCAATCCATGTCCTTTTCTCGTAAACGCAGCATCACAAATCACGCATACCATATCAGTTCAAATGAAATAACTCGAACAGACTGCTATAAGTATCTAGGCGTTCACTTGACATCGTCATTATCATGGGTCACTCACATTGAAACAATATGCGCACACGCCTCACGCACACTTGGCTTTTTGCGCCGCAATCTCAGATCTGCATCACCAGCTGTTAAAAAACTTGCATATCAGACATACGTTCGGCCTAAATTGGAATACGCTTCATCTATCTGGCACCCCTCACAAGCATATCTCACCTACGAACTAGAATCCATCCAGAATCGCGCGGCTCGCTTCATCATGTCAAACTACTCGCGTAAATCTAGCATCACTGAACTCAAACGCACACTTGACCTTCCATGTCTCCAATCACGTCGAATCATCTCGCGTCTCTGCTTGCTTCACTCGTTCTACTATCACCCAATAGCCCGGCACCCCCGACTTCAACCCCCTCCCAGAATCTCGCCGCGCCTCAACCATAGCAAACCAATCGCACACATTCAGTGCCGCACATCATCGATGAAAGATTCTTTTTTCCCTCATGCAATAACCCTGTGGAATACCCTGCCCGACAGTATTGTTTCGTCCGCTGACCGCGCGACTTTTCGCGAGAAACTAGCAGTGCATTTCACTTAAATGGTTTTTGTTAAAATGACTTGCTAGTTGAACCATGTTTGTAACAAACTTTTAGTGACCCATGCATTCTGATGCTTATTACTTATGTATATTGCTCTTTTATTTGTAGTCTATGATATTTTTCTGCTTGCTTGTTTCCTTTCTGAGCGATGTTTTTGGTTCCCTTTCTTCGTCTTTTCTTCCTTTTTTTCGGCCACTTGTGTGATAAAGAGTCCCTCACATATTGTTTGCCCCCGCCTTATGTAATGCCTCCGGGCCCTTAAGGCTTCAATAAATGAAATGAAAAAAAAAATGAAGATAGAATTTACCTGCTACTGGGCTTAAGGGGATCAGGGAACGAGCCGTGGTTTCATTTATTGTTTTATTTTTAACAAGCTCAGCAAGTATATCTTTGACAATTTGCTTATAATCTTGAGTGGGATCATTGGGTAGTGCTTTATAGAACGTCGATACTGATAGTTGCTTATTGGCCTCGTTAACATAGTCGGTTTTGTCAAGGATTACGATTGCGCCTCCCTTGTCGGCAGGTTTAATAATTATGTCGGGACAGCTTGCGAGTTCCTCTAGGGCTTTCTTTTCGTTGGTAGTCATGTTGTGGTGGAACGAAATTTGTGTTTGGTAAGCTTTTCGCACATCGCGTTGGACAGCTTTGATGTACATGTCGAGGCAACTATCACGCTGTGTGAGAGGGGTCCAGTGCTTATAGCTAGGTAGGGTTCTGCGGGCTTCTTCCGTCGCGGGGTGATCGTAGAAGTATTCTCGTAGTCTCATGTTTCTGGCGAAGTTATCTAAGTCCTTAAAAAGTTGAAATTCATCAAAACCACCAGTAGCCGGGCAAACGTTTAGGCCCTTTGACAAGACGTTCATCTGAGCTGGGGAGAGGGTTATACTTGAAAGGTTCATTACATTCCCGGCACTCATCCTCCGCTCCAAGAGTGTCAACCGTGCTAAAAAACCATCACAATATCTTAATGCAAAGTGACCGCTTAAAAAGCATATTCCCCGAACCACCACGCGTTGTCTACCGGCGTAATAAGAATTTAGGTGACTTTCTTACTAACTCTCGTATCAACCGACGGGCAACTACTGGCTGCATGCCCTGCAATAAACCCCGATGTAAAGTATGCCCACACATGACCACTACACAGCGCGCCACCAGCACGGCTTCAGACTACTACGTAAATATAAAAGGTAACTTTAACTGTGACTCCGCTAATGTCGTATATCTTCTAGAGTGCACTGTTTGTAGGCAACAATATATCGGCCAAACTGAAACGCCCTTCCGAATACGGTTCAATAATCACTGCTCTCATGCAAAAAGCTGCCCTTATTTGCCCCTGTCAAGACATGTGAACAGTCCCGGGCATGCATTTGAACATCTTAAAGCAACGATTTTAGAATCCGCCTTCAAAACGCACCACGACCGCGAGGTTCGGGAATCTTATCTCATTTATAAGTTTGGGTCAGTCACGCTTGGAATTAATGAAAGTTACGGAAAACTAATGTGCTTATCCCTCGATTAAAATTAGCGGCTTCATAATTTTTATAACTATGTTCATTATTCCTACCCTCGAGTTTGCCATCAGAATTCGCAGAAACTCTCCTAATACAGCAGCTTTATTAGCCTAATGCGGCTCAACAATGCCGTTTGTCCTGGGGAGGGAGGCCTCGTTCCCACCACCACTTAAGAATGGTTAACTCTTTGTGATCTATTCATGTTTAACCTTTTGTGACCCTACCTATTTCCTGTTCAATTGCTAGCTTCTGTGAAATGCTCTTTTGTGCCCCCTATCTATTCTCTTGACCCGCGGGGGGCACACCCATCTTCGCTTCCCCCGAACCAGTCTCCGCAGTCACTGAATACCTTCCTGTATACTCTTCCCTTTCTTTTCAAACCGCGGTTGTTCAGTTTCCCCCATTGTCTGAACTTGCAGCCCGCGCGGCATACGTTGACCCGTCATGGTGCAACTTTGAACGCTGCATTGTTAACACGACCCCTTTTTCTCTCTCTCGCTTCCCCCCCCCCCTCTTGTTATTTTTCTTGTTTGTTTGTTGATGTTGTAACATAGCCCCCCCCTCTTTTTATTTTTCTTGCTTGTTTGTTGATGTTGTAACATAGCCGTAGCCTGACTGTATGCACACTCCCCATTTCCGAAACATTTTCCGCTCTTTCTCACAGTTTTATGCAAACCGATATAAGAAATGTGTTCAAAATGTTTGCGACAGTAAAATCATGTAACTTTACTCTGATGAAGGCAAGTCCCGTTGCCGCTACGTAAGTAAACATTGTTTGTTATTGTTCTTGCTGTGTATCCGACTCTTTACTTATACTATTTCTGCGCGCTTTGTGAGTTTATCTTTCTCTCTCTCTATATATATATATATATATAGAGAGAGAGAGAGAGAGAGAAAAATAAACTCACAAAGCGCGCAGAAATAGTATAAGTAAAGAGTCGGATACACAGCAAGAACAAAAACAATATATATATATATATATATATATATATATATATATATATTGAGAGGCAATGCCAGGAGACTTGGCGGACGACGTTTATTCGGCGAGCGGTACCCTGGCCAGAACAGGATCAAACACGATGGCGATGATCGCGCGTCCGAGAAAGACGACGAGCGATGAGATGATGATGGGCGCACCCAATGCAGCGACGACGACGAAACACGAAGGCGGTATTGGCCAGTCATAATACAGAGCTATGGCCTGATGACGGGACGTTTAAGATTCGCGCTTACAATATTATCCCCCCTCCGCGGAAGCGGCCATCCTGGCCGTCACAGTCAGGTAGAGGAAGCCCGTCGAATAAAAGGCTTGATTCGGGAAACATGAACGATCTCAGTTCCACGGCACCGGCGGTCACTGACACCGGAAGTAGGGGTTACGCGGTAGTTAACTGGTGAGGTCTGCGCGAGGATTGTGTATGGGCTAGTGAAGCGGGGAAGGAACTTCTCGCATAACCCAGGGGCACGAAGAGGGGTGCACAGTAGGACTTCTTCCCCAGGTTGGTAGGAGACAGAACGATGGCTCTCATCGTAGCGGGACTTGCGGCTATTTTGGCAGGCTGCTGTGTTCATACGGGCAAGGCTGCGGCAGTGCGCAAGTCGGGAAACAAACTGGTCGGGCAGGCTTGCAGTAGAAGATCCGGGTGCAGAAAGGAACGATGTGTCAAGTACCGAAGAAGGGGAACGGCCGTAGACAAGGAAGGAAGGAGAGAATCCTGTGGTTTGTTGTACAGCGGTGTTGTAGGCGTAGGTGACAAAAGGTAAGATGGTGTCCCAGTTGGTGTGGTCCGGTCGAATGTAAAATGAAATCATGTCGGAAAGAGTACGGTGGAAGCGCTCAGTGATGCCATTTGTCTGCGGGTGGTAACTGGACCTAGTCTTGTGAACGGTTTCAGCGGCACGAAGAACTTCGGAAAGAAGAGTAGAAAGAAACGTTCTTCCGCGGTCACTAAGCAGAACGCGAGGTGGACCATGGCTCAGGAAGATTGCTTGCAAGAAGAATTCCGCAACCTCTGAAGCGCAACCCGAGCGAATAGCCGCTGTTTCGGCAGAGCGGGTCAGGTGGTCAACCGCGGTGACAACCCACCGATTACCGGCTGGGGTGGCTGGAAGGGGTCCGTACAGATCGATCCCTACAACTTCGAATGGAGCCGAAGGACAAGGAAGGGGTTGTAGCGTCCCAGCTGGACTCGAGGTGGGTTGTTTACGGCGTTGACACGGTTCACAGGATGAAACGTATTTGGCAACACTTGTTGAAAGCCCAGGCCAAAAGAAGCGGCTTTTTATGCGATCGTATGTCTTTATGTAGGCAAGATGACCAGCGGTAGCATCGTCGTGAAAAGTTCGTAATATCTCTTGCCGAAGGGAACGCGGAACCACAGGGACCCATTTGTCGCCAGTAGGATGATAGTTGACGTGGTAAAGGCAGCCGCCATTCATGAGTTTAAATTTGTTCAGTTGTCGACGTGAACGGCTGTTGAGAGGTTGGGTTGAACCGTCTAGAAGGTCGATAAATTTTCGGCAGTACGTGTCAGCTCGTTGTAAGGAGAGAAGATTAGAAGGTAACGCCGAGCTGACGGGCTCGGTGGAGGCAATAGTAATAGCTGGCTCTGACGGAGGTGGCGCTTGACAACTATCCTCTGTTGACAACAGCGGACAGCGTGAAAGTGCATCGGCATCGGAGTGCTTTTTGCCGGATTTGTACACCACGTCAAAATCGTACTCTTGCAGCTTAAGTATCCAGCGGCCAAGGCGTCCGGTTACATTCTTGAGAGAGGATAGCCAGCAGAGCGCATGGTGATCCGTTACAACGGTGAAGTGACGACCATACAAGTATGGTCGAAACTTTTGAACGGACCAAAGTACAGCCAGGCACTCCTGCTCGGTTATTGCGTAGTTCCGCTCGGCTGGCGTCAACGTCGGGCTGGCGTAGGCAACCACCTGCTCCAAAGATGTTGCATTGCATTGCAGGAGCACAGCACCAATACCATGTCCACTGGCGTCGGTGTGGAGTATCGTCGGAGCGTTGTCATTAAAATGGCTAAGTACGGGTGCAGAAGTAAGAGCCTTTTTGAGCTCCAGGAACGCTGATTCACATTCGTTAGACCAGGTAAACGGTGTGCCAGTAGCTAAGAGCTTGTTTAAGGGTGAAGCTATTTCAGAAAAGTTCCGAATGAATCGACGGAAGTATGAAGCCAATCCAAGAAAACTTCGAAGTTCTTTCTGACGGAGGGGTCGCGGAAAATTTATTAGGGCTCTCGTTTTATCCGGATCGGGGCGAATGCCATCTTTGCTTACAACGTGCCCCAATACTTTGATGGATGTGGTTGCAAAGTGGCATTTTTTTGCATTGAGTTGGAGACCGGCCTCGCTCAGACAAGTTAATACTTGGTCCAGGCGTTGAAGGTGCTCGGCAAATGAGGACGAAAAGATGACAATGTCGTCCAGGTAACAGAGACACGTTTTCCATTTAAAGCCACGAAGGACATTGTCTATCATTCTTTCAAATGTAGCGGGAGCATTGCAAAGCCCGAATGGCATTACATTAAATTCGTAGAGGCCATCGGGTGTTGCGAAAGCTGTCTTCTCTTTGTCAGCTTCGTGCATGGGGATCTGCCAGTATCCCGATCGAAGATCGAGACTAGAAAAGAATTCTGCCCCTTGCAAGGTGTCGAGCGCGTCGTCGATGCGCGGCATCGGATAAACATCCTTGCGAGTGATCTTGTTGAGGGCCCTGTAATCCACACAAAACCTCACGGAACCGTCTTTCTTCTGAACTAGCACCACAGGTGATGACCAGGAGCTAGCCGAGGGACGAATAATATTTCTCTTCAACATGTCGTCCACGTTTTCTTGAATAATTTTACGTTCTTTAGGTGAAACGCGGTACGGGCGCCGACGGACGACACAGGAACCATCCGTTTCGATACGACGAGTGGCCAGAGAAGTCTGCCCCAGAACAGAAGCGTTCGTGTGAAATAAAGCTTTGTGCTTTTTCAGTAGGGTCAATAGGGTGTTCGTTTGCTCAGTTGAAAGGTCGGGATTGATATTCGCACCAATAGGGACAGCCGGTGGTTTAAGATCAGCAGAATTATCCACTGTTGCAAAAGACTCAAGAGCACAAACGTCTATGGCATCATCGGGGGGCACAGAAGCAATAGCGGCGTGTTGGGGTACCAAGAGGGTCTCCGACGTCAAATTGATAGCGGCGAGATAGGCAGATCCACGGGAAAAACGGACAAGACACGGCGGTATTAACAGTCCTTTAACAAAGAATTTTCCCGTTGGTGTAATCAACACGTCGCCGTCAACAATTTGCTCTGATGACACAGAAAGAACAGCTTCTTGGCCAGGGAAAAGTGTACAGTCAGAGGTCGTCACCAAACGTAGATCTGACGCGCTACCGACACTTGCGAGCTCTGTTCTTGCGATATCAATCATTGGCTGACCACAGGAGATGATAGCAGATGCCGAACGTAAAAAGTCCCAACCCAGAATTACTTGATAGACGCACGAAGAGAGGACTGCAAACTGAACGTGGTGACGACTGTCATTGATGAGTATGCGCGCAGTACAATATCCTGAAGGCCGAATCATATCCCCGTTCGCACTACGCAGAGCTGGGCCCGAATAAGGAGTCCTCACCTTTTTTAGTCGAGAGCACAAACGTTCATAAATGATAGATATGCTGGCACCCGTGTCTACCAATGCGTCAACAGGAATTCCCTCAACAATGACAGTCAAAGTGTTCCATGGCCGGTCCGGGGGTCTTACATTTTCCCTTTGTGTTGCAGTTTCGCCCCCCAAAACTGCAGGACCTAGTTTTCCGGCGCGTGGCTGGTATCACGCAAGACTGGTCGCAGAGGCGACACAGCCCGACGGTGTGGTGATGGTGACCGGCGTCGTTCGTTTCTGGAGTTGCGAGGAAAGTCGGCGGGGCCAGGTGGAGAGGGAGAACGACGTGGCGGCGACGTATACCGGTGTTGGCGGAAGCCGTAGCTAAAACGCATGTTATCGCGCTCGTAGGTGTCGTAGCCACGTCGCTTGTCCTGTTGACGCCGGCGGCAAAACCGGGAGATGTGGCCACGTATACCGCAGTAATAACACACCGGTCGGCCCACAGCTATGTCTTGTCGGGGTGGTCGCCATGCTTGGTAGGGAGAACGGGGACCCAGAGCCGTAGGAATGGCCGCCACATAGTTGGTCGCAGGTTGAGCCAGGATCGGGGTCAGCGGCATGGATGGTCGCCGAGCAACCTCTGAGTAAGATGGAACCGCCAGAGGAGTCGGAGGATCGGGAGGAGTGAGGCCTGGCATAGCGGCAAGTTCCTCTTTAACAATTTCCCGTAGGCCGGTTGCAGAAGGCTGAACATAGGCACCAGGAGCACAAGGAGAATGGTAATCACTGAGCTCTTCACGGATGATAGCCCGTATCAGCGCCCGCAGGTTGTCATGTCTGGGGTACTGCGGCGTGATGACCTCCTGCTGCAGACGGATAGACTGCAGTTCGTCCAGCCTTTGGCAGGTCGTGGTTACATCAGCGACAGTCGGCGGGTTTTGAAGAGCGAGAGCCGTGAACGCAAATTGATTGATGCCCTTCATGATGTGACGAACGCGGTCTCCCTCCGACATGTCGCTGTTAACGCGGCGGCACAACGCAAGAACATCCTGAATGTACGAGGTGTAAGTCTCGTGAGCCTGCTGGACACGGCTTTCCAGCTTCTTTGCGGCTTCAGAGCGAGCAGCGGAAGAGCCGAAAATCTGGCGCAGTTGCGTCGTGAAGTCCGGCCAGTCACTGATACGGCGCTCATTGTTCAAAAACCATGTGTTGGCTGCTTTGTCCAGGGACCACGAGACGTTTCGAAGCTTCGCGTGGTCGTCCCACCTGCTAAAAGCGCTGACGCGTGCGAAGGTATCAAGCCACTCCTCGACGTCCTCACCCGGAAGGCCATTGAACATCGGCGGATCCCGCTGGTGGCTGGTTACGAAGTAAGGTGGGAAGGCGGCTGAACCCGCACCGCCGGTTCGGCTGGCGGTTCCGCTGGAAGGTTCCGCTGTCATAGGCATGGTGTCTTGCGGTAAGCGACGACCCGACCGGAGCTCCAGGGGTGCACTCAGAGATGGAGGGCAAGGGATCAAACCGCACACTCCACCACTTGAGAGGCAATGCCAGGAGACTTGGCGGACGACGTTTATTCGGCGAGGGGTACCCTGGCCAGAACAGGATCAAACACGATGGCGATGATCGCGCGTCCGAGAAAGACGACGAGCGATGAGATGATGATGGGCGCACCCAATGCAGCGACGACGACGAAACACGACGGCGGTATTGGCCAGTCATAATACAGAGCTATGGCCTGATGACGGGACGTTTAAGATTCGCGCTTACAATATATATATATATATATATATATAGTAAGGAAATGAGGGGCTCGTTGAGGAAATACAGAAAGGTAGGTCAGCAGTCTACAACGCCAAAGGAGGCATAGGGGTGTGGTTAGGCTCTTTTCTTTTTCACTACAGTTAATTAAGTAAACATTTTTTATTATTATTATACAGAATGAAGAAAGAAAGAAAAACACGCGCCCAAGGCATTCGACATGTAATCGAAAGGCGTGGGTTCGGTCCCCACTCTGGGCGCGTGTTTTTCTTTCTTTCTTCTGTATATTTAAAAAAAAAGTTTACTTAATTAACTGTAGTGAAAAAGAAAAGAGCCCAACCACACCCCTATGCCTCCTTTGGCGTTGTATACTGCTGACTTATCTTTCTGTATTTCCTCAACGAGCCCCTCATTTCCTTACTATATTATTCTGTGAAAGCCTAGAGAGGGTCTCGGTTCTGGCAGCCTTGATGCCTAGGTAGCATAAGAGGGCTTCCCGCCAGTAACCCGCTCATGACAGGCTGTAGACGTTCCAGTCACGCCCCGGGGGTTGAAAAGAAGGTCCCCTTCTCCCCGTGTAGTCAGAGTGGCGCTGGCTACCACCCTCAAGCGTCAGATACACTTCTAGTAAATATAAATAGCCCAGAAAGTGAAGGAGAACACAGTCGCCCAGATAGCCGAATTGGTAAGGCATTCGACATGTAATCGAAAGGCGTGGGTTCGGTCCCCACTCTGGGCGCGTGTTTTTCTTTCTTTCTTCTGTATATTTAAAAAAAAAAGTTTACTTAATTAACTTAGTGAAAAAGAAAAGAGCCCAACCACACCCCTATGCCTCCTTTGGCGTTGTAGACTGCTGACTTATCTTTCTGTATTTCCTCAACGAGCCCCTCATTTCCTTACTATATTATTCTGCGAAAGCCTAGAGAGGGTCTCGGTTCTGGCAGCCTTGATGCCTAGGTAGCATAAGAGGGCTTCCCGCCAGTAACCCGCTCATGACAGGCTGTAGACGTTCCAGTCACGCCCCGGGGGTTGAAAAGAAGGTCCCCTTCTCCCCGTGTAGTCAGAGTGGCGCTGGCTACCACCCTCAAGCGTCAGGTACACTTCTAGTAAATATAAATAGCCCAGAAAGTGAAGGAGAACACAGTCGCCCAGATAGCCGAATTGGTAAGGCATTCGACATGTAATCGAAAGGCGTGGGTTCGGTCCCCAATCTGGGCGCGTGTTTTTCTTTCTTTCTTCTGTATATTTAAAAAAAAAGTTTACTTAATTAACTGTAGTGAAAAAGAAAAGAGCCCAACCACACCCCTATGCCTCCTTTGGCGTTGTAGACTGCTGACTTATCTTTCTGTATATATATATATATATATATATATATATATATATATATATATATATATATATTTATATGTATATATATATATATATTTAAATATATATATAAATCTCTATATATATATAAATATATATATAAATCTATATATATATATATATATACATATATATATATATATATATATATATATATATATATATATATATATATATATATATATATATATATATATATTGTAAGGCCGATTGGTAGGCGAAGGCAGACCAGTACGCGCAAACCGCTTTATTCGCAGACCGAGCTGCAAGGCGGCAAGATGGCGACCGAACCAGGTTACCGATGATGATAGTTCGAGAAGGTAGAAGAATCGGTGATGATGAGTATATACAGAGATGAAGAAGCCGTGGCCGCAACCGGGCGCTAGTGATGATTGCCTTCCACTGGGACATTGCATTCAGCGCTCCGAACTTCCAAAAACGAGGCTACCACTGGTCTTACACTATTTCCCCCCCCCCCGGGGCGGGAGCGGCCGCCTGGTCGCGTTTTACTGCGGATTACGCCGGTGGCAAGCCTTGAGGCGGGATACGTGGACAATCTCCGTGCCACGATGACGGCGGTCCGAACTTCCACAAACGGGGGTGACGCGATAGTTCACCGGAGAGGTAGCCTCAGGAACCTTGTAAGGACCATGGAACCGGTGTAAGAATTTTTCGCAGAGGCCTGGAGAGCGAACCGGTGTCCAGACCAAGACTTCGTCACCAGGTCGGAAAGAAACGGACCGGCGAACAGCGTCGTAGCGTTATTCGCGGTCTTGTTGGCTTGCTTCTGTGCGCATGCGAGCCAGTCGCCGGCAGTGGTCGATCCGAGACACGAATTGTTCCGGGAACGATGCAGGAGCGGACACAGGAGCGGTAAAGAAACAGGTATCAAGCACGTGCGATGGATGACGGCCGTAGACAAGGTAGAAAGGCGCGTACCCTGTAGTGGTTTGAACTGCCGTGTTATAGGCAAAGGTGACTGAAGATAATATAGTGTCCCAATTTCGGTGGTCAGGGCGTATTACATTGATATCATGTCAGAGAGCGTGCGGTGAAAACGTTCAGTGAGCCCGTTCGTTTGTGGATGGTAGCTTGATGTCATTTTGTGGGCGGTATTAGAGGCACGAAGCACTTCGGCAAGGATCTCGGATAGAAACATCTTGCCGCGGTCACTTAACAGTACGCGAGGGGCTTGATGTCGTAGCAGTATGTGTCTCAAAAAGAAGGCAGCGACGTCGCCAGCGCTAGCCGAGGGAAGTGGCGCTGTCTCCGCGTAGCGAGTCAAGTGATCAACGGCCGTGACGATCCAGCGGTGACCAGTGGACGTCGTCGGTAAGGGCCCATACAAATCAATACCGACCACTTCAAACGGCGTAGTTGGACACGGAACAGGCTGGAGGAGACCGACAGGGGGTGCCGTAGAGCGTTTTCGGTGCTGACAGGGTGAACAGGATGCGACGTATTTCACCACACTGGTCGAGAGTCCTGGCCAAAAGAAGCGACCTCGAATGCGGTCGTACGTCTTTTGAAAGCCAAGGTGGCCGGCAGTGGCGTCGTCATGAAAAGCTTGCAAGACGCGACTCTGGAGAGAACGAGGCACAACTGGGACCCATGTGGCGCCATTTGGGTGGTGGTTTCTGCGATACAGTGCACCGTCTATGAGCTGGAACTGCCGCAGTTGGCGACGTAGGCGGCTATTCGGTGAACGTGTCGAACCAGCGAGCCGATCCATTATTTTCTGGCAGTAACTGTCTGCTCGTTGATGATCGAGCAAGTCGCGGCGGTCGTCAGCCGGTGGATAGTCGACAGGTGCAACTGATAATGGCGGTGTATGAGGAAGCGACGCCATGTCGTTTGAAGATGGCATCAGTGGGCACCGCGAGAGTGCGTCTGCGTCTACATGCTTGAGTCCGGACTTGTAGGTAACTGTAAAGTCGTACTCTTGCAATCGCAGAATCCAGCGTCCCAGGCGTCCCGACAAGTTTTTCAATGAAGACAGCCAGCACAGAGCGTGATGGTCTGTGACGACGGTGAAATGTCGGCCGTAGAGATATGGCCGAAACTTTTGCACAGACCACACGACGGCCAGACACTCCTGTTCCGTTATTGTATAATTCGTCTCCGCTCGTGTTAGAGAGCGGCTGGCATAAGCAACAACCCTCTCGCGGTGGTGAGCATCGCGCTGCAACAGAACGGCGCCAATGCCATGCCCACTAGCGTCGGTGTGGAGGATCGCCGGTCTCGATTCATCAAAGTGGCATAATACAGGTGCGGAAGTAAGCGCATGCTTGAGGTCTTGGAAGGCCTTTTCGCAGCCATCACTCCAGTCGAAGGGGGTATCAGAATTTAATAGCTGGTTCAGAGGTGCAGCGAGAGTAGCAAAATTGCGGACAAAACGGCGAAAATAGGACGCCAGGCCGAGAAAACTACGCAGCGCTTTTTGTTGCTGAGGTCGAGGAAAATTGGCTACAGCAGAAATTTTGTCTGGGTCGGGGCGTATGCCATCTTTACTGACGACGTGACCAAGAACCTTTATCGATTTGCTAGCAAAACGACATTTCTTGGTGTTCAGAGTCAGACCAGCCTTTGCCAGGCAAGTCAACACCTCGTCCAGACGCTGCAGATGTTCCGCAAAACTTGACGAAAAGATGACGATGTCGTCAAGGTAACACAGGCATGTTTTCCATTTAAGCCCGCGAAGGACCGTATCTATCATGCGCTCAAATGTGGCTGGCGCGTTGCATAAGCCAAAAGGCATTACGTTAAATTCGTACAAGCCGTCTAGAGTCGCAAACGCCGTTTTCTCGTTGTCAGACTCGCGCATGGGGATCTGCCAGTAGCCAGATCGCAGGTCCAGACTAGAGAAATATTCAGCCCCTTGTAGACGGTCCAGCGCGTCATCTATGCCCGGCATCGGATACACATCCTTCCGGGTAATCCTATTCAAAGCCCGATAGTCCACGCAAAAGCGTACGGAACCGTCTTTTTTCCTCACCAGAACAACAGGAGAAGACCACGGGCTCGAGGAAGGTCGAATAACGTTTCGTTGAAGCATGTCCGCGACGTTTTCTTCGATGACTTTCCGTTCCGACGACGACACACGGTACGGGCGGCGGCGAACAATGTGAGTCCCATCTGTCTCAATACGATGTTCTGCAACAGACGTCTGTCCAAGGTTGGTAGAGATGCAGTCAAATGAGTTTTTGTGTTTTTCGAGCAGCTCAAGTAGGAGTCTCGTTTCGAACACCGTGAGGTCTTCGCTAATCGTGGTTGCCAGGGTGGGACGTGAGGACCCGGAATCTGAAGACAGGGGAACGGAAGACACAGAGCAGAGGGGAACCAGAGACAGACTGTCATCAGCCACAACGGAAGCGAGCGTGGTGCCTTCAGGGAGGAGTATCGTCTCAGAAGTGGTATTTGTAACAATGAGCGGCGCAGACCCACGTGCAAAACGGACAAAGCAGGTCGCGATAATGATTCCTTGGGGAATAAAACGCGCAGAAGGAATGATTAACGCATCACCGTCACGAATTTGGATTGAGTGAACTGAAAGGACTGTATCGTGGCCCGGGTATAAAACGTAATCGGCACTTGCTGTCAAATTCAGTAGTGGCTTTTCTTCCAGAATGTTGGTGTCCTCCGTATCTCCGAGTTCAATTTGCGGTTGCTGGCACGAAATGACGGCGGATGCGGATGACAAGAAGTCCCAGCCCAAGATGAGGTGATGCGCACACGGTGACAACACTGCACACTGAACGTGATGACGAAGTTGACCGACTGAAATTCGTACCGTGCACTGTCCGGATGGCCTGATCGTGCTGCTATTGGCGCCATGCAAAGAAGGTCCAGTGTAGGGTGTTCGAACCTTGCGTAGTCGGGCACACAATTCCATACTTATCACCGAAATACTGGCACCAGTGTCAATAAGGGCATCTACACAAACACCTTCAACCAAAACTGACAACATGTTCGATGGACGCTCCGGAGGCATTGTAAGTTTCCCACGTGATGCAGTTTCCCCTCCCAAAACTGCATTAACTAGTTTTCCGAGTGCTGGTCGGTGACGTAGGTCGCAGGCCGAAGGGGTGACAGCGCCCGACGGCCTGGCGATGGTGAGCGGCGTCGCGTATCGCGCGGCCTACGAGAAAAGTCGGTTGGTGGCTCAGGTGGCGATGGTGAACGGCGTGAGAAAGACGGGTGCGTACGATGCACGTAGTCGAAGTAATCCGGACGTACATAATCGCGTTCGTAGGCTGCGTAGCCGCGTCGTTCGTCCCGTTGGCGCCTTCGACAAAATCGGGAGATGTGGTCCCGGACGCCACAATAATAGCAGACGGGCCGGCCAACGTTGGGGTCTTGGTGTGGCGGGAAATAAGTCGGCGTGGTATGCAATCGAGGTATGGCGGCCACGTAGCCGGGCGGGGCCCGTGTCGTAATGGGACTGAGCAGTTGAGGATGCCGACCAGCCACATCCGAGTAGGATGGCGTTGCCACAGAAACAGGTTGGGTGGGAGGCGGAAGTACGGGCATAGCCGCGAGCTCCTCCTTAACAATATCCCGTAGGCCAGGCACAGAAGGAGCTTCGCGGACACAGTGTGCGCACTGGGAAATATTGGCGTGCATCTCCTCGCGAATTATAGAGCGTATCAACGCACGCAGGTCTTCATTTCCCAGATGGTGGGTAGGAGCCGTGTCTTGACGAAGGCGGATGGACTGTAGTTCGTCGAGACGCTTACAAGTGGAGATCACGTCCGACACGGTTGTGGGGTTCTGCGTTGCCAGTGTGGTGAACGCGAACTCACCGATTCCTTTTAGAACGTGGTGTACACGGTCAGCTTCCGGCATGTTATTGTCGGCGTGACGACACAGCGCCAGAACGTCCTCGATATATGATGTGTACGTTTCATGCGCCTGTTGCACACGGGTCTCGAGTTTCTTTTTCGCGCTGTCGCTCCGAGCTTTAGAAGAGCCGAAAATCCGGCGGAACTGAGCAACGAAATCGGCCCAGTCGGTGATGGTATGCCGGTTATTTAGATACCACGTCTCGGCAACCTTGGTCAGGGAGAACGAAACGTTTTGCCGCTTGAGGTTATCGTCCCAGCGGTTGAATGCGCTCACCCTTTCGTAGTTGTCCAGCCACTCGTCGGCATCATCGTCACGAAGGCCAGCGAAGAAAGGAGGTTCACGCTGGGGGCTGGTTATGATGCACTGGGGGGTTGGTGGGGCCGTGGCGTTCGCCGATTCCAGCGTCATCGCTGTAGTTTCCGGCATTAGGCGGCGACCCGAACGGAGCTCCAGTGGGGCAGCTTGAGAGGTGGATTACGGGACCGAATAGCACCTTCCACCACTTGTAAGGCCGATGGTAGGCGAGGCAGACCAGTACGCACAAACCGCTTTATTCGCAGGCCGAGCTGCAAGGCGGCAAGATGGCGACCGAACCAGGTTACCGATGATGATAGTTCGAGAAGGTAGAAGAATCGGTGATGATGAGTATATACAGAGATGAAGAAGCCGTGGCCGCAACCGAGCGCCAGTGAAGATGGCATTCCACTGGGACATTGCATTCAGCGTTCCGACCTTCCACAAACGAGGCTACCACTGGTCTCACAATATATATATATTGTGAGCGCTTACTTGTGCACCTGTAAACTGCCCCACACCATGCCCGTCCACCATCTACCGGTGTGGTCAACCCCTCACCTGTCCTTAACCATTACAATCATCATTTGTACATAATCATCATCTCAAGTCGCGTGTGTGTGGAATCGCGATCTGGCAAGTAAAGGACGAAACCGTTCGCTCTGCTGCCTCCCTGAGAGAAGCGTCCTGTCTTCTTACAAGTGGTGGAGGCTGCGTTCGACCCCGACCTCTACCTCAACCGGCCGCACCCCTGGAGCTTCGTTGAGTACGTCGTGTGCTACCCCCAACCCGCCCAATGGAGCGAGAAGGAGCGCAGAATACCGCCGCTTCTGCCCCGGAATGGATGGTGACCTGCCGCCAGCGCGAACCTCCTTTCTTCGCTGGCCACCGCGGTGATGACGTCGAGGAGTGGCTTGAGCAGTACAACCGCGTCAGCCAATTTAATGGGTGGAACGACACTTTTAAGCTGCAGACCGTCAGGTTCTACTTGACTAAGATTGCCGAGACGTGGTACCTCAACAACCAAGGTGGCATATCTGACTGGGCCGACTTCACTGAGCAGCTGCGTCGAATTTTCGGCACGCCGTCTGCTCGCTCCGATGGAGCGAAGCGTGCACTGGAAGCCCGCTGGCAACGCTCTGACGAGACGTACGTATCGTACATTGAGGACGTCCTTGCCCTTTGCCGTCGGGTCAGCCCTGACATGTCGGAGGCTGACAAGGTTCGCCATGTCCTCAAGGGCATCACAGAGTCCGCATTCAATGCAAGTGCGCTGCAAAATCCATCCACCGTGAATGACATACGGACCACATGCCAGCGTCTTGATGAACTTCAAGCAATGCGCCTCCAGCCAGCTCATGGACAAGCTCGTCTTCCTGCCGAACCGGACTTGCGTGTTTTAATACGCAGCATAATTCGTGAAGAACTTCAGCTACAAGCTTCGCCCTGTGGTCATGGAGACCGATGCTCCCAGCCTGCGACTAACTTGCGGGAGATTATCAAGGAGGAATTGGCGTCGATAACGGGAAATCCACGCAATGGGCCCCCAGTTGTTTTCGACGTGCCGTCTTACGCGGAAGCTGCTTCCCGAACGCCGGTCTCGAACATGGAAATTTCTGTGCTTCCGTCCGTGCTCGGTAGAGTCGCAGCCGTCTCCTCGCCGCCTTTGGCTCAGACTGGCTACACAAACTGGCGGCCGCGTCTGGATGTTCGCCCTAATGACCGCGCAGTGTGCTTCTACTGCGGTATTCGAGGCCATATCTCTCGCTTCTGTCGACGGCGCCAGCGAGATGAGCAGCGAGGCTACGCTCCGTACGAACGCGACGTTCGCTACAACTACGGTCCTAGGGAACGTGCGTATCCACCTCGACAGCGCTCACCGTCTCCTCATGATTCGGGCGACCCTTCCCGCGGTTACCGTGATTAGACGAGACGCCGTTCGCCTACGCCTCCGCGCCGTTTTGTGTCACCTCTCCGCCCGACCCTGGCAGCCAATCGGAAAACTAGGCGCTGCAGTTTGTGGAGGGGAAACTGCATCGTTTGGACTGATTGAAACTCCTCCAGAGCGCCCTTCAAATGTGTTATCTGTGGAAGTGGAAGGTATGTGCGTGAAAGCTTTAGTTTACACCGGAGCCAGCCTTTCTGTTATGGATTCTAATCTTTGTTCTCGTCTACGAAAAGTGAAGACCCCTTACGCTGGCCCTTCGTTATCTAATGCAAACGGCCATATTATGCAGCCTGTCGCAAGTTGTACTGCACGAGTGTTAATCGGGAAAGATCGTCATCATATCCAATTTGCGGTCGTGTCACAGTGCTCTCATGAACTAATTTTGGGTAGGGACTTTCTCTCCTGAGCTTCCGCCGTCATATCCTGTCGCCACCCAGCCATTCAAATCAGCGATACCGAGTTTACATCTGCGGCGACCTTACGACGTCAGGTTTTGATTCTGCATGCTGACCACGTCCTACCGCCTGGTAGCGAAGAAATCCTGACGGTTTCATCGGAAAACATTTTTGACGGCGACGTGATAGCTTCTCCAGCGAGCCGCTTGATTCCCCGCGGAATCGCCATGTCTACCTGCCTCCTTCGCTTTTCGCGGGGACTTGCAGCTCTGGCAGCGCTCAACACCACCGGTGAGCCAATTTTGCTACGCAAGGGCACGACCGTTGCTTCTGTTGTCGACCGCGAGCCGCTTTCTATCGTGTCTAACACCATTACTCCTTCGCGCATGCGGGATTCAGCACCCTCAGCTGTTCCGCTTAGCATCGTTACCACTGTTAGCCCAGACCTCACGGCGGCACAGACGGAACAATTGCTGGCCGTTCTGAAAAAACACAGCGCATCATTCGACGTTTCTTCCAACACACTCAAACGCACGTCTGTCGCCGCGCATCGAATTGAAACAGACGGCTCAGCCATTGTACGCCGTCGTCCGTACAAAGTATCTTCACACGAACGCAAAATTATAGGAGAACAAGTTTCTGACATGCTTAAGCGCGATGTCATACGCCCCTCATCAAGTTCATGGTCATCGCCGGTTGTGCTTGTGCAGAAGAAAGATGGTTCGGTTCGGTTTTGCGTTGACTACCGTGCGCTAAATAAAATAACTCGAAAGGATGTTTATCCCATGCCTCGTATCGATGACGCGTTGGACAGTCTCCAAGGGGCAGAATACTTCTCTAGTCTCGACTTACGCTCCGGATATTGGCAGATCCCGATGCACGAAGATGACAAGGAAAAAGCTGCCTTCGCTACTCCAGACGGCCTCTACGAATTCAACGTGATGCCCTTTGGTCTTTGTAATGCCCCTGCGACATTTGAGCGAATGATGAACACTGAACTCCGCGGGCTCAAATGGAAAAGCTGTCTTTGCTATCTGGACGACATCGTTGTTTTTTCGGCTACGTTTGATCAACATCTGCAATGTCTAGACGAAGTACTTAGATGCCTCTCCAATGCAGGACTGCAGCTGAATACAACTTGACTCTCACCAGAGGGAGCGAGTAGTCGCCTATGCAAGCCGGTCCCTCACCTCAGCAGAGCAGAACTACACCATAACGGAGCAGGAATGCCTCGCTGTTGTGTGGGCCATTCAAAAGTTCCGCCCATACTTATACGGCCGGCACTTCACAGTCGTCACGGACCACCACGCCTTATGCTGGTTGTCCACGCTCAAGAACCTTTCCGGACGCCTGGGTCGTTGTATTCTCCGTCTCCAGCAATATGATTTTACCGTTGCTTACAAGTCGGGAAAAAAACACACAGACGCGGACGCTCTTTCACGCTGCCCGTTGCCTCAATCGTCTGCATCTGCCTCCCTAGCACACCAAGCTGCTCTCCCAGCCGCACCCATCCTCCCTGCAATGTTTCATATTCCAGACAACCTGCCGGCGATCCAGCGAAGGGCCACTTATTGTCGTACCATAATGGACAGGACGGACGGCTCCACCCCACCTCCCAACAGCCGTCTACGTCGCCAGCTAAAGAATTTCCGGCTTGTAGATGGAATTCTTCAGCGTTGCAGCCATCATCCTGAAGGAAGCAGTTGGGTCCCAGTGGTACCTCAGCCACTACGGAGAGCCATCTTAGAGGCGTTTCACGATGAAGCTACAGCAGGACATCTTGGTTATGCAAAAACCTACGACCGCATTCGCAGTCGCTACTTCTGGCCTGGACTCTACACAGACGTGGCCAAGTATGTTTCCTCTTGCGCCAAATGCCAACACTGGAAACGCAGTACGTCTCCCGCCCCAGGTACGCTACAACCGCTTCCTTGCCCGTCGGTACCTTTCGAATCAGTGGGAATTGATCTCTACGGACCGCTTCCATGTGCACCTTCCGGCTACCGCTGGATTGTTACTGCGGTTGATCAATTAACCCGGTACGCTGAGACATCACCCCTGAGATCCGGATGCGCCCAAGAAATCGCAGATTTCGTCCTGCAGAGCATCGTGTTGCGGCACGGTGCACCTCGCGTCCTTTTGAGCGACCGAGGCAAGGCCTTTTTATCGCAAGTTCTTGCGGAAGTGCTTCGAGCTGCCAATATCGTTGATAAAACGACTAGCAGCTACCACCCACAGACTAACGGCCTCACCGAACGATTTCATAGAAGTCTATCCGACATGCTCTCAATGTACATTAGGCCGGACCATACCAACTGGGACCACGTTCTGCCTTTCGTAACATTCGCCTATAATTCGGCTGTTCAGCGCACCACCGGCTACTCACCTTTCTTCCTCGTTTTCGGCCGTTCCCCTTCCCTTGTTATGGACAATGCTTTCCTCTCTGCTCCGGTATCTCCTGCAACGCCATTTTCCGACCAGTTCATCTCTCGGATCACTCACTGCCGTCAGCTAGCCCGAATAAACACTGAAGCCGCGCAGCAACAACGGAAAACACGGTATGATGCCACTCACCGCGACGTTCATTTCCGCACGGGAGATCGAGTGTTACTCTGGACGCCAATTCGCTCACCTGGCTTGTGCGAGACGTTTTTGCACCGGTATATTGGCCCCTACGTCGTCACTGAGCAAACGTCTCCGGTGAACTATCGAGTGTCGCCGACAACTGCTTCCACGGACCGCCGCAGACGCGGAAGTGAAATTGTGCACATTTCTCGCATGAAGCGTTTCATCGACCGTGCACCTTAAATACACGCGGCCAGGCGGCCGCTTCCAACTACGGGGGGTGGGGGGGATGTGAGCGCTTACTTGTGCACCTGTGAACTGCCCCACACCGTGCCCGTCCACCGTCTACCGGTGTGGTCAACCCCTCACCGGTCCATAACCATTACAATCATCATTTGTACATAATCATCATCTCAAGTCGCGTGTGTGTGGAATCGCGATCTGGCAAGTAAAGGACGGAACCGTTCGCTCTGCTGCCTCCCTGAGAGAAGCGTCCTGTCTTCTTACAATATATATATATATATATATATATATATATATATATATATATATATATATATATATTGTGGGCGTGGGTGAGTGCATTCAACGTTAATGAGCACTTGCTTCACTGTAGGACCCTTATATATGCTATGGCCAATCGCCGTGAGTTGGTACGGCCAATCTCTCATCTGTGCATACCCATTATAATCATCATCTGTAGATAATCATCGTCACGAGTGGCTTGTTCTGTCGAGTCACCGACGGGCGGATTAAAACCCAGACTGCTGGTACTGCTGCCGACTTGTGTGGGGTCTTCCCTCGCCTTACAAGTGGTGGAGGTTGCTTCTTTCGATCCTCACCTCTCCCTGACCAAGCTGCACCCCTGGAGCTCCGTTCCGGCCGCCGTGTGCTACCGCCAACCCAACCAATGGAGCGAGAAGGCGCACCGAATGCTGGCGCTTCTACCTTGCCGGCATGGATGGTGACTTGCCCCCAGCGCGACCCTCCATCCTTCGCTGGACGTCGTGGGGAAGACGTCGAAGAGTGGCTTGACCAGTTCAACCGGGTCTGCCAGTTTAACAGGTGGGACGACAAGTTCAAGGTAGAGAACGTCGGTCTTTCCCTGCATGAAGTTGCGAAGAGGTGGTATCTTAACCAAGAGCACACCATAGCCGATTGGGCCTCTTTCACTGAAAAGATCCGCCAGATATTTGGCACACCGTCTGCTCGGTCAGATGAGGCCAAGAGGACACTAGATTGCCGCTGGCAGCGCCCAGACGAGACATATTCGTCTTACATTGAAGACGTCCTCTCTCTCTGCCGTCGGGTTAACCCAGATATGTCAGAGGCTGACAAGGTTCGTCATCTCCTCAAAGGCATCGCAGAGTTTGCATTTAACTCGCTTGCCCTGCAAAATCCAACTTGTGTGGATGATGTTCGGACCACCTGTCAGCGCCTGGACCAGCTAAAAGCAATTCGCCTGCAGCCAAGGCAGGAATCAGCTCCTCTTCCGCATGAGTCGGAGCTGCGTGCCCTTATACGCGATATTATCCGCGAGGAGCTCAAACAGCAAGGCCCATCGTGTTCTCATGGTGACCGCTGCACCAAGCCTGCCAGTGATTTGCGGGGAATGATTAAAGAGGAGCTGGCGTCGATGACGTGTAGTCCACGAAGCGCCCCCGCAGTGGTTTTCGGCACGCCCTCGTACGCGGACGCAGTTTCGCATGCGCCGGTCTCGCCGATTGGAATTCCTGTGCCTCCGCCCATGGTCGGCCAGTTAACGGCCATTTCCTCACCGCCCCCTGCTTCGAATGCGTATTACAACTGGCGACCTCTTCAGGATTTCCGTCGTAACGAATGGCCGGTCTGCTTCTATTGTGGGGATCCGCGGCCACATCTCGCGGTTTTGCCGACGGCGCCAGCAAGATGAGCGGCGAGGCTACGCGCCCTACGAGCGCGACGTTCGCTACAGCTACGGACCTCGACGACCTGGATATCCACCTCACGACCGCTCCCCGTCGCCGCAGTTTTCTCCAGACCGTTCGCGCCGTCAACTGGATCCCAGACGCCGTTCCCCTTCGCCCGGTCGTCGTTTCGTCTCGCCTCTTCGCCCCGTTTCGAACGACGCCAACCACCTTCCGGAAAACTAGATGCTGCAGTTTACGGAGGGAAAACTGCATCGTGCGAACTGTTCACAACTCCTCCGGCGCGCCCCTCTAACACTTTACCTGTAATCGTTGAAGGAATTTTTGTACAAGCGTTAGTGGACACTGGAGCCAGTATTTCTGTTATGCATAGTGATCTGTGCGCTCGACTACGCAAGGTGAAGACACCCTACAATGGCCCTTCGTTATGTAGTGCAAATAGGAATCTCATAGAGCCTGCCGCATCTTGTACAGCACGTGTAATCATCGGGAACGATCGTCACCATATTGAGTTTGCTGTTTTGCCTGAGTGTGCTCATCAGTTAATACTTGGATGGGACTTCCTTTCATCAGCCTCTGCGGTTATAACCTGTCGCCAACCAGCCATTCGCATTTCCAACACAGAGCCTTCCCCTGCACCGAACTCACGACAGCAGCTCTTAACCTTGCGCACGGACTATGTTTTACCACCCGGTGAGGAGCAAGTTCTTGTAGTGTCCTCCAGCAGCATTTTCGAAGGTGATGTAGTAGCGTCTCCTTCAAGCCGCTTGCTTTCCCTGGGAATCGTTCTGTCCGCATGCCTCGTCCGTTTTTCGCAAGGATCTGCAGCTCTGGCCGCTCTGAACACCACCCGAGAGCCGATTTTACTACCTCAAGGCATGACCGTCGCTTCTGTGATTGATAGAGAGCCTGTCTCAGTCCTCTCCAGTGCAGTACCTTCCTCGCGAAAGTGTGACTTTGCTTCTTCGGCTGGTATGTTCAGTATCGCTGCAACTATCAGCCCCGACCTTACGACGAAGCAAACGGAACAGCTGCTCACGATACTCGCGAAGCATGTTGCATCCTTTGACGTGAGTTCGAGCACTCTCAAACGGACGCCTGTGGCTGCCCATCGAATTGAGACAGAAGGCTCGGCGATTGTGCGCCGGCGACCATACCGCGTGTCGTCACATGAAAGGAACATTATTGAGGAGCAGGTCACTGAAATGCTCAAGCGCGACGTTATCCGCCCATCGTCGAGCTCGTGGTCATCGCCGGTAGTGTTAGTCGAGAAGAAGGATGGGTCCGTTCGCTTTTGTGTAGACTACCGGGCGCTGAATAAAATCACTCGGAAAGATGTTTATCCGATGCCTCGCATCGACGACGCTCTGGATAGTCTCCAAGGAGCGGAATACTTCTCGAGCCTCGACTTGCGTTCGGGGTATTGGCAGATCCCAATGCAAGAAAATTACAAAGAGAAAACGGCCTTTGCCACCCCAGACGGGCTTTTTGAGTTCAACGTGATGCCATTTGGGCTTTGTAATGCGCCTGAAACGTTTGAACGAATGATTGACACCGTACTTCGTGGCCTTAAATGGAAAACTTGCCTGTGCTACCTGGACGACATCATTGTTTTCTCAACTACATTTGAACAACACTTACAACGTCTGGACGAAGTACTCAGCTGTCTTTCAAATGCGGGACTGCAGATCAACACAAAGAAATGCACTTTCGCCAGCAAATCTATTAAAGTATTAGGACACGTCGTAAGCAAGAACGGAATACAACCTGACCCAGAGAAGATTTCGGCCGTTTTAAATTTTCCCCGTCCACAACAGCAGAAAGACCTCCGCAGTTTTCTCGGACTCGGATCATACTTCCGCAGATTTATCCAAAATTTCGCAACAGTTGCTTCGCCTCTACATAACCTTCTCCGTCCTGGCATACCTTTCGTTTGGACACAAGACTGTGAACGGGCTTTTCAGGCGCTCAAAGACGCCCTCACATCGCGCCCCGTGCTTTGCCATTTTAATGACAGCGCTCCAACGATACTGCACACAGACGCCAGTGGGAAAGGCATCGGTGCCGTCTTACTACAACTGGATGCTCAGCAGAAGGAGCGCGTGGTCGCCTATGCCAGTCGTTCACTTACGGCGGCAGAACAAAACTACAGCATAACAGAGCAGGAATGCCTCGCCGTTGTTTGGGCAATCCAAAAATTCCGCCCTTACCTATACGGCCGGCATTTCACTGTCGTTACCCACCACCACGCGTTGTGCTGGCTGTCGACACTCAAGAACCTTTCCGGACGCCTTGGCCGTTGGGTTCTTCGTCTACAGCAGTACAATTTTTCCGTTACATACAAGTCCGGGAAGAAGCACTTGGATGCAGACGCCCTTTCACGTTGTCCGTTGTCCAAATCACCAGCCCCTGCCTCCGCATCGACCCAGCCTGCTCTGCCCATCGCACCCATTCCTCATGCCATGGCTTCGGACACAGTCAACCTATCCGCCCTGCAACGTGCCGATAGTTACTGTTGTCGAATAATAGAGAGAATTGAAGGCTCCGCACGACCACCAAACAGCCGCCTACGCCGACAGCTGAGGAACTTTAAAATTGTGAATGGGGCCCTCTGCCGCTACAGCCACCATCCTGCAGGCAGTAGATGGGTAACTGTTTTACCTCGGAAGCTCAGGGCAGTCATCTTAGAGGCGTTCCACGATGACGCGTCGGCTGGACACCTAGGGTTCGACAAAACGTATGACCGAATCCGCAGTCGTTTCTATTGGCCGGGGATGTCGACCAGCGTGGCAAAATACGTTTCATCTTGTGACAAATGCCAGCACAGGAAACGCACTACATCTCCCCCAGTTGGTCTGCTACAACCAGCTCCCTGTCCGCCTTCGCCGTTTGATACAGTGGGCATTGATCTGTATGGGCCACTTCCGCGAACACCTGCCGGCTATCGCTGGATTGTGACGGCAGTAGATCATTTGACGCGGTACGCAGAAACATCACCTCTGCGATCGGGATGCGCTCAGGAAATTGCAGATTTTGTGCTGCAAAATATCATCTTGCGCCACGGTGCCCCTCGAATCCTTTTGAGCGACCGTGGCAGAGCCTTCCTATCCCAAATTGTGGCTGAAGTCCTTCGAGCTGCCAATACTGTGCATAAAACTACCACGGGGTACCATCCT
Organism: Haemaphysalis longicornis; assembly: GCF_048455015.1. NCBI lineage: Eukaryota > Metazoa > Arthropoda > Arachnida > Ixodida > Ixodidae > Haemaphysalis > Haemaphysalis longicornis. The sequence goes on from NW_027526335.1 coordinate 229,915,480, forward strand.
CAAACCAACGGCATCACCGACATGCTGTCCATGTATATCAAGCCGGACCACAGCAACTGGGATCAAATTCTTCCTTTTGTAACGTTCGCCTACAATACGGCCATCCAGCGCACCACAGGCTACTCCCCTTTCTTCCTGGTTTTTGGACGCGCCCCATCCTTCATCATTGATACCAATTTCTTTGCCGCACCGGACTCTCCTGCCGGACCGTTTTCTGACATGTTTGTCTCTCGCCTCAACCACTGTCGCCATCTGGCTCGCCTTCACACTGAAGCCGCCCAGCAAGAACGGAAAACTCAGTACGATTCAACTCACCAATCCGTTCACTTCCGCCCTGGGGAAGAAGTATTACTTTGGACGCCCGTACGCTCCCCCGGCCTATGCGAAACGTTTTTGCATCGATATTTTGGTCCGTACATTGTGCTTGAGCAGACATCTCCTGTGAATTATCGGGTGTCTCCGGCAGCTTCCCCCACTGACCGCCGAAGGCGAGGAACTGAAATAGTTCACGTCTCCCGCATGAAACGATACAACCACCGCACACCGTAACTCACTGCGACCAGGAGGTCGCTTCCAGTCGAGGGGGGAAATAGTGTGGGCGTGGGTGAGTGCATTCAACGTTAATGAGCACTTGCTTCACTGTAGGACCCTTATATATGCTATGGCCAATCGCCGTGAGTTGGTACGGCCAATCTCTCATCTGTGCATACCCATTATAATCATCATCTGTAGATAATCATCGTCACGAGTGGCGTGTTCTGTCGAGTCACCGACGGGCGGATTAAAACCCAGACTGCTGGTACTGCTGCCGACTTGTGTGGGGTCTTCCCTCGCCTTACAATATATATATATATATGTATATATATATCGAAGTCGAAACGTCGAAATAAATCCTCCGCTGTTGTTGTAACCGAGGTTTCTTACTTTATATATATTGTCGCGTACAGCAAATACGCGTTGGGGGTGTTGGTAAACTTTACTAAAACGCTAATAGAAGGAGCAGCGGAGAAGAACGCTCTTGACCGCGAAGCACTCGAGCTGCCAGAGCAAGACACTGATGATGATGCGTTCCCGGTAGCGCTCGTTCGTCGTCGTCGTCGTCGCCTCGGCTGGGATGTCACAAATTAAAAGTTCATTCAGATGCTTGTGGGTACGTGACAGTTTACCTCCCCTCCAAAGGAAGCATCGTCCCGATGCTAAGGCAGAAAGGAGCGGAACTTCATTTGCGACCCGTCACGTCCTCGCGAAGAATGGTTTCATGCGGACTATGTGGACGACCTCGGGCGGACGACGACGGCGCATTGTGGAAACGCTGTCCACCGGAGTAACTGCATACGTGACGTCGCTTAGTTGCTGCAGTACTCTGTAGGGCCCGAAGTAGCTCTTCATGAGCTTCTCGCATAGCCCGCTTCATCTGATAGGGCTCCATACCCACACGTTGTCACCAGGCTGGAAAGCGGCGTGCCTGTGGCGAGCATTGTAAGTAGTAGCATCATGCAGCTGTTGTTGCCTGATTCGATGTCTTGCGAGCTGACGCGCCTCTTCCGCGCGCTGGGCGAACTCCTGCGCAGTCGTGTCGTCACCCCCACCGTCGTGAGGGAGCATGGCATCTAACATTGTGGTTGCCTCCCGACCGTACACAAGAGCGAATGGCGTCATGCGCGTGCTTTCGTGCCTGGTGGTATTGTAGGCAAAAGTTACGTATGGTAGAACTTGGTCCCAACTCTTGTGTTGCTCGTCGACGTACATGCTCAGCATGTCTGCAAGTGTTTTGTTTAACCGTTCTGTCAGTCCGTTTGTCTGCGGATGGTAAGCTGTCGATTTCCGGTGGGATGTACCTGTGAGGTTCATGACGGCTCGCCCCAAATCTGCGTTGAATGCGGTACCCCTGTCTGTAATCACAATTGCCGGAGCTCCATGGCGCAAAACAATGTTTTCGATGAAAAAGTGGGCCACGTCGAGAGCTGTGCAACGCTGGAGGGCTTTCGTTTTGGCGTATCGTGTAAGGTAGTCGGTGGCGACAAGTATCCACTTGTTGCCGGCATGAGACGTAAGAAAGGGGCCTAAGAAGTCCATGCCGATTTGTTGAAACGGGGTTTCCGGTATTTGGACAGGTTGAAGTAAACCGGCTGGGCGTCCCGGCGGTGTTTTACGACGCTGACAGTCACGCCAGGTACGGATGTATTGCTTCACTGTCGAAGGAAGCTTGAGCCAGTAGTAGCTCTGTTTAATTCGGGACATCGTACGTGCATAACCTAAGTGACCAGCGGTTGGGTCGTCGTGGCAGGCCTGTAGTATTTCTTGTCTAAGGCTCGCGGGAATAACGAGAAGAAAGTCTTTTCCATTCGGGGCGAAGTTTCGCTTGTAGAGGATGTTGTTTTTTAAAGAAAAAGACTGGAGTCCACGTATGAACAGCCTTGGCTTGTGCGGAGTTCGTCCTTCCAGAAAATCTAGAAGTGGCTGCAACTCAACGTCTTCCCTTTGCTGATCGGACAAAGTTGTGGCGTCGATGGCACCAAGAAACGCCACGTCGTCATCATCTTCCGGTTCAGGGCATTCGACTGGAGCTCGAGACAGGCAGTCGGCGTCAGAATGTTGTTTCCCTGACTTAAAGACAACCGTCATATCAAATTCCTGAAGTCGAAGGCTCCAGCGGGCGAGGCGACCCGTAGGGTTTTTCAAACTGGCCAACCAACAAAGGGAGTGGTGGTCGCTAACAACTCGAAATGGGCGACGGTAGAGGTACGGCCGGAATTTCAAGACCGCCCACACAACAGCCAGGCACTCCTTCTCTGTAGCTGAATAGTTAGACTCCGCGCGGGACAGTGTTCGGCTTGCGTAAGCGACAACTCTCTCCGCGCCGTCTTGCCACTGAAGCAGCACTGCCCCAAGGCCAACGTTGCTAGCATCTGTTGCTAGCACCAAGGCCAACGTTGCTAGCCGCATCTTCATCGAAATGGGCGAGCACACGCGGCACTTGTAAGCGACGCCGCAGGTTCTCGAATGCAGCCTGCTGCTCAGTGGTCCAAACGAAGGCGACGTCATTGCGGGTGAGGCTTGTTAGCGGAGCCGCGATGTGGGAAAAGTTTGGGATGAAGCGGCGGTAATAGGAGAATAGGCCTAAGAATCGCCGTACGGCCTTTTTGTCTGCAGGCGTCGGGAAGTTGGACACAGCGGATACTTTGTCAGGATCGGGCTTCATGCCGGCGTGGCTGACAACGTGGCCCAAGAAGCGTAGTTCTTGGTACCGGAAATGACAGTTTTCCGCTTTAAGTGTGAGACCAGCTGCTCTCACGGCGCGAAGTACGCAGGATAGTCTTTTCAATTGCTCTGCAAAGGTTGACGAGAAGACGATAATGTCGTGAAGGTATACTAGACACGTCTGCCACTTGAGACCGGAAAGAACAGTGTCCATCATTCGTTGGAATGTTGCTGGTGCCGAACACAAGCCGAAAGGGAGCACTTTAAATTCATAAAGTCCGTCCGGCGTTATGAAGGCTGTTTTCTCGCGGTCGTGCTCATCCACCTCGATCTTCCAGTACCCGCTCTTTAGATCCATCGACGAAAAGTAACGGGCATGACGAAGCCTGTCGAGGGAGTCATCGATCCGGGGCAATGGGTACACGTCCTTCATTGTCACTTGATTGAGCTTTCTGTAATCAACGCAAAATCGCAATGTGCCGTCCTTCTTTTTGACCAGAACGACGGGTGATGCCCACGGACTTCGAGAAGGCTGGATGACATCGTCGCGCAACATCTGCTCCACTTGGCTGCGAATTGCGTCCCGTTCCTTCGCAGAAACACGTTAGGGGTTTTGACGAAGTGGCCTCACATTAACATCAACAATGATGCGATGTTTTGTAAGCGGAGTTTGACGCACGCCAGATGTCGAAGAGAAACAGTCCTTGAAGGTCGTCAGCAGCGCGAGGAGGGCTTGTTGTTCACTGAGAGGCAAGCCGGAGTTGACATCGATGATGGCATCGGAGCTGGTTTCACCAGGTGCGGCGCCTTGTAACGCAAAGCAGTCTTCGCCATCAGCTATGTCTTCGAAATAGGCAACTGTCGTGCCTTTGGCGACATGTTGGCGTTCATTGCTGAAGTTAGTAAGCAGCAATGCTTCACGGCCATCGGTTACATGCAACACGCCTCGAGCAACTGCGATGCCATGACGGAACAAAAGTTCATCGATTCGCTCTGCTATGCCGTCAACATTGCTAAACATGTCGCAGTGAACTGAAACTAGCATGCAGCACCGCGGTGGTATGTTCACGTCCTCGTCGATAACCCGCAACGGCGCTCGGCATGCTGCGAGTTCTGGTGGGCGGTGGCTCGACGAGAATGTAATTAGGCGTTCACCAACGTCGATCACAGCGTTGTATTCTCTTAAAAAGTCCATCCCCAAAATAAGGTCCTTGCAGCACTCCGCGAAAACCACGAAACTGCCGACAAAATCAGCGTTACCAATGGCGATTCTGGCAGTGCACTTCCCTATTGGAGTCATTAAATGGCCTCCACCAGATCGAATCTGAAGTCCACACCACGGCATCTTCACTTTTTTTAACCAATCGGCGAGGGTCTGACTAATTATAGAGTAGTCTGCACCGGTGTCAATAAGAGAAACCACTTCATGTCCATCTATACAAATTACGAGGTCGGCGCTTCCAGCTTCGGCGAAAGACATTCTTGTGGTATCCTTTTCCGTCGGAGACGTCGAGGGGTTTTGAAGGTCTTGCGTAGTTAGGCTACGAGCAACCCTCCCTCCAGAGGTTGCTGCTTTTAGATTCCCCGCCTAGGGCTTGGGGATCTGCCTCGCAGTATCCCGCCGAAGTTCCGACGGTTGGGGGAGACGTCGTTCGCTGGGGACGGTGAACGTGGTCGACGGTTCGGCGAAAGGTCTCGTCTCGCAGCAAGGTATTCCTCGATAGCAGGGGGTCTTTGTCCAAAGCAAGGGCGTGGAGCCGTGGGAGCGAATCCTGAAAGCCCAATTTCGCGGTACGGACAACGGCGGTAGCTATGGCCTGCTTCGCCACAGTGAAAACACAGCGGCCGGTTGTCATTTGTGCGCCAGACGTCGGACTTCCGTACCTGTCGTCCAGCTGAAGTTTCCATTCGAGGCCAGGGATGCGGGTTGGTGTGCACTCCCTGATGCCAGGAATCGGTTTGGGGAGCCCGTTGAGGTGCTGGAATAGGCGGTACCGGTGGGTGACGACGGACAACCGACACATAGGTTGGTTGGAGCTGCTGCGGCTGGCTCTCCGGAATGGCCAAGGCTTGCCGGATCTCCTGACGCACGATGTCGGCGACAGAAGCATGCGAAGGTATTGAAGAGCCTATCCCGTGCAGCTGCAGTTCCTCTCTAACTATCGATCGCACGATCTCACGCAGGGACCTGTCACTGGATGCAGTCGCTGCAGCAGTAGCGTTTGGAGAACCGCCGGTAACCCGGTCATATTGCCAGCATCTGTCCCGCAGGGCATGCTCGATGGCTGTGGCCTCCTTAATGAAATCCTTCACTGTGCGGGGTGGATTTCGTATGAGGCCGGCGAACAGTTGTTCCTTCACGCCATGCATTAGATGCCGTAGTTTCTTCGGCTCTGACATTTCAGGGTCGGCTCTGCGGAAGAGGCGTGGCATGTCCTCTGCAAACACTGCCATCGTCTCGTTCGGTTTTTGGATGCGAGACTCCAAAAGGCGCTGAGCGTGGTCACGGCGGTCGCTGCTGGCGAATGACTCCAGCAGCTCCTGGCGAAATTCCTCCCAAGTAGATAACCTCGCTTCGCGGTTCTCGAACCACGTCCTTGCACCATGTTCTAGCGAGTAATACACCTCACGCAGCTTTTGACGAGCGTCCCACTGGTTGAACGATGCGACCCGCTCAAACTGCTCCAGCCAATCCTCGACGTCCTCAAACACCTCACCGTGAAAAATGGCCGGCGTACGTGGCTGTTGGAGAGTTACCTGGCAGGGAAGTGGTTGCGTCATTACTTGGGGTGCTGGGGCTTGACGTCTAGGTGCAGTGAAGTCAAGGTAACCGCACTCTGGAGACAGTCCGCGTTGGCGACGACTAGCCCGATGGACAGGTGTGTGGACAGGGTGAGGCCGTTCCGGGCTGGCCGAAGGGGTCCTCTGCATGGGGCAGTCGTACCCCGCACCTCCACCAGTGTCGCGTACAGCAAATACGCGTTGGGGGTGTTGGTAAGCTTTACTAAAACGCTAATAGAAGGAGCAGCGGAGAAGAACGCTCTTGACCGCGAAGCACTCGAGCTGCCAGAGCAATACACTGATGATGATGCGGTCCCGGCCGGCAGCGCTCGTTCGTCGTCGTCGTCGCCTCGGCTGGGATGTCACAAATTAAAAGTTCATTCAGATGCGTGTGGGTACGTGACAATATATATATATATATATATATATATATATATATATATGCCGCGAACCATACATTGGGTTTGTTTATTTGTGTTTTGCTTTTACCGCCCGGCTGCGCCGGTATGTGTTATCTCTGCGCCAAGAGAAGCGCGTGTTCCATTCTTTCTTTCTGTGCCGCATGTGTTATCTGTCGTGATAGGGAGAGCATTCCGATCTAACGTGAACAGCCCAGAATAATCTTCTTGGATCTACTATGTTCTCGATGCGAATCGACGTTTCGAGAACCACGCGCGCCGAAAGATAAAAAGCCTGCAGTGCGGACGCCGGAGCATTCGATTCGACGACACTCGCCTGTGCAAGTCACTTTGTTGACCGCTGCTTCGCCGCCTCTGTATTCTTTTGAGTTGTTAGGGGAGCACAAGTTCGCTCCAATAAACGTGTTTCTCATTCAAGACAACTGCATCGTCCTTGTCTTCGCGACATCTGGTGGAGGTGCTGGGTACTAAGCCTTTATGCTCTCTACGACATCTCGAAGCCGCCAAGCCAGTCCAACCAGAGAAAGCCCCCGACTGCAAGGATTGCTACCCGAGTTCGGTCTTCTGCCAGAAGGGCCCAAGAGAAGGAACGCTGCAACCAACACCATGGTGCAAGAAACAACGTCGCCAATCATCCTGCAGCAGCCCCGAGAACCGCCATCGTTCCGGGGAGACCCCGCTGAAGACCCCGAAGAATGGTTGGAGAAGCTGGAGCGCGTCCGCATCTTCAACAGGTGGGACGACAAAGAAACTTTCCGGTATGTCTTCTTTTACTTAAAAGATGCTGCTCGAACTTGGTTCGAGAACCATGAGAGCTCTTTGACCGACTGGACTCAATTCAAGAGGGAGTTCCTTAAGACCTTCACTACCGTGGTGAGAAAAGAGCCAGCTGCGCTTTTGCTTGAAACTCGAACGCAGCACCCCAACGAAGGAGTCGTGATTTTCGTTGAGGAGATGAAGCGACTTTTTCGTCGTGCGGACCCTGAAATGACCGAGGAAAAGAAGCTCAGGTTTCTAATGCGAGGAGTGAAGCGAGAGCTTTTTGCTTGTCTAGTCGGTAACCCTCCGAAGACAATGGCGGAATTCGCGTCTGAGGCGGCCGCGATGGAGAAGACGCTAGAAATTTGAACGAGGCAGTACGACTGCCCTGTCAACGCGCTGTTCTCGGAGACCATCGGTGCCGCAAATGGAAGCTCCGATACATTGCGAGAGACCATCCGAGCAGTGGTCAGGGAGGAGCTTCGGAAGCTTCGTCCAACGACGCCGCAACCTCAAGTGGCTTCCCTGACCGACGTAATCCGAGAAGAAGTCCAAAACGCACTAGGAACTTCTACGCCGTCGGAAGCACCCCGCGAACCACAAGCCATGACCTACTCCTCGGCTTTTCGTCAACCCCGCCTTGCTCCAACCCGTCGTCAAGAGGCGGAGCCATACCGCCGTCCAACGCCGCCCGCCCGACGCCCTGTAGACCAATACCAGACGCCAAGGAAGACCGACGTGTGGCGAACGCCCGATAATCGCCCGCTGTGCTACCACTGCGGAGAGGCCGACCACATCTACCGTCGCTGTCCCTACAAGAGGCTCGGGTTGCGAGGGTTCTCCGTCGACGCCCCACGCCCCCGATACGGCCAGCGCCCTGCTGAGATCGAAGAATACCTCTCCAACACCAACCGAGGACCAGCCCGCTTCAACCGTTCACCGTCGCCCTACCCGTCTCAGTCACCGAACCGCCGCAGCAGTGCTGACTTCTCACGTGGAAGGTCCCCCAGCCCACGCGGGGGAAACTAAAAGCAGCAACTTCGGGAGGTAAAGTTGCACAACGGCGGAAAAATGAAAACCCTCCAACGACGCAGCGACTCGCTGAAGACTATCATTCACGACATGCCCTCATCCCGACGACCCGACCTAGCCCTAACGAGACTCCTGAACACGACGACAGCTACACGGCGCGACGCGTACGCGACCTGACCGAGACGTCCGTTGAGAAGACGACGACAACGACGATGCACACTGCCCGACCGTCAACACGTACAAGCAGGGATACGACGCCCCGACGAACCCGGAACTCGAGGAAGACTGCATCTGACGTCAAGGTGTCCATCGACGGCTTTGACGTAGTCGGCCTCGTAGACACGGGAGCTGACTATTCGGTAATGAGCGGACCATTTGCGTCTAAACTGAAGAAAGTTATGACCAGATGGGGCGGTCCGCACATACGCACAGCAGGAGGCCACCTCGTGACGCGAAGTGGAACGTGCACATCTCGCGTCACAATAGACGACACAACGTACCCTGCGGCGATCGTCATTCTGCCTAACTGCTCCCGCGACGTAATTCTTGGAATGGACTTTTTGATGGACAACGGTGCAATAATCGATCTGCAGACCAAGTCAATAACTTTTTCCCCCAATCACTCCATGACGCCGGAACCGAAACCCGAACGACGGGCTGCTGTAAGGATTGCCCATGATCATGTCACCCTGCCACCCCGCGCAAGCTTGATGGTCGCAGTCTACTGTGAAGATGCTGCTCCTGACGTCGACGCTATCGTAGACACTGATCAAAGGGTGCTTCTCGACCGTGGTGTGTCGGTCGCAAGAGGCATTGCACGCTTCAAGGAACACCAATCCCACATTCTGGTTACTAATTTCACCGAGGAGTACCAGCATTTAAACAAGGGCGCGGCAATTGCATTCTTCGAAGAAGCGCAAGAAGCAAGTGACGTGATCGCGGTCGCCGACTTTGAACGCACACCCGTAGAAACCTTCAAGCTCCCGCAGCCCTTCGACGTGAATCCGGCGCTACCGCAAGAACAACGGAACAAATTATTGGCTTTGCTGCGTCGCTATAGCGAATGTTTTTCGTCGAGCGCAAAACTACGTCAGACCCCTCTAGCGAAGCACCGAATAATAACCGAAGATGGAGCCCGACCTACCCGACAGTCACCGTACCGCGTCTCTTCACACAAACGGGAAGCCATCCGGACTCAAGTGGACGACATGCTCAGCGACGACATTATACAGCCATCGAAAAGCCCCTGGGCTGCGCCCGTCCTACTCGTAAAGAAAAAAGACGGCACATTAAGGTTTTGTGTTTGCTACCGGCGACTGAACAAAATCACGAAAAAGGACGTGTACCCCCTCCCCCGAATCGACGACGCCCTCGACCACCTCTGCCACGCGAAGTATTTCTCATCGATGGACCTGAAGACCGGCTACTGGCAAATTGAAGTGGACGAGAGAGACCGAGAGAAGACTGCATTTATAACCCCAGACGGCCTATACGAGTTCAAGATGATGCCGTTTGGGCTGTGCACAGCACCAGCGACGTTTCAAAGAGTCATGGACACTGTGCTAGCTGGCCTTATGTGGCACACCTGCCTCGTATACCTCGACGACGTAGTGGTATTCGCCCGGACTTTCGACGAACACCTTGCAAGGTTGGAGTCTGTACTCGAGGCTATTCGTACGTCGGGGTTGACGCTGAAGCCTGAAAAGTGCCGTTTCGCATACGGGGAACTCAAGTTCTTGGGCCACGTCGTCAACGCCGCGGGAGTCCTACCTGACCCGCCAAAAACTTCAGCCATTGCGAACTTCCCAAGGCCGAAAGACAAGAAGGGCGTGCGAAGATTTCTAGGGCTGTGCGCATACTACCGGCGCTTCGTCGCAAACTTCGCACGCATTGCAGAGCCACTCACGCGCTTGACGAAAGATAGCACCCCTTTCAGCTGGGAAAACGACCAAGAAAAAGCATTCTGCGAGCTGCAAAAACGCCTGCAAAGCCCGCCCGTGCCCGCTCATTTCGACGAAAATGCCGAAACGGAAATGCACACGGACGCCAGTGATATAGGCTTGGGTGCCGTCCTTGTCCAAAAGCAAAGCGGCTGCGAAAGGGTAATCGCCTACGCCAGCCGTGGTCTGTCGAAGGAGGAGAAAAACTATTCTGCTTCTGAGAAAGAGTGCCTGGCTATTATATGGGCGATTTCAAAATTTCGCCCATACGTGTATGGAAGGCCATTCAAGGTTGTAACAGACCACCATGCGCTGTGTTGGCTCGCCAATTTGAAGGACCCCTCTGGCCGTCTTGGGCGGTGGAGCTTGCGCCTGCAGGAGTTCGACGTTACAGTCGTTTATAAATCCGGCAGGAAACACTCCGACGCCGACTGCCTGTCCCGCGCCCCCGTCGACCCACCACCACAAGACGCTGATGAAGACAGCGCGTTCTTCGGGAGCGTGACGGAGAGCGACCTAGCCGCCCAGCAGCGTGCCGACCCCGACTTGCGCGTCATAATCGAGTACCTCGAGGGATGCAACGTTGCCGTTCCTAGGACCTTCAAACGCAGCTTACCAGCATTCAGCCTTAGAAACTCCGTCCTCGTGAAGAAGAATTTCAGCCCCGGAACAAGAGCGAATTACTTTCTGGTCATCCCCGCGGACCTTCGTGACGAAATTTTGGAAGCGTGCTACGACGACCCGTCTTCCGGACATCTCGGCACAGCCCGCACTATTGGAAAAATCAAGGCGAGGTACTACTGGCCCGGCCTTACCTCGGACGTCACCCACTACGTCCGGAGCTGCCGTGACTGCCAGCGACGAAAAACGCCGCCGACAAGACCCGCCGGACTTCTGCAACCGATCGCTGTCCCTTCGAGACCATTTCAACAGATTGGAATGGACCTTTAAGGCCCGTTCCCTACGTCACGATCACAGAACAAGTGGATTGTCGTAGCGACAGACTACATGACGCGCTACGCAGAGACCGCCGCTCTTCCGAGGGGGACTGCACGAG
>NW_027526335.1:229931668-229981745 GCF_048455015.1 Haemaphysalis longicornis
CAACGCAGTTTTTCGGCACTTTCGCTGAAACCGCGTGCGATTGTTTCAAATTTGAAGAATAAAATGACTGGCGAACTTGCCTGTCCTGGTGCGTTCGAAAGCCAGACTCGAGCTATTGGCATGCTTTGATAATGGAAGGGGAGGTAGTGCAGAAATATGAGGCTTATGATTGTTAAAGCGAAGTATGAAGGATGTACTGCAACGTACTGCATTTTACAAATATTGCATTCAAGTAGATAAACTACGTTACTCGTATCGCAAGTATAGTTACCGTTTATTTTTAAGCAGAAATCGGAAGCAGTGCTGTTCGCCGCTGATGAGGTAGTCATATGGTGGCAAACATTGCAGCGCGGTTTTTTGCGCGGTTTTTTGCCCACATAGGCGGAGTCGCCATCCTTGTGTCAATAAAGTTTCATCCATCCATCCATCCACCCTTACAAAAATGGTTATTGAGATTGCATTGAAAGTCAATTGACTTTACTCAGTACAATGTGTTGACAGTCAATTGACTTTGAATAGAAATTTTGTATTGAGTTTTCGTTGAAAATTGGCCGCCGTGTTTCAATTGAAACTCAACGCCGTGTTTCAATTGAAAGTCTATTGACTATAGTCAACATGTCTTTTGATTTCCAATTGACTTTCCGTTCACTCTCAATACACTTTTCCTGTTGAGTTCCTGTTGTGATGTATCAATTGAAAGTCTATTGACAAAATTCGGTGGAGTTCCAGTTGAGTCTGTGTTGACTATCTATTGATTCTCCTGTTGAGTTCCTGTTGAGAAATGTCAAATGAAAACCTATTGAGCATATTCAAGACAGCCCGTTTGATTTCATTTTAGTCTTTTATCAAGTTATGTCAACAATTGCCTCGTAAAGTTCAGTTGACTGTACTAAATATGTAGTGAGTCCGCTTCAATAATGCAAAAAATCAAGGTGTGCATTGAGCAGGTGAAACAGTGAGGTGTTTCATGGCAACGCTTGCTTTATTGCTCACGAAAGCAGCACGGGAGGACTGGAGCCTTGCAGGGTCCACTTGGCTACTTGACTGTGTAGCCTGCAAAATACAACAAGAAACAGACTTGTTTGTTTCCACCAGCATAGTACGAAATGATTGCGTCCCTTCTTATTAAGCATGCTGGTCTAAGTAGCTTGCTATTTTATATGTTAGATGGTTTGCATTTTTGGAAAGCAAGGCAAGGAGACAGCAGTTCAACAAATGTATAAGCTTGTTTCAGATTTTAGTGCATCAAGGCAAGCTAACCACATCAATTAATTCTACAATGGGTAGGGAGTGGAACGCCTTTACTTGAATGCCTTCCGCATTAAAGCACCTGAAATCTAGAGGAACGAACATGTCCGAAGGGAGCCACAGAATCACCCGCTAGGGCTAGTTATCTTGTCTTCCACATCTTTGAGGCCCAAAAGAAATCCGCTTAGGCCTATCAAGACTGAGTGAGCCACTACCAAACCTGTCCAAAAGCATACCTGTCAACCTGTGGATATTGTTTTGTGAAATTTCAATGCTGGAAATGTCAAAACAAAATGAGATAACTGTCAACTTGCATGAGCTGGTTTACAAAATTGTAGCCTTGATTAAAAAAAAAAAAACTAGTGTCAGATGGTACTGTAAACTAAAGTTACTACAACACGCAATCATTGCAAATGGCTTTATGAATGAATGAGCGCATAATACGTTGTGCTTACCGACTAGTAAAAAAAATTACATGAACCGTGAAAGAAAAAAAAATTTGCCAGAAAGAACGTGACAGAAAAAAATACGTAAGTTGCATTTCGCAGTCTTTCACACTCTTGTAACGCTGAAGTATGGTGTGTGCCTTGCAGTACGTATAACAAGCAAGTAGGACTAACCAGCAGCTTGAAGGGATCATATGAGATATGGGTATATCCACATTTTTGCCTTAATCGTAACAATGCCAGAGGAGTGTCCGAGTATAACAAGGTCGTGATGCCAGTTTACACACAACGAGAACACGAAACAGTTTTGTTTGGTGAGAGGAAAAAACAGCAGAGTTGCTGTAAATGAGAAAAAATGTAAAAGCTTTTTTTTCCCTTTGCTTGGCGAGATTTTCTATACAGCCGCAGCACTAAAACAGTACAGTGATACTGTGCCGACCAATCATTTGGGTAATTCCTAGAGGCAGAACACTTGTCACAACAGATCGACTAAGCCCTCGCGGCAATGCCGGTGTAGCATCAGTCAGTGGCACGTCTGATGCCACGTTAGGCCAAAGTGTTATTCAGTGATTTTGCTATTACTCACACCACATTCAGCCCAACTTATTCAAAACTGCTCCGAGAAAGGCAATCAGCAGGTTGTGATTATAAGCAATGGCAAATTTCAATTTATGCTAGCAAGTCGAGCAAGTGCTTAGTCAAAACCGGTATTCATCAGTTTGAAAGTTTGACGCCTGTACATGTTCTAGCACAAGCTGCCTAGCACCTGAGACAAAAATTGGCAAATGAGAAATTCCCAGAATGATACGTGGAGAGAATTGCCACTTTGTGGTAAAAGACTAATATATAACAGTGTGCAGTCTGTTTCCAACTACTCCTTACGCAGCACATTTTTTTCTTCGTTGGTTTTAAAACCAAAGTGCCTGCTTGCCTTTAGGGTGTCAAGGTAACGCATCAGACTTGTGTAAAGATGCTTTGGGTTCAAACCCTAGCTTTTGCGGATACACAGTCTATTTTCCAAAAGTGATAAACGAATTTGTTATATTCTTGGGCATTATTTCTGTAGCTGGAATGAAGTACGTTTCAGGCCACGTTTGTCACCTGAGTCACTGCTCTGCACTCAGGGAACGCTCTTTCTCCAAACAATCGTTCAAATTAGGAAGCAAATATATTGCGGGCAGCCAGCACTTTAGCTTGTAAGTATATTTTACCGCCATGTATCCTGACTGGTTGAACACACTATACTGTTTATGACTGGTAGATCTGCCTCTTAGCCTAGCGCTGTCAAGTGTGTTTGCATAGCGCAGTATTCGTGCGTCTGTTATTGATCCGACAGACACTTGTTCGATTCGACCTCCTTCATTTTTTTTTTTCATTTTCGTTAACTTCGTTCGTCAAACATTTTGTTTACCTTACTCATGGTGTTCTTTCTTTTATGACACTTCATACCAGGCAATACAGGGCTGCTGCTCCGTTCTGGAGCGGCACTGCGTCTAGAATTTTATTCATTCGTCACTTGCCTTCAAAGGTTTTGTTAGACCTTTAGCTTAAGATACATACAAATATATTACACGCGAAAGTAATACAGCAGCGCGGAAGACAGTAAACTACCGATTGATGTCAAAATGTGTGTCGGTAATGGCCCTGTGAAGGTGACGCGGGCTCCCTGTTCGTATATTTTGCTGTTCGCGGGGGCCCGATGCCGCGCTCCGCGTCGTCGCCACACGACAGCGGTTTGCGCCGACTTACGAAACGACGCGCAGGAATACCCCCTTCAATTTGTTACACTTACGTACAGTATTTTTGAAAAGCTGAAGTGAAATCGTACCCCTTAGGTCGATCTCGAGACGGCATGCATAAAAACACTGTTTATATCGCGACAAACAACCAAGTCGTGAGTATAGCCATTCAGTTAGGTCTGCACAACGTGTCATGATGAAATGTACAGGAGCGCTCGGAAAGAATGAACTTACCTTATAACAACGTCGCTCCCAGCGGGGCTCCCAGCGTGGTGAATTTGACGGCTTCCAAAGCGTGGCTAACAGGGATGGTAACACGTCACTTCGCAAGCTTCTTCACCGTACGATCACAGCGCACAAACACAACACGACACACAAAGGATGTTCACCGGCGGTAGAAGAGCGCATACGATGGCTTTTCCTTCAATAAATTCGATGTATCGCCAGCTGCACTGCAATGTCTGACCTTCCATGCTGGTTGAAAAGATTCGCACACGGCACATAAATCGCCAACAACACGAGCAAAGCTGTAAATTTGCACAGAACAGTGAGAAAGACCGCACCGCGATGGCGCCCACACGTCCGGGATTGCGATTCTGCGAACAAGCGACATTGGCTTGGTTTCAAGTCGGTTTGCGATGGCTATGCCACAGCTACGCATTCTTGTGAAAACTGAGCGTGAAAACATTGACACGAGATATAAAAAAATCCTACGGCGGCTTGTGAGTCCTATGTTAATATTTACAATAATTTTTTATAGAATTATTACCAACCCCTCTAGCAGCAGTAATAATAATTTATTGCAGATAACCAAACTCCGCCGAGGTCGCGATGTTGGCTGTCAGCGCCACTGGTGGCAGTGGCAACGCCGCGTACTAGACATTCGTGACGGCGTGGTCACTTTAGCTAGCGTGGGAGGGTTCCAGAGGAACCAAAAGAACTGGTTATCGGCGGGTGTGGTTGTGGATGGCATGTCTTTTGTGTCCGGGCGCCCGCTTCGGCGAACTGCAGAAGGAGAGAGGACGGAAGAATTCTGGAAATTCCAGTCCTTGAAAAGAGCTTCAAAGTTCTTGATCTGCTTGCCGGCGCAGGATATTTGCGAGGCGCTTGTGTTTGAGAAACGTAGTCCGCGGACGTGTTGACATCTTTAAAAGACATGCTTTCGTTAGCGAGAGAGCGGTTCGGAGTGTAATAAGCGTCACGCCAGCCCACTAATTTGTTCGGTTTCTCTCTCTTTTTTTTTTGTAGTGGCGTGAAGCACTGTCAGGCTCGTTCTTTCTTTTTGTGACCCTGTGCAGTAAAGATTAGTTGTTAATCAGGGCTCCAGTTTGTGTCTTTCTTCATTTTTTTTCTTCGTTTGTTCGTTCAGTTCGTGTGAGCGGCGGCGCCTTGGACTGGCGTACGGAGTTCTTTTGCAGTGAAAGAACTGTTTTCACCTGTTTTAATAGAGCCTAGATGCTCGTTTGCTCCTTGTGAGATTCTATGCATTTCACATTGCTGTTCTACTGTTGTTATCATAGACAGTTCACGGTATCCTCAAGGAAAGTTATGTATGACGGGGAATAGAACTCGCGTCCTTGGGCTCAGACCACGGCGGGGTGCGCGAGTGATAACTGGAGTAATGAAGTTCACGAGTGAACGACGATGAGGCCAAGCCTGCGTTCGCTTGATTTGAACGCTTGTTTTAAAAGTTCGCTGTGTACAAAAATTTAATTGTTCTTTTTTCGACGTTTAGCGATTTACACCAAAGTTTTGCTGTTTTTTTTCTGAGTATTTATAGGCACAATTTCGTCACTGGAATATTCTTGTGCGTTTGGGTTTGTGAGATAAGTAGGGATTTACACCAAAGTTTTGCTGTTTTTTTTTCTGAGTATTTATAGGCACAATTTCGTCACTGGAATATTCTTGTGCGTTTGGGTTTGTGAGATAAGTATTCATTTCTGCAAAACAGCGCTGTTAGTATCGTGCCTCCACAGAAAAACACTGAATCATCGCACTACGATGCGATGTCACATATGTCTTTTGTAGATGTAGCAGATTGAATCGGGTTTTAAATGTACCTCCTCCCCCCCTCCTTTCCCCGGAACACAAGGTATCACAGCATTGTATGTGTGAAAAGAGGTAGGGGGAGTGACGACTTTATTTTGTCCCCAGAACTGGGACACGAGATGTGTAGCCTACCCCCCCCCCCCCCCCCGCCCTCCCCGCCCGCCTTTCCGTTTTTTCCCGGCCGAGATATGCATGCTTCCTGATCTCCTCCGCTCCAACTTTCCCGGAAGACTGACTTCGAATATGTCCACTGCCGCTAAAGCGGAAGCTTAGCAGTAGTGGAGATTGCTCACCCATTATGTCAATGCGTGCTAAGGTATAAAGAAGAAAATCCGCTGCTATAGCAAGGAAACGATTCCGCGGGAGTCACGTGCCAGAAGAGATGAGTCACTAGAGTTTTGTCAATGTTTAGTTCCTCCATTGTTTTGTGCAAAGCATGTTGCGGCAGTATTTAAGGAAATGCAGTCAAAAATTGTCCAATATAATTGATTTCCCCACTTAGCAGGTATAATTATTATTTGGGCGAAGATGCTGCTGGTAAAGGCTACTGGCCTAAGGCGTTTTATCAGCTTTGAAACTTAAGCTCGAACCATAAAACATGGACAAAAAGAAAGGACACTGCTATAATTTTCAACAACGTATGTTCACCAACTAGCTCGACTCTCAATTTTACTTGATTTTTGTCAGTAGAAACTCTATTGAGTTTCAATTAAACGAAGTCATTTGATATTCTGTTGAGTTTTGTCTATTGAAACCTTGTTGACTTTTTATTGACTGCACTCAATAGAAATGTCAATGTAGAATAAAAAACATAAAAGTAACCTAGTAGTCTTAATTCGGCAGACACAGTGGGCAGCGCTGAAAAAAATAGCCCTTCAAAGTGTATGTTTCAGCCTGATGAGTTTTGTCAATTGGTTCTCCAAAGAGTTTCAATAGACTGGTGTCAATTGCTTTTGTATTGCGTTTTCTCAATGCAAATCCTTTTGAGTTTCTACTGACACATCTCAATAGCCAATTGAGTTTGAATTAGGTTTCTGTTGACTCAACAAAAACTCAACTGGAACTGAATTGAAACTCAAAATCCATTTTTGTAAGGGCATCCATCCATCCATCCATTTATTTATTTATTTATTTATTTATTTATTTATGCAAAATACTGCTAAAGGGCCGTCACGCAGGAGGGTATTACCAGAGTCCTTCAATGCCTTTCTGGTCATGAAACTTCGCCATCACGCTATGGGAGAGGTTCATACGCTGCCGCGCCGCGGCGCTGGTGTTGATCGGAGGGCAGCCGGGGGCGTGGTCAGAGCGCGTTTGACAGGGAATGGACCACGGAGTAAGATAAAACAGACGCTCGCCGCCTTATCAGCAGAGCGCTTTCGCTTTACGTGTCGTGGGCTGCTGAAATGGACTTGTCATTTTGTGAGTGGCGAAAAAATTTGGTGCGAACGGGCACGCTGCTACTGCGTTCCTGCCTGTCGGTCTGGCTACAGAGCAGCGGCGGCCGCCCGATGCCCTCCGAACAGCGGTAGCGCCACTCGCAGTAGCCTTTGTCCCCGTACGAAACTTGGCCGGGAGTTTCATGACTACAGAAGCATTGAAGGACACTGGTATTACATAGGGGTTAGTCAATGCCGCAGAAAGAAACATACAAACAAACATATACATTGGGAGAAATAGAACACCAAAATAACAGCGCATGCGCGAATACGAATATAATAAATATAATATTAGGTCGAAATAACGCGTAAAAATAAAATCAGAAGAAGCAATAACAAACAAATCTCTGTAGAAAAAGAAGAATCTGCCAGAAGTTATACAATAAAAAAGCGATAGTTTGGTTTTCAGTTCACAACTTCCGTGAGTATTAGTTGATTAAATTTAACAGCATCCGTTAGGGTGGGTATTTGTGATGGCAATGCGTTCCAGTCAACGATTGTACGCGGAAAGAATGACCGTGAATAGTTAAACGCTTAAATAGTTAAACGCTTAAAATAGTTAAAAACGTGCTAAACGCTTCACTTTGAAAGGATGCCGGGTCTAGGAAGAATGGCAGCCGGTGCAGAAAAGAAATCGTCATCAACCAATGGGTGGTGATAAAGTTTATAAAATCCCCAAGTTTAATCCCCAAACTCGCCATACTCGCTGCGCTCGCAGTGGATCCAGCGACTGGACCGATGCCGACTGGGCCGATCACAATTAATATCGACTGGACCGATCACAACTTACGATACCGGCCAGCAACGAGAAATTTTTTTTCAATCAATCAATCAAACAGCTTCATTTCCTTTGAAAAGGAGGAGTACGGGACTAAAAGCTGGAGCAGCTTGACGAGGTCCCGACCCCATTACAAGTCAGCAAAACAGCAGCATGATGATCAATCAGGAACAATGAATGCAAATAAATTGACAAATGTTACATAACATCGCGTAATACAAAACTTTTGTGACATAACGCAACAACAGTACAGAAAAGTTCATAGGCATAGTCATGAAGTGACGTGAACACTAAAAGCAGCAATTTAAAAGAAAAGGGAATAAAGTTCAAGGCTTGTACTATTCCGAGGATGAAATGAGCTGGGCGAAGCGTTTGATGAGGTATTTTGGATCATATGACGGATCAAAATCTTCATGGTTTAATAAATTTAGCAAGGAAGGTAGTTTGTAAGACAGAGATTGTTCATCATAAGTTGTTCTAGGTGTGGGTACAGCAAACATTTTTTGTGCCTTGTTATGCGAACACTTGTGTTGCCTTTTAGCTTAGCAAGTTTTATTATGGTATCGGTACCATACTTAACGAAAGCTTTGCAGCACAACATTAACCGATAATCATACAAACAAAACACAGGAAGAATTTCGTACAGTGGAAACAGGTGTTTTGTTGAAGAAGTATAATGCACGGTAGCAATATGACGTATGGCTCTTTTCTGCAGTAAATACAGCTTGCGTAAATTTGTGACACCAGTAGTACACCACACTATGCTGTAAACTGTAGAGTACGGTAAAATGTAGAATGTAAATTACTGTAAACTGTAAATTACGGTAAACTGTAGAACCGTTTGCTGGCTATGCGAATGCCAATGCACAAAAGTGAACCACACTGCTTCATATCTTCCCGCTTGACTAGCCTTCTTTATTTTCCAGCATTTTTGTTCATTTAAACATGCGGAAACATTGTCGCGTTACATCGAGGATCTTTGTTTTGACGTGAAGGACGTTTATGCACGTGCAAAAGTTCAAAGGCAGGTAAGGCTCTAATTTCTATAGTAGCGACGCCATTATCATCATCTTCACCAGCGTCACAATCATCATCAGCAGATTGGCCAGCTGGCACGGAACATACTCGGTACCCGGCACAGTCGACTATAACCTGCAATTACTGTGACGGAACAGCGCGAACATACCAGAACGAGAGAAGGACACAACACGATTGCTCGTGCTGTGTCCTTCTTTCATACTGGTAAGTTCGCGCTGTTCAATCATAATGAATGCATTCCAACTAGCCCACTTCTCGACCTTGTTTTAACCTACAACCTCGGTATCACACCCACTGCAGCTACTTTTAGATGCGACTGCATCTCATTCACTCGCCTTGTCCCTCCATACGGCCTTGTCCGTCCACACCCCTGCCCCTAAACTATAAAAAAAATAATAGTTAGCGGCGCCCTTGTTCGATCCCACGACCCTGTGGGCGGAACGTGAGGTACATGGTGCTCTTCCCACTGCGCCACAAAACCGAGACAGAATCAAATGGTACGAACGCGCCTTATATCCTTGACGCATTCAAACTAGGTCAGGATGCTACTGATACAACACATGATGGGGCGATGATTAACACTTGCAATAAAAGAAAAGAAGCTCCCACTTACAGCAACAATGATGGAGTAAAGGTCGTTGCGACAGCGAAGCCCCAAGCATACCACTTAGAGAGATTGACCAAGATTGGCCAATAAAACATAATAATAATCATAAAAAACTATACTCATGCGCGTTCCCGACACGTTTCACGCGATTTCAGAATCAATCCAACGGAAACACCATGTGAACCCCACGATGCATCGCATCTACACAGGGTTCCCCTCGCGGGGAGGTGGGCGCAATTTTTTTCAGAATCACTTTTCATGCTGCTGCTACACTGCCTCGGAAGCTAAATGCCAAGACTGCGCGCTGGTTTCTTTGTTTTTGTTTCACTTGTGCTAAGGAAATGAGGACATGTAACGAATGTAAGAGGCGAATGTAACGCCATAATTCCGCCAGAAAAAGCCACATAATGCCGCCACAAAAAGAATCTCTAAACGATGTTGAGACTCGTCTTCAGCGGTGCAATCGGAGACTTGCACAAGAGGAGCCGGGCAGTATCGCTGCGATGGGCAGCTGGGTGACAAGGAACACTGCGGCTCCGTATCCATGACGGCTTGCGTCAACAACACAATCCACCTTTCGTCATCATGTGATGCCAGTGACAGACGCGTGAAATGCGCAGGGTAGTAGGACAGGGAATTCATGCACCCATTTTGTCGCCGTATCCTCGAAATCTGGTGGAAGAGGCTGATCCCAAACGGTGCCTCGCCGCCAGAGCCATTACAACAGGGCACGAACTCTCACGTGGAGTTGCGCGATAAAGCCCAATGGGTCGCACGTCCCGTCGAGGGCTGGTAAAACGCTTGTAAAACCGTTATGTTCGTAGATGGTTGAGTTGAAAGGTTAGACAGTAGGCCTAGCGCAATGAGGGTGATTTCACCTGAATAGTTGCAAAGCAACTTGGATTTGAAGCTTTGCTTACTAACCATTCTGAGGCCTTCGATCAAGAATTGCGTGCACGGCATGTAAGAAATCACCTCAAGACCAACGCCGGAGCGCCAGCGGTGGTCGGACCCAGACAGAGAGAGAGAGCTTCACCCTCACCCGTGAAGAGAAGTTCTGGGGGGACACTCTGCATAGTGACTTCGACCAAAGAAGGCGTGTTGTTTCTGTACGAGTGAAATTAATACAGTTTTTCCATTATATTTAACCCCCTACTCTCGTGCCGCCATCATTGTTTTGATGTCATTCAGATTCTAGAGATACTAACAACACGCACGCGTAAGCTCTGGGACATAGCCCTGCATCAGTAGTAATAGAATTCGCTTCCCCGTAAATCTCCAATGCTTATTTGTCACAATACTGGCCTATTTCTAAGTCCTATACACGCAGAACGAATGTTGTTAGAGAGTTTGACTGTGCGGATGATAAACTTCACAGGTTCCTAGGTGAAGCTGCAGAGTCGTTGACAGCAAAAGAGAAGGCTTGAAGGCACTCGGAAAGAAAGGCGGGTCATGCCCCATTCGATCATTCTTGATATCTCGGTGATTGGTCAATCCACAGGAAACAACGTCTGTTTTGCGATCGAATGCTTGTCTGCAGGAAAGCCTTCCGGTTATCAGCTGTAAGAATAATAATCTTGCTTCAGCTAAACTGCAGCAGCAGTTGCAGGAGATCAGGACCAAGCTTGACGCCTTTATCAAGTATTTTGCCCGAATGAGGTGTGCAGCATTCGTGCGACATTTGTGGACAGGGATTCGCGGCAGTGTGTAGCCTGATGGGAAATAGCAGAGAGCCTGTTCGGGGTTTCAGGGTCACACTACTCTTTCCGCATGACCTTCTGTAAAATACTCGCTGATAGCGGCGTCGTACTCCCTCAGCAGTTTGGCTGGTATTCGAGCCACTGCAGTTGACTTTTTATTCTGCCTTCGGCTACAGTCGAATTCGTGAATGACGTGATCCCAGGTGCCTTAGAGTATCTCAGACGTGCTACGCAGGGGCCTGTAGTCGTGTGTACTGCACACAGAGCTGGAAGAGCGCCGGGTGTATTTTTACGTCATGACCCTCGTGCACATCCGTTATAGCCGCTGCGTCCAACCGTCACATCTCTGACAAGTTTTCAGAGCAGAACTGGGCGCGCCAGTCATCATAGTAAGCAAGGAACAATGCACTGGCCTTCCGGTGGCAGGTGTCATCGTATGTTTAGTGGACGACCTAGCCAAAGGTTGTCTATAAGGCGCACAGGCTCTCGCCCGAACGCTGGACGCTTATGGTCACAGGCATCATTACTGTTCCCCATCCAGACCATTCCAGCGTGGTCACCGGCGCGGCTCTATAAGCTGGAACTAATCTCCTCACCTCTGTGCCCAACGAGGAGTGTAAGAAGTGACGTCAGACATTTTAAAGCACAGCTTTCTACCTCTACGAGCCAACGGTTCTTTCGCGGTGTGCGGGACAAGAAACTCCCAATGCGCGGAGGCGGCTGAGGGGGGGAAGAGGGACGGGTGATGAGGGTTTCACTCACGGAGCACACTGTAGATGACGCGGCAAATATATCCAGCGTTCTCCCGCGGAGGAGCCTGCTCACCGGCGGCGGCGTCGGTGGTACGGCTTTGTCGTCTGCTTTAGTGAAGGTTGTTTTTGCTTGTTTTGGCGCAGCTTCACGTCCATTGCGCGCTCCCTTCGCACGGCTTGATTAACTTGTTCGTCAACCCCTCCTGAGTAACCCGGACACGATTAAATTAAGTGATCATACGGGGAAGATACGTTGCGGATTGGTTTGCAGGGTGTGAAAACAAAATGCAGAGACCAGATACAGACATCCGGCCGCTAGTGAAACGCTACCTTTTGCGCACTGCTTGCCACCAATGGGACTCCGTTTTCTAAATGGCTGAATACCAATTCGGTTGTGTTTTAAGAGCGATTCAAAAGGCGAAACATTCGGATAAATAGCGATTATAAAAGTTCCCTCAGCTTTCTCGCAATTCTGTAAACTATTAAACTAACTAGTTTTAATCGGCATAAATGGGGATCACTAAGCTCACATGTCGAATTGTTTCGGTGTCTGCGCTTGTGTCATACGGCGGTGTAGCCCCTAGCTAGTATATCAGGATAGCTAGGTTACACTGTCTCGCCATCCGAAAGACGCTCCTCTCCGTTTTCTTTCTCCCGACGCACGGCCGGGCTACAGCGGAGACGTACGCCGCTCCAGCGCTGCCGTAGCAGACGGTGCTGCGTTCGGGACGCCGCCCCCGCGAATTCTAGGTATTGGCTGGCAGAATCTCTGGTTTCACTCTTTGTAGAGCCACGTGCGTGAATTGAAGTGACGTCGCGCGGGCAATAGTTGTGGGTGTTGCCTCTCTGGGGCCGCATGAGCATTGTAATGACGGTGCTGTCTATTGCCGGACCCGTTCCTGAACACACCTCTGGCGTTTCCATAGCTTGAAGGGTGAAGTCCTTCAAAGCTGGTACACCTCCTGACGCAGATCGTGGCTTCGGCATTGATACGGGCGTGAACGGTTGTCCTTGCAGAATATGACCACTGCCAAATCCTCTGTTGCACTGCTGGCCAGAGATAGCTGCTGCAACACGTCTTGACGGGTAAAGGTTCGTTGGCTGCGGAAGAATGGCGAGCTGGGCCAGGTGGTACAAATCCACGGTGATAACAGAGCAAGGCCAGACGAAGGATGGGGACAGAAAAAATATTTATTTGTCCAGCAGAGGTTGAAGTTATGGGCCTCAACCCCTGAGAGTCATTACGAGGGGAGAACACAAATAAGCGCTGACGCTGAACTGAAGTTTACTCAGAAGGCAACGAAGATATGTACACGGAGGTCTCACCCACACACAGCATGCCCCCCAAAAAACCCTGCAGCTTGTGTTAGCGCTACAGAGTATTGGTAAGGGTTGAATGGATCCCCCTACATCAAATATCTTTTTCGCGCACTGAAAAAGATACTTTTTCGCATACTTTATCATTGCACCAGGCTGACTGACGCATACCAGCAATTGTTTGCAAATTTCGCTCCATTTGATTTGAATGATTAAACATCATGGAGGTAGCGTCAACCTCAGTTATGCAACATTAATGCTGGACCCTTTCACGGAGTTATGGTGTTGCCTTATTCGCACATTGAGGCAACGCTCCCCGATTGCAAGACCCCATATACATGATCGCAAGACAACGGAATCGAGTACAGACCAGAAGTGCGGCAAAGTACATAGCTGCCCCCATGCTTCACGGTGCAGCCTTATTTAGGGACGTCATGTTTATTGTTCTCCCGGCGGTCAACCTTTGAACATATTCTGCCGGACTTGTTAAGCACGAAACAGTGTAGACAGCACCGTCTGTGCCCTCCCTTAGTGCAGTTTTTATCTAGTTGTGCGTTGTTATCACCATGGTTCTGTAGGTTCCCGGTGTCACGCAGGAACCATTGCTGCACACGGCCGCTGTTTTCGGGTGCCACACTATCGTGTTTTCATCAACATGGGCGAGGAGGACGTGCTGCTTGTTGGCTCCGTTGCCGCCTGTCGGCCTTCAGAGCCAATAGGAGCTCGCTACTTACGTTATTGGGAGTAGGTTGCGCGGAGAGGGTGTTGCGGCCCTCGCCGAAATGTCGCACAGTGGTGAAATGTGTAGCCATGCTGCGGTTCGCTAATTCCGGAGCAGTGTAGCCCTGTTTCTACCACTTTATCCACCCATGCTTTCCATGCTTTACACCCATACTTTATCCACCCTGCGCTAATAGTGTCGCCTGGCAGTCACGCGTCAGGTGTAGCGGAATGCCGCAGAGGGACACGCAGTCATCCCAGGCTTTCATGAAGTGGCACCTGGCGTTGAAGTCCGTGGTGTCAGTACTACGGCAGGCGGCAGTTGAAACGGTGGCACGTTGCAGTTCGCTGACAACCTCCTGGAGTTCGAGTTCTCGCTAAACATTTGACTCTGCTCTCTGCTTTCAAGTTCCACTTCCGGGAAGTTGAAGGTTAGGGTAGACTGTATTAGTGTCTAGTGTAGTGTATTATTGTATAGTGGAACTCGAGTATCATCATCATCACCATAGCTATCTACGTCCACAGCAGGGCAAAGGCCTCTCCCATATACCTCCAATTAACCCGGTCCTGTGCTATCTGCGACCAATGTATCGCCGCAAACTTCTCATTTTTCATGTACTGTTACCATGTGCCATTTCTTTCCATGTACTATTACACAAAGATCTCGTGGACTGGATTAACAGTGAACAAGGCGGACGCCACCACGGTGGGTTAAGGAAACGTGCCTAGAGTGCCGCCCGACAGTACTATAGGCACTCTACGAAGGCGATGTTCACCGGAATTTTGTAAAACTGAGGCCCCCTGCTGCCATTATCTCTTTGGCTAAGCTGTGAATGAAGTCATTATGTTACTGAATTTTCGTTGCAGGCTGTATTCTGCAAAGAAGTTGCCAGGAGGATCACTTCTACGGATATCTAGAGGTAATGTTTTCATTTGCAACTCACGAGTGTCGCAATGATTTAAAACACGTTAAGTGAAATGATTTTATTTTAGAAAGCACTCATCCTACCATTCGCCCAGTAGAGAATAGTATGACTGCTAGCAATTCTCGTAGAAATAATGATTAGGTTCGTCTTTATGAAATTGTTTTGTTTGATTATTGGCAGATTTTTTAAGAGTAGCGTATGAAACACGCTCATATCGGCCTTTTTTTTAACAGGCATAATGTTTTTAATACGTTCGCGTGCTTTCCAAAATTCAGAAAAATTTTACGCTAACGAAAATTTGCAAGAAGTCTTCAAAGATTATCGAAGAAGTAACAAATGCTAGACAATTCCTTCATGCGGGATACCTTTGTGCCTTTTTGTACCGTTTCCACACCGCCTTTAAATTTCTAGGGTACCTAATTTTTAAGGGTTTTAAATCAATCTATTTATTTATAAACAAATAAACAAATAAACAAACAAAAGTAAATAAATATTACCAATTGAACCGACCCAGCGTGTATTCTTAAACAAGAACATTGGTCATCTACGTTCAACGCATATGGTTTAGGTCAAATTTGCGGAAGGTTTCTTTTTCCCCCGTTAAATAATGCCGACTTTTAGGACCCATGCCATCAGTTTCCGTAGTTTAGAACGATCCTGCCTATGTACTGCATGTTGCGCCTTGTGGCGGTCGTCGTGTTCGGGAGTAATGTCAGCGTTCGACCGGATCGTCGGGGTGGGGCTCGGATCACGGTGTTCGGTGCGTCCTTCCTGGGTTGAGGGTTTTCATTTTTCCGCCGTTGTGCAACTTCACCTGCAGAATTTGCTGCTTTTAGTTTCCCCCGCGTGGGCCCCCGGACCCTCCACGTGAGAACTCAGCATTGCTACGGCGGTTCGGCGACTGGTATGGGCAGGGCGACGGCGAACGGTTGAAACGGGCTGGTCCACGGCTGGTGTTGGACAAATGTTCTTCGATCTCCGATGGGCGATGGCCGGTTCGGGGGCGGGGTCCGTCGACAGAAAACGCTCGCAAACCGAGCCTCCTTTAGGGGCAGCGACGGTAGATGTGTCGGCCTCTCCGCAGTGGTAGCCCAGCGAACGATTGTCCGACGTTCGCCACACGTCGGTCTTCCTTCGAGCGGGGGATTGCACCGCAGCTGGTCGGGCCGGCGACAGGAGACGACGGTACG
This sequence comes from Haemaphysalis longicornis, assembly GCF_048455015.1. NCBI lineage: Eukaryota > Metazoa > Arthropoda > Arachnida > Ixodida > Ixodidae > Haemaphysalis > Haemaphysalis longicornis. The sequence goes on from NW_027526335.1 coordinate 229,947,618, forward strand.
GAGCCTCGTGACGATAGGGCGCTGGTGGGCGAGGGCGACAGACAGCAGCCGCGTACGTCATGGCTTGCGGTTCGCGAGGTGCAACTGGCGTAGTTGAAGTTCCAAGTGCTTGCTGCACTTCTCTAATGACGTCGGTAACGGAAGCGACTTGTGGTTGCGGCGACGTTGGGAGAACTTTTCGCCGCTCCTCCCTGACTGTCGCGCGCATAGTCTCGCGTAGGCTATCTGCGGGAATGCGCATGCTGTCGACGCAATTCGCTTTGGCCGTGTCAACAAAGTTGCGGTCATTCTGCTTAGCACGCATTTCGAGGGCTTTCTCAATGGTGCTGGCTTCGGTCACGAATTCGGTGACGGTTTTGGGTGTATTGCGGAGAAGCCCAGCGAACAGTTCCTCTTTCACACCGCGCATTAGGAAGCGCAACTTCTTTTCTTCCCCCATGCAAGGGTCAACTCGCCTCAAAAGCCTCTTCACCTCTTCGGCAAACACAACAACGCTTCCATTAGGGTGTTGTGTCCGCGTTTGCAGCAGCAATTTGGCCCGCTCTTTTCGCACAAGCGTGGTGAACGTCGTTAAAATTTGCGTTCTGAATTCGTTCCAAGATTCTAGGGAGCTCTCATTGCTCTCGAAGCATATCCGTGCTTAATCTTCAAGGTAGAAGAACACTTGCCTCAGTGTCTGCGCGTCGTCCCATCGATGGAACAGGCTGACCCGTTCGACTTGCTCCAACTAGTCTTCGGCATCCTCCAAAGGTGACCCGTGGAATGATGGGGGCTCCATGTTTTGCTGAAGAACGAGGGCAAGATTGGTAGCGCTGGTCATGGTGCCTGCGTTGATCATGGTGGTGGTTACGACGTCTTCTTTCACGTTAACTGGGAGTTCACGTTATCTAGAAGTAGTCCAAACTCTGGCTGATGGCCTTGCTGTCGGCGGCTGACACGAGCTGGGCTTGCTTGTCGGCTTGACGATGGCTTAAGGTCCATGTACCCCGCACCTTCACCAGATGTCACGATGTCAAAGATTACACAGTTGTCTTCAAGAAACAAGTTTATTGGAGCGAACTTGTGCTCCCCTAACAACTCAAAGAATACACAGGCGGCGAAACAGCAGTCAAAAAAGTGTCGTGCTCAAGCGAGCTTCGGCGATTCGAATGCCGCGGCATATGCTCCGCGGGACGTTATCACTCAGCGCGAGGGTTTCTCGAATATTCGAAGTGTATCCAGAACACTCTAGATCAGCGAAGATTATTCTAGACTGTTCACGTTGGTTCGGAACGCTCTTCCTGTCAGAGGAGATAACACATGCGGCACAGAAAGAAAGAACGGAACACGCGTCTTCCTTGGCCCACAGGCAACACCGATAACAGAGACCGGTGCAGCCGGGCGGCAAAAGCAAAACACAAATAAACAAACCCAATGCATGGTTCGCGGCAATATTATTTTCAAAGACCACCAAAATGATAACAAATGCTGTGCCAATTAGTTTTTGTGTATGTGCATGCCCTGTAAATAACAACTGCTGGCTCTCGCAATTATTCCTGGCCGATTCGGATTCTTTTGCATAAAATGCCTTTTGTTCTTGCCCAGGCGTGGCGTTATCCAGAATTTTCCCCATGAGTCATTAAATGTGAAGTCACGTTACCGTAAACCAAACACGGGACACATGGACTAAAGCCAAGCTTTGAATGCAAATGGTGTCCAATTGACAATTAGGACCACAAAGCAAAGCGGCAAATAAATTTCGCAGTTCGATATCTCGGAGTGCGGATGCGCTAGATAAATTCTGTCAAATGAAACTAATTATTCAACGTTAGTTAATTAAGCCACCTGAAGCCACCTCCTATTTCATGTCCCTCTGGGCGCATGAACTCCCTGTAGATGTGGGCATCGCGTAAGTCTAAGCGCCTATTTTTTTTTAAAAAACCTGTCGACTCAACTTTTATCACCCTGTGTACGAACAAGCTATCGCAGCAAAGCTTTCTATTACAGGCGACCCGCCGCGGCGGCTCAGTGGCTAAGGCGTTGCGCTGCTGAGCACGAGGTCGCGGGTTCGATTCCCGGCCACGACGGCCGCTTTTCTGATGGAGGCGAAAAGCAAAAACACCCGTGTGTACGAGATTACGGCGTGCGGAAAGGATCCCCAGGTGGTCAAAATTAATCCGAAGCCATCCACTACGGCGCGCCTCATCGCCTGCGTTGCTTCGGCGTGTTAAACCCTACAATCAATCAATCTATTAGAGGCAAATATAAAGAGCAACAAATGACTGGTGTATTGCTATGCGGAAAACGTTTATAGCTGCATTTTTAAATGTGTCAAGGAACTGTTTTTTTTTTTTGTTTACATTTCAGAAGGGCAACTTCTACCATTTGGTTCACGCTAACAGCTACGGAGGGCGAAGCGGGTGAGTAGATTGGGAAGCCCACATCTTTCGCTTGCTGCAATCGTCTTCCTAACACTGTGGCCTCAAAACATCGCCGCTGTGCACTTGTCCGAATGCGGCCGAGGTAGCTTCCCCGAAAGGGCTGCTGGTAGCTGGGGCCATATTCGCAGTGCTTCACCTCCCTCCAATACAAGGAGATGGCAACTGCTGGCTAGCCTGCCTCTAAGCACAAATGTCCAAGTAAACTCAGCTGTACTGTTCTGGAACCCCGATGCTTAGAAGTTTTAGATAAAAAAGTTGCGAGATGCAAATTCCATAAAAACAAAAAGATTCGTCACACGGCTCTACACAGTATACTTTATTTGCGCCTCTTAAACGTTAGTACCAGCAGTAATCATCAAAATTTGTGTACAGTCAGGATCAAGTTGAAGGTGATCGTTTGGGTACGTGGCAAAGAAACAAGCAGCCGCAGGTGTTACGGGTTGTATCAGGGTTGTATCATAAGGATGGGAAAAAGCCGCTGCTACCTTTATGTCCGAAGTTCTGAGAACGGCCGCTCTGTAGGGTGAAAGACCTGCTAATTTACGCTCCCGCGATCACCATGAAGTTGATCCCGAGTGTACGTGAAAATGGAGTGAGTATTTTATTCTAGAGTGTGTAATACGGAGTTTGCGTCCCGCCCAGGCAACTTGATCCATCATCGCAGGTAGGCAAACAGGAATTCATACAACGACGGTAAATGGCATAGGCGATCTGCAGAAAGCCTCAAGAACAAAGTTCACGAGGTCGCGGGTTCGATTCCCGGCCGCGGCGGCCGCTTTTCTGATGGAGGCGAAAAGCAATAACGACCGTGGTACGAGATTTCGGCGCACGATAAAGATCCCCAGGTGGTCAAAATTAATCCGGAGCCCTCCACTACGGCGCGCCTCATCGCCTGCGTTGCGTCGGCGCGTTAAACCCCACAATCAATCAATCAATCAATCAATCAATCAATCAATCAATCAATCAATCAATCAATCAATCAATCAATCAATCAATCAATCAATCAATCAATCAAGAACAAAGTTGGCTCTTGTGCTGCATGCGCCCGACTGTGCGGATAGAGCTGTCTGGGCGAAATCAGCTATAATGTTGTTGCTATAATGTCATCGCTCACTAGTTTCTGAAACGAGGAAATCATTTACCTATAGCGACTGAGTGTCACTAAAAACATGTTATGTTACAAAACTTGCAAGCCCGTTGGTTCATCTCAACAGTAGAAACTGAATAGAGGCTGAAAAGACGATGACAGAGGTAGACTTGCACGATAACTATTTCTTCCCAAAGAACGCTTTCGGCTACGGACTAACTTTGGGCGATGCCTTAAGCAGGCGAGCTTTTTAGAGATTAACAGAAATTCGGCAATTCACATTTTGAAGTATACGTGTACTTTCCAGATGCATTTCGCGACTTTAAAGTTTCCGCGTAGTCATCATCCCTCGTGTTTACGTGCTCCCCATGTTCGCCTATCTTTCGAATCATAGTAGAATAATTGAACTAATATGCGAGTTGGTACGGTAAACCTACCAGGTAGGCACCAAACTTTCCTTATTGTCTACAAGAACGCCCAGAAGTGGTCTAGGAGAACATGTTGCAGCAAAAAGGTGGTGTCTTCAAGAAAAAAGACACAAGAACTGGTGGTGCTCTAACCATGACCGTTTGCAACTGAAGCCGAACAGCGAAGCAGGGTTAGCTAGACTAGAGTGTTCAAAGCAAACTAGACTAGAGTGTTCCAAGCAAACCAGTAGATGGCGCTACTGCGGGCGCGCCAGGCACCTAGATTGTCAATCGCAGTTCCCTGCCATGGAAAGATGACACTTACCAACATCAGGTGGCTGCGACAGTGGTGCACTCTGGGTTTAGTTCGGGTGGAGCGGGGTGCCGGATTAGGACAAAAAGTCCAAAAAAGGTGCTATAGAGCGCAGAAATACTCCCCGAAGCACCTAACACATGTGACAAAGACCATCTTGTAAACAGTGACAACGTGGAATATTCCACTTTACAGGCATGAAGGAGTTTGAAACTGTGTTAAGACCTGGACGGCTAAAAGGGCGCGCCTATGACGAGAAATATCTAGGTAAATGGCAAACACCTTATAATTGCGAAGAATCCCCAACCCGCTAAAACGCCTGCAGTCAAACTAGAGAAGCCGCTGACGTCCGGGTGGGCACTGATTTGTAGGTTGGCGGGCAAAAATGGCCGCGTATCTGCTCCTTTCGTTGCGAATGTCGCCGAAAGACGATAGTCGACTGGCGCCATTGCCGAGTAAAGGCGTCCCCTCTCACCTCTCATGATGTTTGCTCAAGTCAATTTAAATTTACCGCGTTCAACTGCTTCAAGTCGGGTGTGTCGATGACAGCGCTACCGAACGGCGCGGACGCGCGTGAATTGAGACTACAACGTTTATAGAACCATGTAGCCCTACTACGCGAGCGTTTTAAGTGGAACGTGAAACCCATCTAGTGGAACCTTTTGTTGCTATTGCCATTTGATTTTTTAATGCCGCAAGGATGTAGCACTGGCAACAGCAGGCGACGATTTTCTGCCGTTGATGTAGTATTTCATTTGCTGCCACAAAAAAGAAGCATCTATAATTTTTTAAAACAAAGGAACACTGCAAATATCACTTATGTATTGATTTTTTGCCTTGTATTTGGGTAACTTCTTGTTCCTGTGCAACAATGTTGACTTGTATGAACACTAACACGGGACTTAGACGTTTAGATTTGGCTGTGAGCATTTAGAAGTGACTATTGAGCAGCTTCCGTTTCACTTTGGCCGGGTGGTTGAATCGAGTCACAGACAGACAGACGGACAGAGTGACAGACAGACAGACAGACAGACAGACAGACAGACAGACAGACAGACAGACAGACAGACAGACAGACAGACAGACAGACAGACAGATCAAAATTTATGCGTTTAATTAGCCCAAGAACAACTAACGTCTTTAAAACGCTGCAGCGACGCTGCAGATCTGGGAAATGCGTGGGTCCTCTTGCTTCCGCAGCATGCTCTACGGGTCCCTGTACGCGCCCTCGAACGTGATGCGGCCCATCGACCACAGCGTCGTCCGAACTGAGGACATGGCGCACACGGGCACCACCCGACTGCGCATTGCCAGCGGTGAGTCGCCTCTTTGTACCGTACCGTACAATCGAAAAACATTACTACTCTATGTCCATCGCTTATCTTAGAAACTTGCTCAAAAGATTTTTCTCTTTCTCCCGGTGTTGGCATTCTTCGAGCACTGTAATTACGCCATCCCAACCGCAACATTTACCTCGAAAGGCAAATCCCAGGGACGTTGCGGAGGAGCAGTTGACAAAGTAGAGCCTGTCTTCGCATATTTATGCGAAGACAGGCTCTACTTTGTCAACTGCTCCTCCGCTAATCGCGGGCTGGTCTTGATTAGTACAAAGTAAGGCTAGAGGCATACGTAAACAGCAAATATCATCCAGACAATTGTAAATTGTAATTGTAAATTGTAAATTGACAATAGTACATTGTAGATTGTATTGTAAATTATTGCAGCATCGCTTTTCGACGGATTTTTTATGGCAGGTTGAGCGTAGCGACAGAACTTCATCTGCAACGGTGGCGATGCTCACGGTTTCATTAATAAATGCATCTAGCTTTGTTAGAGCGAAGCCTCCCACCCTTTACGCCGGTTCAGTAGTATTGGTGTTCGCGTCAGATGCTTTGCTCGTGGGGCAACCGTAACGGACATTAATGGCCGGACGCGAACCTACATGAGCAGACACGCTGGACGGAGTGGGTCAACGCCAATCGAAAGTCACAGGTTACTTCGGCTCCGCGCTTTTGAATCGCCACTGGAGTTTGCTAATTTTCTACATAGTTTGACTAATGCTATTTGTGTTAGTGCGATTAATATTTTCACAGGCTGCTTTCGCTATGTTAAGCAAGTTATATTAACAAATTAAAACATTAAGTTATATGGAATTACCGTTCCTATGTAAGCCCAAATCCGAACCTACGTTTCGAAACCCCCCTTTTTGAGTTTGCTTATGGCGGTTTGAGGTTTTAAGATGGTTAAGATTGTTGTAAGATGTTTCAGATTTTATGTGATGGTTGTTAAAGTTGTTCATGGCAAAGAATGTTTTCCATGCAGGTCCAATATGTCTACAAGTTCAAGGGAACTGTGTCAACATTACTGTGGTTTTCATGAGTGAAGACAACTCTTGTGAAGTTCACGTGACAGCAACAAACTTGCAGTGTGGAGAAGAAAAGGGCTCCGGTTTTGCACTCTCTGTGCGTAGGTAAGGAAGTGGTGCAGAATATGCCCCTCTTGGTCCTCACTGTTTCAAACAACATCCATTCTGCCTTCAAAACCAGTTGCCGTACGTGTATACTGGAACTATCAAGTTTTTCATTCGGATTGGTGATGAAATATTCGTTCCGGAAGCGGCTGTTTTCATGCCAGAGAATACCAAAAACCGGCCAAGTATGTGTAGACAGAAGATGCAGGTGCACTTTTTATACGAGTTCCACAAGTAGAATTCCATTTCACGAAGCACAATGATAATTTTGCACTTCTTCACAGAACTCGAATGGGCTGCTCGTTGACAAGAGAGATCAAGCGGGGGCGATATACCGTTCCGAAATACGGTACAAGCCCGGTACTTCCACAGCGATGCAGAACGTTACTTAAATGGTTTGTTTCACCTACCCGAAGCATACCAAACCACCTTCATCTGCGATAAAAATGCCTTCAGTTCAGCTCAGGGAACTTGTTGCCATAAAAAGAATCACGGGTGTAGAAAAAAATTACCATTGTTGAGACTCCAACTCATTCCGTTCTCGTTGGAATTCGCGAAACGCGTGAAACAGATTAAAACCGCCAAGTACCCCTTGGGTACTTAAGCGGGACAGCGGAATTCCATTAGACGTTAATTGCCCGAAAGTATAAAACGACTTTTCTAAGCCAACCAGTAGGTGGTAGGTGGTGCTGAGTGCGTAGAGAAAGGGCCGGTATTGTACCTTTGTAGAAACAAAATGTAGCAAAGCGGTGCGGTTTATTGCAAAAGTGATTTATAGATTTGGACGGTTACCTATGCGCTTAGGGCTTACTCGCAGCAAAGTGGCCTCCTTGTGGACTGAATGCCTGGGGCTACCTCAGACTGGCAGGAATACACTGGCAGCGAACAACCATGACTCGAGAAAGTTATTCTCACCGCGCAGCTGATTTCACGAGGCTATCGGGAGATGGTGTTGCTGTATTTAGATGCGTTAAGTGCGTCGCCGGTTCTCCGCCTTCTGCACACCGCGTGGGCCAATCACAGGCGGCGGAAACAGCCTTAGACAAGCGCCGTTTGAAACAAGTTCTTTTTCTGTTTGAAAGGGGGGGCAGCTGTCGGTGTGCCGAAAGGAGCTTCGTTAACAGTAACGAAAAATTTTCAAGCCAATTGAAGAGGTCGACGAGCCACCCCTTTTCATCGACGTTACCTAAAATCACCCAAGTGCCTTCTGGAAGTAAAGTACTCGTATGTGCATGTGGTACGAGGCGTTTGGAAAGGAGCAAAGGTGCCGGCGCTCACATTTCGTAATTACGTAGAGTGGACTCTGAACGCCGGAACAGGACGTCAAAGCGGACGTCAACGTACAGGATAGCGGGGCAAACGAACAACTGGGGCTCGTTGCAAAGGAAGTAAAGGAAGCGCAGACGCTTACGCCGGTGGAAAGGCCGGAAACGAGAAGGTCATTGGGAGTCCAAAAAGAAGGCAAACGAGTGAGCAGGGAAAGGAATTGACAATAACAACAGGTGTGCGTTGCTTTTAGGGGTTCGAGCAGGCTGTTTGAGAAGGACCTATGTGAGGTAACACTCGCCGCAGGATGAGATCTGTGCATGCAGTGCAGAAGATATATACAGGAACAAACGAAAACATAACTGGACCTATAACGTTAAGTTATAACGTTAACTTTAACGTTATGTTAATGATATGTTATGTTAATGTTATGTGAACGTTATGTTATAACGTTAACTTTATAATATAACATATAACGTTAACTTATATGTCCAGCTCGATCATGGGGCGAAAGTCCGCTTTCATGAGGCACTGAGTTTTATCGTTGGGGGAAGCGTTAAGTAGTCATTAGCTGCTGTTAGAAAAAGTGACAACAGTACTGGCGGGTTAAAAAATTACACCATCTTCCCGTAGGGGAACCGTGAGTAGTATGCGAAGCAGCCATGGGGTCGATCCAAGTGCCCATTAATTTCCAGTTCGTCGTTTCCGTTAGGTCGAGGTACGTAGCTACAGTTATATTTACCGTTTGGTTTCCATAGTAACTACTACACTTTTGATTTGACGGAACTACGAAATGGGAAATTGGGTTGACCCCATGGCTATTTCGCATACTACTCAGGGTTTCCCTACGGGAAGATGGTGTAATTTTAGATGCGACTGCATCTGATTCACTTGCCTTGTCCATGCAGCGTCGGCGTCGGCGTCGTTGTCGTCCGCCCCTCCGCCATTCTCCTCGTTGCGCGAGCTGCGCTCTCCGCCGCTCACCCCCTCTCCTCTCCGATGCCCCTCTCTCGTCCACACACCTCCCCTTACACAATAAAAAATAATAGTTAGAGGCGCTCGGTTTCGATCCCACGACCCTGTGGGCGGAACGCGAGGTACATGGTGCTCTTCCCCCTGCGCCACAAAACCGACTTTTTTTTCTTTACTGCATGAAAAACTGCCCTTAATACAGCCTACAAAAGTTATGAGTCCCAGAATGAAATGCTACGAACGCGCCTTATATCCTTGACGCATTCAAACTACGTCAGGATGCTACTGATACAACGCATGATGGGGCAATGATTAACACTTGCAATAAAAGAAAAGAAGCTCCCACTTACAGCAACAATGATGGAGTAAAGGTCGTTGCGACAGCGAAGCCCCAAGCATACCACTTAGAGAGATTGACCAAGATTGGCCAATAAAACATAATAATAATCATAAAACATAATAATCATGTAGGGGAATGTGTGCTGACGGCTGCAATAGCCGCGCCAACACCAGTGACTGGAGCCTGGAGCGGCGCTAGCAGAACGAATGACGCACACCTTTATTTGTCACAACAATATATAGCATGAATGGCACGTAGCGCCCTCTACATCTCTTCCCCGAGAACAGCACATACGAAACAAAATAAATCACACGTCAAGTCTTAACACATCACAAGTCCAGTCTTTTCGGAGTCTTGACCCGACGCCCGAACCTCGTAACTCGCACTGCGCGTTCACCGGACACTCCTGGTGTTGCTGTCGCCGTGGTGGGTGTTACCTTGCTCCGATCTTTTTCCTCTCCGTTGTCACTTCGAGCTGGCTGCGTAGCTGGATCTGAATACGGCACTAGATGAACCCTATTACGCACGAGCACAGCGGTGGGTGTTTCCACAACGTACGAACGGGGCTTGGCAGCTGGGCTGAGAACGCACGCCGTAGCCTTGACGTCTCGAACCCACACCGTATCTCCCGGCTGCAGCGGAGGAAAGACGGTCGTGGCGTGACGGCGATCGAAGTGTTTCTTCTGCCGCATTCTCACCTCTTCATCTCGGTGCTTGACTTCGTCGGGTGCAGGCCACTTCGGTTCCAGACTTTCCGTCATCTTGGGAAGCCTGGTTCGCAGGCTCCTTCCCATCAGCAGCTGTGCTGGGCTGTACACGGTGACGCCTGCGGTGTCTCTGTACGACAAGAGCGCCAGAAAAGGGTCGTCCGCTTTCGTGAACAATTCTTTGATCGTTCGCACCATCCTTTCAACTTCCCCGTTCGACTGCGGGTAGCTTGGACTCGACGTTAGGTGCTGGAATCCGCAGTGTCTCGCAAAAGCTCTGAAGGCATGCGATGCGAACTGAGGTCCATTATCGCTTCGCACTACTGCGGGAATGCCAAAACGAGCAAAAATGCTTTTGACTGCATCGATGACTGCACACGAGCTCGTGCTCCGCAAGTAGGCGACTTCGGGGTAGCGAGAACGATAATCCCCTACGAGTAGGTAGTCGTGTCCCTTGAAAGAAAACAAGTCTGTGCCTACCTCCTGCCATGGTTGCTCTGGAGTCTGGGTCACCACCATCGGCTCACTTCGTTGCACCCGTGTGACGGCACACTGTCTACAGCGGTTCACTCTGTCTCGTAGCTGCTGCGAAAGTCCGTACCACCACACGGAATCCTGGGCTTGGGCTCTCAGGCGACATCGGTTAATTCCTTGGTGGCCTTCATAGATAAGTTCAAGTGTATCCTGTTGCAGTGAAGCCGGGATGACGAAGCGAATACCTTTCAGCAGTATGCCGTTGTGCAGAGAGAAATCGCCTCTATGACTCCAGTGCTTCTTGACATGTTCTGGAAGCCGGTCTCGACGAGGCCAGCCTTGGGTGCAGTACTTGACGAGCAAGTTGCATTCACCATCCAGTTCTTGATGCCTGCGAACATCATCAACAGAAACCAGCTTCGTGTCTGTTACGGTAGCAACTTGGAGATCTAGAAACTTTTCTACGACATCCACTTGACTGATTGATGGCTTATCCTCCGGAGCCCTCGAAAGAGTGTCTGCAGTTGCCAGTTGTTTGCCTGGAACGTAGACCACGCGGAATTGGTAGCGCATAAGTTTGATGCGAAATCGTTGAATGCGCGGGGTATCGTGTCCAAGTCTGCGTTCCCCAGCAATGTTACCAGGGGCTGGTGGTCGGTTTCTACCGTGAAGTTCATGCCACGAACATACTGGTCAAAACGGTGTACTGCCCACGCTACCGCTAGCGCCTCTTTTTCTGTTTGGCTGTAGCGCTGTTCCGCTTCTGTTAGTGACCGTGACGCAAATGCTACAGCGCGTTGCTCTCCCGATGGCTGTTCCTGCAGAAGAACAGTTCCCAGACCGAATGAGCTTGCGTCGCAAGATACGATAGTATTGCGAGCAGGATGGTACTTCGCAACGCACAAGTTTTAAGGTGAGCATTGCCTTTACCTGATTAAAGGGAGCCTCCTGAGGCGGTCCCCATTGCCACGAATTTCGCTCGCCTAACAAGGCGCGAACAGGGGCTGTTACCTGCGAAAGATTGGGCAGGAAGCGACCGATATGATTCGCCATGCCGAGAAAGCGCCTCACACCGGCAACGTCGTTGGGTGCTTCCAAGTTGCGCAGTGCTTCGAGTTTTCCGGGACTTGGCGAAATACCGTTGCCGTCTATGACGACTCCCAGAAACTCCACTCGGGCTTGACCAAAGCAGCATTTTGCCTTGTTGAGCTTCACGCCGGCTTTCCTCAGTCGTTCAAGAACCTCAGCAAGTCGCTTGTCATGCTCTTCACGGTCTTTTCCCAAGACGAGGATGTCATCTATCATGTTGACGACATTTTTCTGTCCCTCCAAAATACGACCCATTTCACGCTGAAAATACTCTGATGCCGAAGTCAGTCCGAAAGGAAGACGGCAGTAGCAGTAGCGTCCGAATGGCGTGACAAATGGGGTATACTCTTGGCATTCTTGAGACAACCGCACTTGGTGAAACCCTGCTGTGGCGTCGAGTTTCGAGAACACTTTTGCGTCTCCAAGTTGCCCGAGTACCCATTCGACCGTTGGAAGCACGTGCCTTTCGCGGAGAACCTCTTTGTTAAGCTTCGTTAGGTCTACGCATATTCGGTATCCGCCCGATGCCTTCGGTACTGCGACGAGACCGGCACAACAAGGTGTCGGCTTCGTAATGCGCCTTATAACGCCTTGCTTTTCTATTTGGTCCAGCTCCTGCTTTACCGTGTTGTACAGAGGGCTGGGAATTCTGCGAGGTACACTGAGAGCGAATGGTTTTGCATTTGGCTTGAGTCGAATCGTGTACTCCTCCCCTACTGTACCTAGCCTTTCAAAGATATCCTGGCCCGGGGCTGAGTCACTTGCAGAGCAAGCTTGTTTTTCACCTCGCTCGGCGGCATCGATGAACTTAACGACACCCAATGCGAGGATCGCAGGGTAGCCCAGAAGAGGAGTAGTCTGTGAAGGCATGACGTACACTGGCTGCACACAGCTGCGGCCCTTCCACTCCAATGTAGCTGTGAATTGGCCAGATACCTTCAAGGGATTTTTGCCTGGACCAGTGAAATGACCCTCCGGTTTTTCGAGTTGCGAAGGTACACCGGGAAAAGTGCTTGGAACAACAGTAACTTCTGCTCCCGAGTCGACCTTGAACTCGAGCGGTACACCGTTCACTTGAACACGAACAAACTTGGCTTTCGCCTTGCGACTGGTGTTCACGGCATGCATCTCGATAGCGTGCGACTGCCTGCTTTGTGAACGTTGTTTAGCTAAGCAAACAGCTTCAAAATGTCCTTTCTTTTTGCAAAGCTTGCAAACGGCTCTTTTGGCGGGGCAAAATTCCCGTGGATGCGCATCTCGTCCGCAGAAACGACACGATCGGTGCGCGGCGGCGGGGGGCGTTTCCCTTGATCCTTGCGCTTGATTACGTGACTGCCTTGGCGCTGGCCTGTATTTTGCTGCATCAACGGAGATTGGTGCCGTTAACTGGGTTTCGCGTTCCCGTTTTAAGTGCGAATGCACTTTATAAGCGACCCTGAATCACTCGTCCGCATGTCCGCGCTCCCCCCCTCCCCTAGCAACGGCGCGGAGGAGGAGAGAGAGCGTGCGTAGCAACGGTCTCGGCGTAGCAACGGTCCCAAGCATTTCCCAAGTGAGAGGTACGTAACGTGCGAATGCCAGACTTTAACATAGCGCCCCTCCGGATCAAATCGGGTAACTTCGGGTAACTTCGGGCAAACTCGGGCATTCGCACTTTGCCATCTTCCCTCTCACTTGGGAAATGCTTGTCTTTTTTCTCGTTCCGCATCTTCGTGCAGTCGCGCATGCATGAGCGCTTTGTCGAGCGATAAGTCGGGTGTGCGGCATAGCTGTTCCGATAGCCTGCTGTCCAACAAACCGACGATAAATCGATCCCGAACAAGCCTGTCATCGACGGAAGCTGAGCCGTAGTTGCATTTCTTTACCATGTTTCGCAATGCGCAATAAAAAGCATCCACGCTTTTTTCTAATTGCTGCGTCCGCTTGTGAAAACGATAACTTTCATGAACTTCATTGCAGGGTGCACGAAATACGAAGTGAACTTGCTTTTCACAACGCTGTATGCCCGAATTTCTTCGGCAGATAAGTTCAAAGATGCTAGAACGCGTCGAGCCTGAGTACCCATGCAGTAAATAAGTGCTCGTACCCGGACCTCGTCTGTAGCTTGGTGCAGTCCTGTAGCAAAGCCATAGTCCTCGAACTGCTCAATCCAGGTAGGCCACGCACTTGGGTCGGCGAAGTCGAAGCTCGGTGGCGGATGTAGTCCACGTATCCCAGAAAATGTGGCCTCTGTCTTGCTTGCCATCGCACGAAACTAGCAGCGGCAGTGACGACCGTACTCAGCTATCCCACTTCTGACACCATGTAGGGGAATGTGTGCTGACGGCTGCAATAGCCGCGCCAACACCAGTGACTGGAGCCTGGGGCGGTGCTAGCAGAACGAATGACGCACACCTTTATTTGTCACAACAATATATAGCATGAATGGCACGTAGCGCCCTCTACAATCATACGCGTTCCCGACACGTTTCACGCGATTTCAAAATCAATCTAACGGAAACACCAAGTGAACCCTACGATGCGTCGCATCTACACACGGTTCCCCTCGCGGGGAGGTGAGCGCAATTTTATCGGAGGGGGTGGGGGGTGTTAGAGGGGAGAGGCGTCGGAGAGAGAGAGAGAGAGAGAGAGAGAGAGAGAGAGACGTTGTACGTTGTATGAGCTTGTGTTTATTTAGGCATTATCATCATCATGTTCAACATAGGTGACGTCGAGCTGTGGTTGGAGTTCCGCTTTCATTAGGACCGCCTTATGGTTTGTGAAAGGTAAAGTCAAGGGCTGTTGTAGTGGATGAACCCTAAAGTTACTGAAGATGAGGTCGATGCACATTTCTTGGATGGTTGTGGCCTGTTTGTAATCACGGCCCGCTGACCCTCGCCGACGCATGCCGCTGCTGCCGACGGTGAAACGTCAAAGGCGCGTGAAGCGTGCTCGTCTCGTGCCGGCCCCGTGAAGACACCGTCAACACTGTCGCTCCAGGAAGCATAGAAGGGTAAGACACCACCGGGCGTTCAGCAAGCCGTACATGCGCAGTGGGGGTGTGGACGGCGCAACAACGACAACAAGGGAGGGACATAGCCCCGACCATGAGATGCTTCACATCTAAAAAAATTGCCGCAGCCTGCACTGGACGTGCAAGGCTGGAGAAACAGCAGAGCTGGCGGCCCCTTTCCCTTCGTCGGACACCCCCCTGTTGCACTTTACAAGGATTTCTGAACTTGCCGCTGAAAGTTCTCCATGAGTGGAAGGCCCGGATACTTTTCTCCGTAGGATTTCACATCTCTTCCAAAGTGCACCACGTTAACACGCACTAAAATCCCAAGCAACCGGCTTGGCAAACTCAGCGTCTGTAGCGCGAACTGTGCTCCCCACTTCAGGCGACCACGCACGTGAACTTGCACGGAGAACAGCACGTGAGAAATCACGCTACGCATGCAATCGCACAGGAGCGAGGGACCCAGGTTATAGAGTCCGGCCACGGGAAGCGCTTTCCCGGATTCGCCTCTTTGTTTTATGCAGCGGTGGTCTTTAATTGGTTTCGGTTATATCTATTTGGGGGGGGGGGGCAGGTTATCATTTTTTTTTTGTTTTTTCATTATGTATTTCCAACCTCCAAAACTCATGTGCGCATTCGCCTTTCCGTATAGGGCAGGCGGAAAGGGAAGATGAGATTTTTTGGGGGAAAACGGGAAGATTTTTGCGCCGAAATTCATTGTTGGGCTTACTAGTTTTTCTCCACTTCAAAATTAGCACATTCGGCTTGGGAACATTCCCATCTGGCCTTTTTTTGTAGGTATTGAGCACTGCGTGCCAACACAACCTTTTTTTCTGTCTAATTGGCTGCACATGTTATTGACCCCCCGCCGCTGCTAATCCCGGACCCCTCGGGCCTTTGGGCTGTTCCAGTAGTTTGGTTGCCGGTTTTACGGTGTTAGGTCCCTCGTTCGTTTCCCTGGACCTCCCTAACCACAGACTTTCCTTGGGCCGCGCACTCAGTGGGCTCCTTGCCTCGTCGCCACTTTTTCTCGCACTTCTTGGCCTAGAATTTTCACCCCCTCCACTTCCTGCTAACGTTCCACCGCGGAACCAGATGCTTAAACAGCTCCGCTTTTAAAACGTAGCACTCCTGAAGTTGAACCAGTTGGTATCGGACGAAGTCCTGTATTACGCCTGTTTCAATCGCGACGAATATGATGGGCAAGGAACCAGCTCCTACGGCTTTGTTGTATTGCGTCATCCCTGGTCTGCTTTCAGCCAATTATAGGCTCGCTTGAAATGGTCACTTAAACGGACACCAGTAACAACTCCTCGTAGAGGACCAAATTCTTCAATTCTTGTGTCCTCCTGGAATTAGTCATGCTTTTTTAAGGGCACTTTCAGCAACCTAAAGATGAAAAAAAAAATTCCCGTTTTGAAAGCGCCCTGATTGGCTGAATGCAGTGCACAACACGTGGCGCAAAACACGCAAGGCGGCTCGAAAGCATCCCGCGAAAGGTGGAGCCGAAAGACACAAAAGGGCACGGACGGGTGCTGTGCTGTGCGCGCCTGTCTCGTGCCCTCTCTTGCCTCTTGTCGTTCGCGCTGTGCATTCTAGTTGAAAATGAGGCTCCAGCAGGGGCAAGCTTCGACTCTACGCAAGGCGTGGCATTGGTTTCTCCTCATTTTCAGTGACAGGGTCAGATGCTCTGCAATTCCTATTGCAGGGCATTGCAACGAACGCGCAATGCGTGAACCTGAAAACGCGGAAACATGTTTTGAAAGACGATAGTCCTTCTAGATCTTTCTAAACGGGAAGATTTGTCTGTCTGTCTGTCTGTCTGTCTGTCTGTCTGTCTGTCTGTCTGTCTGTCTGTCTGTCTGTCTGTCTGGTCTGTCTGTCTTTGTATCAGTTATAAATGTTCCTGGTGAGCCTGCTCACTGCTGATTGGTGAGGGGAACAAGAGTGCAGGGGGACATGGAATATAGAGAGCGATAAGAGCAGAGTAGACAGCAGAAGAGTGAATGGGAGGACTCCAGCTGGAATGGTGAAGTGGCCCTTATAAAAATATTTACTAAATATTTAATAAACTTTTTAATTCATAAACTTGTTAATAAACTTGTTATAGAGAATGCTCAATAGAATCCTATAAACATTTTGTCAACATTTTATGGAATATTTCTATTTAGTTTCCATTAGAAATTGGCCACCGAGTTTGAATTAAAAGTCTATAGAGCCAAGTCAATAAACCTTATCTCTTTTTAACGTAGTTTCTTATGAGTTTCATATCGGTTTTTTATAAAAGAATTCAATAAGTTTTCTATGCAATTCTTGTTGAGTATAGTCGCAACAGCCTGTTGCATGCGAGTCAGGTTTCAATATAGTTTCTGGCGGATTTTTCTTAAATCTATGTCAAATGTTTTTTTATAAAATTGTTATTGAGTATAGTCGTAACGTCCTGTTGCGTGTGAATAAACTTTTTGATGAGTTTTTAATCAATTTTCCAGAATTCGCTTTTTTTAAATTATTATTGAGTATCTGTAATGATCAGAGGACCAACTAGAATCTCGCGCCAGACGCACGACTCGCTCCGTTGCACGTTGTCAGCACTTGTATTTCCGGCACGTAAACAAGACCACAAACGAAAGACTAGCGAATCGTTCTCAGGACTTAGCACACCCACCCGGGCAGTTCGGCACAACACAAGTCTCTGGAGATTGTCCTCGCGGCGTCTCACCAAACCCCAGTCCCGGCTCGGATGTCAGCGTCGGTGACCGGCCGAGACTGCTGAGGGGGCGGAGTTCCTCGGGCCTACGCCGCGAGGCAAGCGGGCACCAGGACTGTTTGAGCGCACCTCCGGAACAAGGACGAGAGGTACGCCGTGTCTTCTCGCCGGCCTGGAGGTCCAAGACGCAGGCCCGAACCACTGATCGAGCAGCCTCGTTTTCTTCCTCTCTCGTTCTCCCTTCGCGTGCCCCGTCTTCTTCCTTCTCGTCGTCGGTCCCTCCCGTCATTTACACTTTCCCGCGCTTTCCCAACAGTAAAATCCCACACTTTACCACAATCACCCCCCTTTTTAGAAAGTTGTGAACACAACTATTCCAAGTTCGCTTACAACATAATTGCACCCCAAATGTACAGGAGAAACTATACAAAAGACGCACAGCACACACGACATTCAACGGTCACGACGTAAGACGCGTATTCCTCGCATCTATGCCCTGCTCATATAGTCGGCACCAACGTTTTCAGTGCCTTTGATATAATGTACGGTGAAAGCATACTCCTGAAGTGACAAGCTCCATCGCAAAACCCTGTTGTTGACGTGTTTCGCGGACTGCAAGTACTGTAGAGGTTGATGATCGCATTCAATAATGAACGGTTTACCATAAAGGTAAATGTGAAATTTCCGGACTGCCCAGACCAGCGCTAAGCACTCGCGCTCGATAGTAGAATATCGCGCTTCTCGCGGGAGAAGGTTGCGGCTTGCGTAAGCAACAGGATGCAATGTATTATCCTCTCCCGCTTGTAGAAGCACAGCCCCAAGGCTTGCATTGGAGGCGTCTGTACGCAATACGAACTCTTTGGTGTGATCTGGGGCTTGAAGAATGGGAGCTGATGCTAGCTTGTTTTTCAGGTCGTGGAAAGCCTTCTCCTGTTCTGGTCCCCAAGTGACGGTGTTCTTCTCGCCTTTCCGCGTAAGGTCCGTCAAGGGTTTAGCTAGCTCGGCGTAGTTGGGTATGAAGTTCCGGTAGTAGCCGGTTAACCCGAGGAACGATTGGACGGCCTTCTTGGTGACTGGTGTCTTGGCGTCCTTGATTTTGTCTAGGGTTTTCTCGAGAGGCTCTACTTTGGATTCCCCTATTTGATGGCCGAGGAACGAAACACGGTGCTCCCCGACTTCACACTTGGATGGTTTGATCGTGAGTTTGGCCGCTTCGACTCGTTGGAAAAATTGCTGTAAGGCTTCCAAGTGCTCGTCCCACGTGTCCGTGGCTATAATTACATCATCAAAGTAGTGGTATACATGATTCAAGTTTCCCAGTACAGCCCTCATGAGACGTGCGAACACGGCTGGCGCAGTCTTGATACCGAAGGGCATATACTTAAAGTGGTATAAACCAGATGAGCTGGAAAATGCCGTCATTTCGCGGCTTTCAGGGGCCATGGGGACCTGCCAGTACCCCTTTGTAAAATCAAACTTGGAGAAAAACTTCTTCTTCGCCACCAGGGCCAGGAGAACGTCTATCCGTGGGATGGGTTCCCGGTCGCAGGCAAGGAGCCGGTTGAGCTCGCGGAAGTCAATACAAAGCCTGATAGTGCCATCTGGTTTGCGTACAACCACGACAGGGGCATGGTAGGAAGATTTGGACTTTTCGATAATGCCAAGTCTCAACATTTCTTGTACCTCTTCCTCGACAGCCTCAACTAGTGCCAGTGGAATGGGGTACTGAGGTATGTGAACGGCCTTGGTGCTCGTAGATCTTAATGTGCACTCTACAAGGTCGGTCTTCCCAGGTAGATCAGAAAAAATGCTTTGGTAGGCCTGGAGCAGGGTGCGCACTTGCTTAGCACGGTTCGGGTCGAGGTCGCGAGAAATTTTGACGTCAGCGATGGACTGCGATGAGTGGAGGGAGGGGAACGGAATGTTGGTCTCGTCCTCCCCTTCGTCAGCGCTGGACTGAAAGTTTGTGGTGTTGAGAGCAGCTGCTACTGACGCTTGCTTAGGAGGTGTTCTTCGTACAGTTTGAGCATGTTGACATGAAACACCTTGGTCTTCCCACCTACGTCAATCATATAGTCGATGTCGTTTTTTGCTTCAACCACTTTGAATGGGCCTTTCCACTGCATAAGCAGCTTGTTCGAGTCGGTGGGTAGAAGAATTAGGACCTTATCGCCCACACGAAGTTTTCGCGGCCGGCATTTCCGGTCGTAGTATTTCTTCTGCCTCAGGTGGGCGTTTTCCAGTTTGTCGTGAGCAAGTTGGCAAGTTTCTTCCAGTCGCGTCCGGAGATCGACGAGGTACCCATATGTCGTCCGAACTTCATCGTCAATTTTTTCGTTCGTCCATAGCTCCCTGAGCACAGACAAAGGGCCTCTAACATGCCGGCCGTATATCATCTCGAACGGGGAAAACCCGAGGCTGGCTTGTGGGACCTCTCGGTAGGCGAAAAGAAGAGGCGCAATATAGCGGTCCCATGTTCGGGGCTTTTCGTGGCACATCCTCTTCAGCATTGTTTTCAGTGTGCCGTTGAACTTCTCAACGAGGCCATTCGCCATTGCGTGGTAAGGGGTAGTACGCAACAGCTTAATAGAGAGAAGGCGGCCGACCTCTTGCATTAGGTCGGACGTAAAACTTGCCCCCCGATCACTGAGCATTTCTTCCGGGATGCCTACCCGAGAAAATATCTCAAGTAGTGCCTCGGCGACATGCACAGCGTCAATAGCTGGCAGAGCAATGGCATCTGGATACCGGGTGGCAAAGTCAATAAGTGTGAGCACGTATCGGTTCCCCTTTTCTGACGTTGGGGTGAAAGGCCCTATTAGGTCGACGGCAACACGGCGAAATGGTGTCCGAATCAGTGGCATGTTGCCCAAAGGAGCGATGCCAACCTTTCCCTTTGGCGTGGTCCGCTGGCAGGCGTCGCAGGACCTGACAAACCGCCGTACGTCACCGTGTAAATCAGGCCAGTAAAACTCCTGAAGAATTCTCTCAGTTGTGCGCCGTATTCCCTGGTGGCCAGCCATGATGGTCTCATGCGCGATTCGCAGTATGGGCTCACGAAGCGGTTTCGAGACAACCACTTGACGGAACGTTCGACCTGTCGCCAGTTCGTATCGTCGGTACAGTATACCGTCTTCCTCCAGGAACCTATTGGCGGTGAGCGCGAACACAGGCGGCGCTGCGAAGCGCGCATCCTTGACGTCAGCTTAGGGATTCTCGCATTTGTCGTCTGCTTCACTCAGGATCGTTCTCCCTGCTGTTTCTTTGCGCTCGATCAACGTCTGATGCTTGTCCGCACCAGAATTGGCGTGTGGGTAACTTTTTATCATAATAATAGGCTTAAAATCGCATACACTAGCTCATGGTGTCAATTAAAGTATAGTTTTGGATACCGCTACGGGAAAAACATTGCCGGCGCCACCCCATTCCTTGCGAAGCCGGTCCTGTGCGGAGCGCGAAGAGTCAGAGCTAGGCGTCAGCTTCTCATGTAAGCATTCGAACAAAAGGAACAGTCAGCTGCTAATAAACGACAACAGCGAAAATGGAAGACCAAAACAAATTCTAGGCCTTCAGGGCTGTCGGCTTTGGCAGAAGGCATCACGATTCCCAGTAATCATATGTAAGGTAGAACAGTTTTTGCAACCTTGCCGAATGCTCGAACGCGTTTTGTGACATCACTTTACGTTGTCAAGGCAGGAAAGTTTGTCGACATGCACTATAGACTGCACAAACTGTAGGTTGAGTTCCAAATAACCCAGTGTGTATATACGCGCGTGCGGATTCTATACCAGGCATCTAACCAGAATGGAGGTTTATTGAGCAAAACGAGTCACGTCTTCGTTAAATTTATAGTAACACATATATGTTTGTTAAGACCTGGAGGGATATTTCGGAACACTTTGCACAGCCATATCTTCCCGATATTCGGATATGCGTTATAGAAAAACTGCACTCAAGAGGAGGAGGAGGAGTAAGGGGAGGAGGGGAAAACTTTGTTTAACAATTAAATCGATCTGGTTAGTGGGCCGGGTCCTCAGTCCAGGGCAAGAGAGTAAAAGTAATTTTCTTCAAATCATAGAACGCCATCCCGAGTAGAATAGGATTTGTTCTTCGCGCCTGGAAGGGTTGAAAAGCAATAAAGAGCTACTTGGAATTCTTCTTCGGTTTCGAGTCTTGTAATATATGCAGGTATACTATTTATTACGTTAGTTAGCGAGTATATCATGCCTTCAACACCGTAATCATGTCATCATTGTTCGAGTTGAGAGTCAGTTCGTTATGATAACGATATAATTACGATAGAAATTTGGAGGTCAAAAGCCGCCTTCGAGTACTGTGGACCACGTTGTTTAGGGCGCGATCGCGGTGGCGTAGCACAAACCTTCTCATTGTATGTGCATGTGAATAAACAAAGCACGCTGCGGATATGCACCTTCTTGCACGCAGCCGTAATGAAAGCCAATTTGTGAAGAAGGGATTGTATGCCATACAAAATGAAGGAAATATCCACACGACCTTTGTGAGGCTCCCAAACATCCCGAAACCTCCTAATAAGAAGTTAGTGACGGCGCAGAAAAATTAATGCGTTGGGCAGAAAAAAAAGCAAGAAACATTAATCCGATACAAGACAACAACGAAAGAAACAGAAGAAAGCCGCTTTATTTCCTGCTGTGCGATGAGCGTGTAGAGGCCACTGCTTGGTACGTAGTATTAGACTGCTCAGTCTTCATAGGAGCATCTCAAAAATACTGAAGGGAAGCCTGCGCATTTTGAATACTTATCGAGAAGCTCTGATCGCTGATCCTCGCGAATAAGCAAGAAAGGACGAGTTACACACGATCTTCTGACCGATGCTCAGAAGAAAATTGTTCTCTATCTGTTCGTGTGTTGCAAACTTGTGGGGGATACAGCTTCAAATTATTCAGATGCGTCAGAAGCAGGCAAAATAACTGAGTCGCTAGAAATATGCTTTTTAACGCACTACAGCAACGAAGCGGGCGATTTCTAGCCCAGGCACTGTTGCCCCTCACAAGCGGAGTGTAGCAGACGACAGCGGCGCGAATCCCTAAGCCGACGTCAGAGCCAGGGGGCGCCACTCAAACATCTCACCGCCAATAGGAGTGTCCTTTCCCGGAAAAGAACGGCTTGCCGATCTTGCGGTAGCAGCGACGTAGTGTCCCATCTTTCTGTTGTTCCTGCGCTAGTTCTGCTCGCGACACCTGGGAGCCGCTAATCGATGGAACCTTCAAAGGTGTAACCTTGTTTTGGTTTTCCCTGGCTAGTGCAGATATCAGCGCGGGAGTGTCAAGTGGTACGGTTTGGTTGCCGGGGTTGGCACGTCCTTTGTTGGTGCTTGCCGAGGGTTCCCAGCATGGGTCAGGATCGTGGGGTTCTCTCACGCCAGGTAGGTTCCCAATGACTAAATCGTATAGCGGGTTTTCCATGCAGGATGCAGTGACTTCCCCAACAAAGAAGGGTGTGTCAACGTGAATGACGGCTTCCGGCAGTTGTTTCGCAGACCCGTCGAGAAGCAGAACTTCCTTCGTTTCTCCATTGAGTCTCTCATCTGCCACGAGTTCCCGTCTAACAATGACTGTGTTGCTTCCCGTGTCCCTGAGGACGCGTACTCGTTTCCCGAGTAAGCATCCTTCGACGACGGGTAGTCCATCCACTAAGAATCGAGGCGCCTTCCGGTCTGCTGAACTATGCAGGTCTGCGATCTCAAGGTCCTTAGTAGGGACCTTGAGACTACGAACATGATTGCGGGGCCGTGTGAGGGCACAAGCGGCTACATGTTCTTGGTCGGGTTGCTTGCACCTGCAGTCTTCAGCCCAATGCCCCGACTTGCCGCATTTCTTGCATTTGGGTGGGCCCCTTGAAGTGACGTGGCAGTCAGGTGCAGTGTGGCCGATGCGGTTGCATAGGTAGCATTTCAGCAGCTTCTTTTGGCCGTCCCTTCCGTCTCTTGCGGTCCTCCCTTCACTGTCATTCCCAAGGTTAGTGATGTTTTGGGCCTCCAGGAAGCGGTCGGCATGGTCCGCGAGAGAACTCAGCGTCTTGCAGTCTCGCTCCTTCAAGAACACAATGAGCTTGGCGTGGCAACATCGAAGAAACTGCTCGGAGACGATAAGGTCCCTGAGTCCTTCGAATGTTTTCGGCGCACCTGACATCTCGATCCAATGGTCAAAATATCCTGAGAGCCGGGCAGCCAGCTGTCGTCCAGTCTCGCCGTCCATGGCTTGCGCTCCCCTGAACTTCTCCTGGTAGCCTTGAGCAGTGAATCGGAAGCGCTGCAATAGAGCCTTTTTGACTGCGGGGTAATCCAGCGATTCTTCTGCTGTAAGACGGCCTATGACGGTCAAAGCTTCCCCAGAGAGGCACATGCTGATGGCCGTGGCCCATTTCTCTGGTGGCCATTCTTGTGCAGTAGCTACCCGCTCAAAGCGCTGTAGATATGCATGTAGGTCATCGCGGCGCTCGTCAAAGATGGGGAGAAGCTTCTGAGGATTGACCATGGCCCCAGGGGGTGTCGTGCCGACCGGTCCAACGCCGTTCTCGTGGGTCCCTGCAGTTGCCGGCGTTTCCCGAAGTCGGAGCTCCAGCAACAGAAGCTCTTTGCGCCTTTCGTCCGCGGCCTTCTGCCGTTCGTCCGCGGCCTTCTGCCGTTCATCCGCGGCCTTCTGTCGTTCATCCGCGGCCTTCTGTCGTTCGTCCGCGGCCTTCTGTCGTTCGTCCTCCTCGCGGTTTGCTTCCCGCTGAGCGACTCGTTCAGCGCGCTGGTTGGCGCGTTCCTTCTCAACCCACTCGCGGAGCTCATGCCCAGATAGGCCGTACTGGACGCCTAGCGCTGTCAGCTTCTCGAGGTCCATGGTGGTCTTTCTGTACGGTACGGGAGTCGTATCGGTCAGTATGCTAGCTGGATCCTGGCGGGCTCGCCACTTTTGTAATGATCAGAGGTCCAACTAGAATCTCGCGCCAGACGCACGACTCGCTCCGTTGCACGTTGTCAGCACTTGTATTTCCGGCACGTAAACAAGACCACAAACGAAAGACTAGCGAATCGTTCTCAGGACTTAGCACACCCACCCGGGCAGTTCGGCACAACACAAGTCTCTGGAGATTGTCCTCGCGGCGTCTCACCAAACCCCAGTCCCGGCTCGGATGTCAGCGTCGGTGACCGGCCGAGACTGCTGAGGGGGCGGAGTTCCTCGGGCCTACGCCGCGAGGCAAGCGGGCACCAGGACTGTTTGAGCGCACCTCCGGAACAAGGACGAGAGGTACGCCGTGTCTTCTCGCCGGCCTGGAGGTCCAAGACGCAGGCCCGAACCACTGATCGAGCAGCCTCGTTTTCTTCCTCTCTCGTTCTCCCTTCGCGTGCCCCGTCTTCTTCCTTCTCGTCGTCGGTCCCTCCCGTCATTTACACTTTCCCGCGCTTTCCCAACAGTAAAATCCCACACTTTACCACAGTATCGTCGTAACATCCCGTTGCGAGTGAGTTCGCTTTGAATACAGTTTCTGACGGGTTTCTAATAAATTTATCTAAATTTGATTTCTGTAAAATTCTTACTGTGCCCAGTCATCACAACCTGTTGCATATGAGCTAAGTCTGAATAGAATTTCTGGTAAGTTTTTATTAAATTTGTCTCTGTTAGCTTTCTATAAAATTCCTATTGAGTATAGTCGTTATATCCTGTTGCCTGTGAGTCAGCTTTTCTGGCAAGTTTTAGCATGGGAGCGTTGTAGGGGCTCGGACTGTTCGGCGGTGATGTCCGTCACCAAGCGCCACTGCTTCGAAATGCTCTCGCGACGAAGTGATGGGACGTCCATCGTGCGATCTCTGTTGATGCGGCTGGGCAGCCGGCACAATGGCACCACACATAAGTGCACGGATAAACTACCAGACCTCCGTGGGTGGGCTATAGAAACGAAACACAGAGTCTAATAAAACTCAACATGATGAAGGCAATAAGATGCTTGCTGCGTGTTCAAAATAAGATGTTTATTGTCTGTCTAATGACCTCAGTCCACACATAAGGAGATCGATCGACCCACAGAAAGGCAATACAGATTATGTTAAAACTCTATATGGTGAAGGCAATAAAATGCATGTTGCATTTTTGCATAAAAAAGTTTATTGATTTTATATCGGCCGCAGTGTTTAAGGAGGGAGATTTGGCTAACTCTACAGAAGCGCAATATGAAGTGTATTAAAACCTTGTCTTGAAGGCAATAAAATGTTGGTTTGGTTTGTGCAACAAAAAGTTTGTTGACTTTCTAACAAGCACAGTCTATAAACGATGAGTTTTAATTGACTTTTATTGACTGTGCAGAAACACATAGGGGGTCTATTAAAACTCAACGTCCATTTTCATGAGGGGGAGGGAAGGAATGCGAATGCGATCGGCATATCCGAATGTGAGGGGTACGGGAAGGTATGATGGACTCAAGGCCTGTAAAGGAACAAACAGGAGGGTACAAAGACACAGGTTAGGAAAGAGCGTAAAAGGGGAGGGGGGGCAGAGGAAATGAGGCGTTAGGCGGAAGTGGTGGCCCGTGCATTACCGCTTTTCGAAACACTGTCTCAGGAACAGTAAAGGTATGATCATTACGGGACAGGGAGGAAGGGTAGGCAGGAGAGGGAGCAGAAGAGCGTGGAGGAGGGGAACGGAGAGAGGAGGACGTGTTGGGAGGCAGCGGTGGCCGCTACGCTAGTGTCTTACGAAACACTAGCGACCACATCTGCAGGACAGGAAGCGGGTGCACGGCACACTTTTATTCACATGCTTTAACTGATTCAAAAGTGCTGTTTCTTGCAGGAACGGGCCCCCAACGTACCGCATAGCCGACCATTTCCGGCACAAAATTATTCAAGGTGAGTGCTGAAGTTCTTCTCGCGCTCTTCCTGCGGCGCGCGACAAACGCCTTGATGTCAAGGACGGAGACCGTGCACTCTTGACAACTGCTGAATTCCTATTGACGCATGATGCGATCGGCATCCTGATATGATGACCGAATTCTCCGCGTAATAATGGTACTCTAAAGCCTATTTAGACAGCTTGTCTTGCCGGGAATTCATGAATTATAAGGGCTGTGCATTTTGGCGTGTGGAACGAACCGTGTTTATGACTCTGTTGCGACGTGTGAGAAAAACCGTGCAGTGTTATGCGTTAATCCGCCTCTTTCACAACCCCACTGCGCATGCGCAATCCCCTAGCGGCCAAGTCCCTAAGCAGTCCAGTAGGGGCAGCAGACGACATTCCCCACAGCTCCCGCACAAGCGGGAAGGGGTCGTGGTTGTATTTACATCGTTTGATTTTTTGTGTGTGCTCGTTGTGCGCGGAACAATGCCCACAACTTGTGCTGCGTTCCGCTGTAACTCGGAGTGCCGAAAAGGAACGGTGTCGGCTTCTATCGCTTCCCGTCGGCCGCACGCGATCGGCTACGGCGGCTTGCGTCGCTCGCGTCGGCTCGGGTGATGGGAACATTAGGCTTAGCATCCTGGCGGATATTTGATCGCTGCTATCTGTTCAACTGCGAATAACAATCCGCAACACAACTTTTCACTACACTATCATCCCCTTTCTCGCATGTGGAACTATATTTAAGTTATAACTGCCCTTTGAGCGATCGGTGACCAAGACATCTGCGTAGCCTGTTTCGATGCTCCCGCGCAGGTATCGCCATCTCTCGGCCGCTCGGCGCAACGCGCGCCGCGGCGACCGGTCAGCGTATACGCTTGCATCGCGGCAGATATATCTGATCGCCGCTTTTAAAACAAGCCCTGACAACAATCCCTAGCACAATTTTTCACCACACTAACACCTACTTTCTCGCATGTGGAACTTTTTAGCGATCAGATTGATTCAGAAGAGCAGCGACAAGCGCGGTTGCTACCGTGGTCTGCGCCGGTTCGAGCCGCTGAGTGTGCCGAGCTGGCAGGCGCGGCCGGCGTGTGCGCGGACTGTTTCCGAAGGCAGAAAACGCTTCACGATTGCTTGCTTTATCCATTTCTTGCGAACAAAAGCGCAGAATCTACAAATTCAGCTCAGCGATCATCGTACTTGACCGTGGAGCAAAAACAGTGGGCGGAGCGACGCCGACGACGCATCTCATGCGCGCATCGGGCCGTCTCAAATTCACGCGTACGACTAGTCGTGGCGACAGTCGTAACGATCAGTCGCATGCGAATCGCGTGTACCAATCGTACATGTGTCCAGCGCTTAAAGGCATTTTGCGAACTGCCGGCCTTTGTTGAGCTGGCGATCGCACTTCATGCCAGACGACTCCAAGTACTGCTCGCTCTGCTACTCGGACGGCACACGGATCTGTCCGAGATTTCTCTGCCAGCCCTCATTCAGTGATAAGAAGCCGCCTGGTATTATGTGATGACCAGGGGCTGTCATCTTAAGGCGTTATAACACCAACACAGAAGAAAAACTTCGGCTGCTCCTCGCCGTATTGTGGGATTGCCGTGCATACAACGAGAACGCAGCCGGAGGAAATGCCGGCAAACCCTACAGCTTCAACTTCCGCTAGGCACGCTAGGTGGCAGCACACCGCAATGAAAGAGGCGGATTCCCAGCCGAGCTATCACCGGCGCGGCCAGCCTTGGGTACCTTGTTCAGCGTGCGCACTGTTACCCGCTTTGTAATGTATTTTCACACTACAACGTAGTCCATGCGTTAAACAAAAAGTAGCGTACGCGTGGCACTTAAGTCATTCTGCTATCGAGCGCACTCGTACGCAATTCACAAAATGATGCCGTGCACAGGCGGGTTTTTAAACGCCCCAAAGCACAGGTCGTAGTTTCGTAGCTCGTGCGAATCTTTGCGAAGGCGGCGCATAAGGGTGTTGACGGGAGAATTTATGCATATTTTTTGCGTAGTAGAACCGCTTTAGGAGTGACGTGGAAATGTTAGGTCGCCATTAGTTTTCACTTCTGCAATTTTACTTATCCGCTTATTAGTAATTTTCGACCTAATTGCTACACCAAATTTTATTTGTCCCTCGCTTTCGGCTTTAGTGTCATAACCATGCATACCGTCGATTGGAACCTTACATCGGATATAATTACTGCGGTGACGAGGTAACGAACGCAGCGTTTGTAACAGCCGTGGCGCTGTGTCGGCGTCCGCAGAAAGCATATTGACAAACCCACTTGAGTGCAAACAAGACTCGCGCAACGAAATGTCCCTCGCGCAGGACTGCACAAATGCCTGTATCTGCGACGGTGGCCTTCGCAAGGTGTAAGTGGCGTTTCCGGACGCCCCTAACTGAGAACACGGGGTCCGAGCCAAAGCTGCAATTGACCAGTGCATGCGTTTGTTCGCTGGCAAGCCAGCCCAACTGGGGTCTTCTCGCTTGTTGCGTTCGTTCTGAGGGAAGCAGTGAGCTTATAACGGCCTCAAACGCGAACAGGCTTTGCGTATATAGTTGCGGCCGCGAGACTGGCATCCCGATTCGTTCCACAGCTTCAGCCCTCAGTGCTTAGTCCTCCACCCGATTGCCGCACATGTTCTTAACGATGCATTCCACACTTGGCTGATGGCTTACTTCGCAGCCCAACATGGCAAGTTTACGGCGAGAACCGAAAATGTCACATTTTCTGGGGACAATAGGGACGAGAGTATCGCTATCCCCACCTGTTTCAGGCGAACCTTACAGATCCCTGAAAAAGGTATATAGGCTTAACTGACCGACTAGAGCTCCTCCAGGCTGTTTTTTGCCGATATCGTTTTCTCTGAAGCGTATGAATACAACGCAGTTGCTAGGAAAGTAATTCACGGCCGAAATTTGATCTGACAGCCAACGTTGCCATTACAGATTTCTGCGTTGCGGATAAAGCTAATTTGTTTTCATCATCATCATCATCATCATCATGAGCCTTTTTAGGTGCACTGGTAGACGAAGGCTTCCTCCATTGACCGTCACGAACTTGTACAAATTCCCCTTGGGCGTTTAAAACCGTGTACCTTAACATTTGCTCATCCCAGACAATGGCATCTATTTGGAGTTATAAGTGGTCGCCTCGCACGGCTGAACTTAGTGACAGGACCTCCGTACCGTTATGGGGGTAGTAAAGTAAATACAATCTGTTACTATTTTTAAATGCGAATGCATTTCTTAGTCGGGGGTTTTCGTGCGGTCTGTGCCGGCGTCCGCAGGCAGGTGTTATCTCTCCGCGCCCCTAGCAACAGCTGTGGCGCGCCTAGCAACCGGAGCAGGTGGTAGCTGGGGCGGGAGTAGCGGAGGGCAAGGGGAGAGGAGGAGCGCGCGCGGGCGTGTGAGGGCGCTCGCATCGGGGAGCTCGGGCGGAGTAGCGGAGAGTGAGTGGAGAGGAGGAGCGCGCTCGGGCGTGTGAGGGCGCTCGCATCGCGGAGCTCGGCGGAGAGAGCTCGCGCGCGGGGCGGGCGTGTTGCGTGGGTCTCTCTCTCCTCTCCGCGTACCCTCTCTCCGCTCGCTGCGCTCAGAAAAATATATCGGTGCACCCAATGCATTCGCATTTCCGCACGATCCCCTTCGGGGAGGTGGGGGGGAGTTTTTTTTCACTAGCATTTTTGTTAAAAGTGCGAACGGCGCGTGTCCCTGCCACCCTGTCTGATAATGATTAATCGTCGCTCTGCTGGCTGTCTGCCTGCGCGTGCCAGTTTTCAGGGGGCAGCGCTTGGCTGCAGCATGGCGCTGATTACATTGGCGGCGCTTTGGATTACGGAAATCTTACGCGCTTGAAAACGTTCCTTGTTTCGCGCTCGTCAGAGGAGCCATCGACGTCCTGCTCACGGCCGGCATTGTATTATCTGCCTTCCAATGGCCTGCCTTTGCAATACAGTACAAATACACCGACAGCAAAATCTAGCTTTTCAATGTAGCCAGCCAAAACTACGAAAAAGCTCCAGTATTTGCCCTTTGTTTTTGTTTTTTAAGAATCCTAGCTGCTTCAGAGATGTTTCTTTAATTAAGGGTTGTCTTGTTTGCTCCTAAGTATTGGCTATCAGTAATTAACGCAGGAGTGTTTTGAAGAAAGGTGAATAGAAATGCGTGTGCCAGGGAAAACTTCGCCCTATAGGTAGGAAATACAATGCGGCCCGTGAGGATGACATGGATGGCTGCGCTCATTGGCGCCAAAACAAGGCGCGTTTTCAAGCGAGCAGATTCTTCGACGTTCGCCGAAATCTCGTACACACGGGCGTTTTTGCTTTTCGCCTCCATCAGAAAAGCGGCCTCCACAACAGGGAATCGAACCCGCGTCCTCGTGCTCAGCAGCACAACCCCTTGGCCACTGAGCCACCGCGGCGGGTGTATGTCCTTGAAATCGATTCCGCAGTGCTTATGCATAAGCATTGCGGAATCCTCCCCTCAGCCGAGCCGATGGAGCGATTGGAGTGGAGGAGGGCCTCAGAATACGGCCCTTAGAGTTCGCAAGAGTGGAACACGGGCTACTTGAAGCCCGTAAGAATATTATGTAATAGGGCACCGTACTTGACAACGGTGCAATTAATGCACAGGTTGGATGCTGACGCACGGTGTCCTAACAGCGCCGTGTAGCCAAAGGCTGCGAAAAGGGTGTAGATTTTATCTAAAGAATTGAACACGCCACAGCGGGAAAAAATCAGAATGGGATCACCCGACCCATCAACCGAAACGCTCTTTAATCGCGGCAGGCTGGCGACGATTTCTCTACCAAGAATCTTAGTAATGCCAAAAGAAGTCTAGCGGAAGAAAGTAGCGTGATAGCCGAGGGTCATGCAATGCGATAGGCACAAACCACCCACTTCCGTAGCTATGCAGAGCGTTAAGTAAACGTGTTCTTACACCGCGCCTCGACTTAAAGTGACCTAACGACGCCAAAAAATTATTTAATAAACAATGCGGGCAATTACGCCAAGCGAACATTTACTAACAAAATACTCTCAGGCGTTGCAAAACTTTTGCAGTCCTGAGGCTGAAACCTAAATCGTCTACGTCAAAACCCACGGTTTTACACCTAGGCTACTGAAGCCGATCAGCAGGGTTCTTTCGGCATTTGCTCAAAACAATAGCAGGCATGTTCGAAGCGAACCAGGAGATGGTGCTGCCTGCGTGAAGAATGGGGCGGGCTTGACCCACAGAGGAAGTGAACCTCGCTCGAGCAAGATGCAATGCGCATATGGCACGACCACCCGAGTGCCCTGCTGCCCGCAGTCGTTGGAAAGCCAACGTCACCGGAACTGATCAAAGGACGTGTTGATCAAGCTTATTCTACAACAGAACATCGGCATAAACATTGACGGTTGTATGTATATGGAGGGTAGTTGTTGCATGGATTTCTTCAGCCCGCCGCAAAACTCTGCCTGAAGTGTCTCTCATGACTGCTGGTCATAGCGTATCCGAGAATATTGTTGATGCTTCGGTTTCTCTTTGTTGAGCACCAGAGGAACAATTCTGGAATTTGTTTTGTAGACTCCCATAAGGTTGTCCTCACTTCTACATTTTCCGAAAGCTGTTTGATAAACTCCTTTTTTAATATCTGCAATGCCACATTTTATATGTATTAGAGACGATACCAGGCTAGCAAACTTTGCAGTTTATTTCTAAAAATTCTACAGTATTACTAGTTTTTTCAGTATTGACTATTGAAAGATGTGGATTTATTTGTTCTATTTTCTTGGCAAGTACCAAGGCTCTGTGTCCAAAAAGGGGTCTTTTGAACATCCCCTTATAGTGATTGCCAAAGAGCATTTCCGCTCATGCTATGCCAAGTTACATTGGCGAAGGCGTCCCCGAACATCATGTAGTGGTAGGGTGGTGGACTAGCGGCGAGCAGGAGTAGCTGCCTTGGCGCCGACAACAAAAAGCCGGGAGCAAAACTTAACTGGTTTAAAGCGTGGCGAGAGATGAACATCGACGATACAAGAGCACCTATACAGGCGAGCTTACAGCATGACTCGAACAGAGCAGCACTCCTTACGAGAGCCCGATGTGGTCTGGCATCGGCCACTGAAAGCACTAAATTTATACAAAGAAGCGTCAATACTTCCACTGCTTCCACGACATTGACACGGCGCGAACAAGTACAGACACAGAGACAGATAAATAATGGGCTGTAGAGTACAAAAAAAAAGGCCAAAATCCGTATTACATACGCATCACCGGAGACGCCAATAGTAACATAAAAAAAAGGACAAATGTCAAAATATTTTTTATGGGTAGGAAGTAGAGTTGAGGGGGTGCTACTCGCGGAACCACAGCCAGGACAGCGGGCCCCGGGAGGCTTCCCTGATCTCCCCTGGGAAGTAGCAGGTAAGGATGGGATATGTGGGAAGGGAATTGGGAAGGCACAATCGGTTATGTTATAGACACACGAGGAGAGCCAGCGCGCGTTGAGCCTGAGGTGTGAGAGGGGGAAACGAGATCTTGGCGAGCGCAGTCTGAGCGCACCCCTCCGCTTGCCGTAACCTGTTTTAGGAGCTTTTCGTAGCACACAAAGCTTCCCCGCACTAAACTAAACTTCCAGCACGCGCGCACAGGGCAGCGGCGCGTGAATCGTAGCGGAAGTCACCCACACATGTAAATTATGCATGGTGATGTGGCATGCACAACTTGCTTGTTTGTTTTTATGTTAGCGCTATGCACGCATCCGTACTATGACCTCAACTACTGCCATCTTTATTTCCAGTCAACGTTGGAAATGTGTTAAGCAAAAGTGGTAAGCTGTCCCTTATTGGCCGGTGCTTATTTCGCAGAGCACGAGGTCCCTAAGGCGGCCCCACTTGTGGCGGACATACGGCAGCCATGCAGCAAGGATCCCCAACTGACGGGAGGAAAGGGCTCATCCCTAGCCGTGCTGCAGTCCATTGCCACGGACCTGCAAACGGTAAGAATGACCGCCACCTCCATTGTTACATGGCTGAAAAGGACACAAGCAGGTACTTGGGAACGTACTCATTTTACGAAAACAGGGAGAGTTGAAAAGATAGTCAAAGGCTGGGCCGAGAAGCAGGTAGCAATAACTATACTTGTTCTTATTCTGATAAGTATTCTTACTCTAATGGCAATGTGACCAGTATACTGGTCACATGGCCATCAGAGGGATGTTAAATGCCGATAGTAGATGAGGACAAGCAGCCTCATACGATTATTTCACGGCGGCAAAGATATGAGCAAACAGGCAGATAGTCATTTTGTGGGAGTGCTACGAAGTTGTTTTAGAGCAACTGCTAGGACTAACGCGACTGCAAACGTCTAGCGCATTTCAACATTAGTCAAAAGTTTTTGCGGTTTAGGGCGCCGAGGCTACACCTGGGCTATGAGGCGAGCCGTAGTGAAGGGCTACGAATTAATTTTCACCACCGGCAGGAAATCTCTCACGTGCGCCCAAATTTCGACACACAGGCGCTTTTGCGTTTCGCCTTCATCTGTGGAGCAGCCACAACGAACGTGATGGAACTCGCGCCCTTGCACTCAGCAGCACGCCTTAGCCACTCAGCCACCTTGGGGGTGGGTGGCTAACCAGGGAACGACCAGGGAACGCTTCCCCATTACTTCCCCCGCGAGCAGCGCATTGAGCGGCTGTTCAAACAGCAGTACGCCTCTGTACAGTCAAACCCGGTTATAGCGAAGTGCAATATGCGCCACGATTAGTTCGACATAAACAAAAGTTCGAAATAGCCGAACCCGCCATAACGGGTTTTCTGTTACTAGTTACGAGGTGCTTTGGGGCAGAGGGAAGGAATCAGTGGAATCTGTCGCGTAGAAAAAGCAGCCGTACGTCGGGGCTGGTGTTGGGACATGTATTCTTACGGGGCCTGCTCAGCCAAGCCGGAGCGGGACAGTGCGTCACTGGTATCCAGTCTTGCCAACGCTGATTCCGAACATTGCTCGCGCACGACTTGAATGCTGAAG
>NW_027526335.1:229981768-230126299 GCF_048455015.1 Haemaphysalis longicornis
CTTTTAGATGCGAAGCACTTCTTAGTCGGGCCTACTCCTGCTTCCACCGCCGTCCTCCGTCCGCAGCCTAGCAACGGAGCTAGCTACCGTGCCTAGCAACGGCGCCGGATTTCCGACGCGTGAGGGCGCTCGCATAGCGCCTCCTCTCCCCCCTCGCCTACTCTCCTAAAGCCCCTTTACTACTCTCCAGCTCGCAACACCCTCTCTCGGCGCGCCAGCCAGGCCTTAACACTATATAAAAAAAACAGCATCCGGCACCAGGTTTCGATCCGAGGACTTTGCGGCCGCAGCGCGACGCTCTACCGACTAAGCCACGGACGCGATTTTTTTTTTTTAATGGCTTAGGCGTTTCCTTGCCTGCGCCTTTCCTCATTTGTTTTGTAGCGCTTCAGCGCATGGCTGCCTCGGGCGAGCTTCCTTCGCAGTTCCAGGTCGCAGTCAGATGTGCCCAATGCGCTGACCGTCCATTGGACCTCCCGCAGAAAGTGTCGACATGCGGGTTGTGGGTGGAGGGCGCACTCCACTGCTTCTACCCTCGCTTTCCAGAGGGCGTGTAGTCCGATGGCTAGGACACAATCACGGAAAGCGGGGTGCTCTGTGTCCGCGCACAGGAACTTGAGTCCCGGCCAAGTGATGTTCCACGACGTTCTGAAGCACGATTGTATTTTGTGCCAGAAATACATCGCCGTGTTGCAGTCAAGGAATGCCTGTTCTGCGGTTTCCGGTTTGCCACACAGGAGGCATCCGGCGCCCCAGGGGAGGAAGAAGCCCCGCTCCTGCTGACGCGCCATGACTGGTAACACTGCCGCGTGGAAACGGAAGAAAAAATCTTTTGTGCCGACTGGGATGGGGGATTGCCTGACTCGCTTGAGCACATCGCCTCCACCCTGAGGGACCGGTGGCTGACGGTACAGGGGTGGTGGCAGTGTCTGAGCAACTAGGTCCCAGTATAACTTTCGCGGCTTCACAGCGAGCAGGTATTCGCAAGAAAAACACGTCTGAAGTGAAGCCACCGCGCTGGCTATCTCCCTGTAGAACCCGGTGATGCGAGAGCCATGATCGACAGGCGCTGATGTGGCAAGCCACGGCCGCAAGTGAAAGGAGCCTAGGCATTGGATGGCCGCCTGAAGAAACGGGTCGACCTGGTCGCGGAAGAAAAGGAAGCGCTGGACTACAAGCTTGAGTTCTGCGTTTATCAGTCCAATTCCACACCCCTCCACGCTCCAGAAGAGATTGGTGCGGCGCATGGGCTCGTGTTGCGACCGCCAAACGAACACTGCCCACGACCGGTGTAGCCTCTGTATCGAGCCGGCATCGATGGTGGTAATGCGCGCTGCGTACAGAATTGCGGGGTAGGCTACCATGTTGCACAAGAGGGCCCTTGCGTAAATGGATATGTTACGGTTCCTCCAGGGGTGAAGCTTCCATTCGGCCGCGTCAACTTTTGATTTCCATCGAGGCGCCACCCCCTGGCCCACTCCGATCTTTACCCCTAGATATGTCTCAACGCGGTCCGACCACCGCATGTTGAAGCACTTGCGCGGCTTTCTTTCCCAGCACCCCAACCAGGCTCCCTCGGATTTTTCAAGGTTGATCTTTCCACCGGAGAAACCGCAGAACTGATGTGCCAGTCGGAGTACTTCTCCGGCTTGGGCAGCTGTTGTGCAGATAAGGGCAACGTCGTCGGCATATGCCAACACTCGGAGTTCCCGTCCGCCCATAACGAGTCCTTCGATTTTGGTGGACGCAGCAACCATGCGACACAGCGGCTCCAGGTAAAGAGCAAAAAGTAGTGGAGACATTGGACAGCCCTGGCGGACAGAGTTTTGTACCATGATGGAGGTTCCTACTTGCCCATTAACGATTATGCTCGTCAAGATTTGAGTGTAGCATATCTGGATCCACTCCATCATGGTGTCTCCTACTCCGCAGTCTCTGAGGAGTGTGAACAGGAAAGGCCGTTGTACCCTGTCGAATGCCTTCCTAAGGTCGAGCTGTAGCACAGCCAGTGGTGCTAACCCTAGCTCTCCCGCCTCACAAGCGGTCCTCATCCAGTGAAGGTTGGAATTTATTGTTCGCCCTTTAAAGCCGCAAGTCTGGTGTGGGCCCACCACCGTACTAAGGGCCGTTTCGAGTCGATGAGCCAGTATCCGAGCCAGGATTTTGTAGTCTGACGACAAAAGGGAAATCGGGCGGAAATCGGATGTGCTTGGAATTGGACCGGATTGTGGTGTTTTCGGCAGGAGGACCAGGTGGCTATTTCGCATGGAAGGTGGAAGTATCTTTTTGTGCATTGTGTCCTCGAAAACTGAGGCGAGTACCGGACTTAATACTTTTTGAAAAGTCATGTAAAATTCTGAGACAATCCCGTCTGGACCTGGGGACTTGTTTCTGGGTAGCTGTTTAATTACGGATTCTACCTCCGCTGCAGTTATTGGAGAGTTAATTAATTCTCTCAAATCCTCCGATACCTTTGGGAGCTCGCTAAGGTCTTCCTCGGGGACGGGGTCCAATCCGGTCTGCAAATTAAACATACTGGAGTAAAAGTCCTCAAAGGCGCTTGCCACTTCACGCGGTCCCCGCGCGAGCTGCCCTTGGTGTTGAACCTCGGTGATGTTTTTCCGGGTAGCGTTCTCTCTCTCGAGCGTGCGGAAGATTTTCGAGGGCTGTGCCTCCTGCTCAACTCTCTGCTCCCTGCTGCGGACCAAGGCACCCCAGTAGCGATGTTCCAGTTCACTGAAAAGCTCTTTTTTAGTTACGCGGATGTCCTCGCGAAATTCCCCAGGCCTCTCTTCATCCGCCTCGATGAGGTCTCGGAGCGTTGACATGAGGCGGTTTTGGGTAGCTCTTCCGCGCGCGGCCTCTCGCCTGCCTATGGTGGTTGCAACTTCTTTGATTTTAGTTTTGAAAGATTCCCACTCGCTAGCCCCTATCGTGCGGGATCCCAAGCATTTTATTTCTTCCCGCACGCGTTCTACGAATTCTGGGTTTTGCATTATCGAAGCGTTCATTATCCAACGGGGATTTAGTTTGCCATGCTTTTGGTTTACATCGTACCTAATTTCACATGTCACTAAGCCGTGGTCAGACAGTGGGACGGGTGTCACGGCGTAGTCTTGTATTCGTGAAAGTAAGTCTCCTGAGACATAAAACCGGTCCAGCCGGGCCTGAGACGCACCACTCCATCTGGTGTATCGTGGGGTGGCCCACTTCCGTCCCGAGGCCGCGTCGGTCAGGTCACAGTCACGAACCACTGACTTTAAAATTCGCGACGAGGCATCGGTGCTGCTGCACCCACCCGCTCTGTCACTTTTTTCCGTCACACAATTAAAGTCACCTCCGAATATCACGTTGCATGGGACATTCAAAAGAGGGTGGTTGGCGGTGAAGAGCTCACTTCGTGATGGTGGGTCATTGGGAGCGTAAATACACAGGAAACGGGTGAGTTCCCCTCCCACAAATGCGTCCACTAGGCTGAAACGGCCATCTTTGCCCAATTCGCAGTCGACGATTTTGACCGAATCATTTTTCCTAACGACAATGGCTGCGCCGCCTGCTCGGGTCTCGGTCAGAGTGTGAAAGCACCAGAAGTGATTGCCGAACAGGCGTACAAAATTTTTTTGCATCGTCTGGGTTTCCGATTTTTGTTTCCTGAAGAAATGCTACATCACTTTTTTCCTGATTCAGAAGTTCTAATAGCCAAAGTCTCCGTTTTGCGGAGACAAGGCTGACTACGTTAAGCGTGGCTAGTATTAAAAAGGTTTGGGGGAGGCTCATTGTGGGAAAGGCGCTCACCTCGACTGCTTTTATCTCGGTCCCTCGGGGTTCCTTGACCCGCTTTCTCCCTGGGCGGTGTTGTTTCCAGCCCTGCCGCGTGCCTTTCGGCGCGTCACAATTTTGCTTTCAGGTTCTTTGCTGTCTTCCTGGGAGTCAACGGCGCCGGGACCCTCCGGTGAAGGGGGCGTTGGTTGGATTGTGTCCACGCACGCCAAAGGGTCCTCCGGCGGTGGCTGCTCCTCCTTTCCCTCTCGCTCCTCTCCCGTAGCCTCCTTGACCTCCTCGGGGTTGCTGCATTCCTCTGCTGCGGGGGCTTCGGAAGCCGGCGGGGGAGATGTAGAGGGTGGCGGGCTGGGCTCGTCGGTTGGCGTTGCATTGGATTCTGCTGCTTCTTGATCTGCGCTGCTCATCATGGCCGCCATGTCGTCCGCGTCCATGTATTCCTCCAACTGAGGCCGTGCGGACGCTCGCTGCTTGACTCTGGCGGCGTACGAGACCGTACAGTTTGCGTGGTCGTGGCCGAAGGAGCGACACGAACGGCACCACGGCGTCCTGCAGCTCCTACGATAGTGTCCGGTGTGGTAGCATCGCAGGCACAGTGCTGGCCTACCAGCTGCCTCTATCAGTATGGGGCACCCATGCACGGTCGCCTGGTGCGGTACGTCCTTCAGCGACGTGGGGCTGGACGGGATGATGTGATACACCCTGCTCGTGCCGGTCATGTGCGCGAGCCCGGGTTTTCTCCAGCCATCACGCTCAACTCGTTGCACACGGCCGAAGCGCTCCAGCTGCCGCACGATCAGTTCGTCAGGCACCCTTGGTGGAAGCCAATGCACCTTAACGGCGACTTCACGTTGGTTCGGGTTGATGACCAGGCATCGCCTTCCCTTCACCACAATCTCGGTCCGTGCTGCCAAGGCTTCCATCTCGTTTTCTGCTCTGAAGGTGTCCATCCATACGTGGTTGAACTGAAAGGGGCCGAGACACTCGATCGCCCTCAAGTCTGTGATGGTCTCGAGGGCAGATGCGAAGTCTTCGACCCCGTAGGGCCGCGCCGACGGATCTCAGTGTAGGAACAACGCGTTCTCGCTGAGCTTTCTGGTGGGGAGCGTGGGCAGAAGGGTGCGGTAGGCGGACGGGCCGGCGGGCGGTGACGGCGGGTCACTGGGAAACCGGTCCGGCGCGGCTGCGCCGGTCGCGACGCTGATATCAGTGTTAGCAACGCGCCTTATATCTTTAACGCATTCAAACTACGTCGTCAGCGGCGTGCGTTGGCGACTCAGCGGCGTTATAGCGGCTGCAACAACCCTTAACGGTCCACTTTAGCGACCACAAGGCGGTCGTAATGACCGTCGCATACAACGACAACACAAACAAGTGCTGAAATAAATACTGTCGTTTCACTTTGCTTTGCGTGTGTGTGTGTGTGTGTGCGTGATTACATTCCCTGTCGAACATCTCTCGAACATACACGTTAATTCACCAAGATTTCCGCAGAGGGACAAACGAGGCGTGTTAAGCCGAACGTGATCACGAGGGGGTGTTAATGTAACTAACGGGCAAAATGCCACCAAACTTCAACAAACTCCCCCTCATAGCATCACCCCGTGCTTCGCACTTCCTCATACTCCCCTTCGGGGAAATGCGGGGGAATTTTTTTTTATCTTGCGTAGACTGAGAAAGGCGCTCCTGTCCATTGCGGCACACGTGTGCACCTACACCGATTCATAATTTGCAGTACGACTGCCCCCTGAAAAATGTCCTACCAGCAATGCGTTTGTGTTTAGAAGCGAAGCCGACTTTAAAGAGGCCGGTGTAAGCTTGGTCTTTGTAAGGCGGCTTTCTCGCATTGTGTGTTACGCATTCAAGCGTACTGATCAATAACAGACGCAAATGGGCCCTAACGTGGCGTAAGGAGACCACCGAAGACGATCGGGCCACAGCCGCCAAGCATATGCGCGATGCCCGTCAAACACCGCACACCCTGCGGCGGAATACGCAAGACGTCGGCCGAACTACAATCCGCTGAACGCTTTCCCGGCACAACGGCGCGGTTTAAGCGGGAGTTTGCGGCCAAGCAATAACTTTCAAACGGCTGCACTGGTCATCCACATTCACAGGGTGCAATTGAGCGGATTTCTTTCTCGCTGTACGTGACCTCAACTTGCCGCCGTTATACAGCAGTTGTCGCGTGGGGCACAAGTATCCCGGTGCGGGGAGGATGCAACACAAAACATTACACCATCTTCCCGTAGGGGAACCCTGAGTAGTATGCGAAGCAGCCATGGGGTCAATTCAAGTGCCCATTAATTTTCAGTTCGTCGCTTTCGTTAGGTCGAGGTACGTAGCTAGTTATATTTATTGTTTGGTTTCCATGGTAACTACCACACTTTTCACTTACCGGAACTACGAAATGGGAAATTGCGTTGACCCCATGGCTGTTTCGCATACTACTCAGGGTTCCGCTAAGGGAAGATGGTGTAGTTTTATTGGAGGGGGTGGGTGTTAGAGTGGGGAGGCATTAAAGAAAGAGAGAGAGAGAGACGTTGTAAGTGGTATGACTTTGTTTTTATTTAGGCGTTATAATCATCATGTCCTACGTAGGTGACGTCGAGCTGTGGTTGGCGTTCCGCTTTGATTATGACCGCCTTATGGTCTGTAAAGTCAAGGGCTGTTGTAGTGGACGAACCCTAAAGTTGCTGAAGATGAGGTCGATGCACGTTCCCCGGATGGTTGTGGGCTGCTTGTAATCACGGCCCGCCGAGATTCGCCTACGGACACCACCGCCGCCGACGACGACGATGAAACGTCGAAGGCGCGTGAAGCGTGCTCGTCTCGTGCCAGCCCAGGAAGACAGCGGCAACACTGTCGCTCCAGGAGCCATAGAAGCGTAAGCCACCAGCCGGCGTTCAGCAGGCCGAGCATGCGCAGGGATGGGGGGTGGACGGCGCACCAACAACAACAAGGGAGGGACATAGCCCCGACCATGAGATGCTTCGCATCTAAAATGGCAGCGGCTTAGCTAAGCTAACCTTGGATATGCAAAGCAAAAGCTTGGCTTAGTCTGGTTGAGTCTTGGTTTCGCTTGGTTGAACCTTTTATTTAGCTGTATCGCCGACCACGTCTCAAAGCCGTTCGGTCCTGTGCAATGCTCACAGGAGGAGGCCGGGCGAAAGTACCGTTCCTCTTCGCCGGGCGCGTGCCGAGCAATGTTGCCGAGACAACCCAGCCCAGCGGCGCATGGGACTCGGAGGCTGCGGGGGTGGTCGGCTGCCTCGGACGCAGCGGCGGCAGCGACCGCTGCTCGTTCTGCGGTCTGCGCAGAACTACTGAAAACGTGGCTTTTTGCGCAGCGCCGACAGCGGGCCCCACGAATCACGCGATGCGCTTTGGGGGTGTGTCGCCTTGTTAATTGGCCCAAATTCCGCACCTTACACAGTGCGACTGTCCAACTAACTTCGCTTTCGCAGACATTTGACATTAGTTCTTGGATTAAGACCCTCAAAGCCGACATCAATGCATGCGCCACACAATCTCACATTACAGACACTGCAACGAACCTAGACGTGCGCATGGTTCACCTCCTGGACGCTCTAGCTAGTCTAACCCGGCGCTGGAAAAAACAGCGTTACAACCGCCGCCTACACCTCCGCATCGCACAACTCAAACAAGATGTAGAGAAATACGCTCAGCACCTTCAGAATGTACGCTGGCAAACCATCTGCGATTCATTACACAATGGAGCCAGACTGAAACGCACCTCGAACCTCCTTCGCCACCTCCATGACCCCACGACGACCGAAGCAGAAACTGCATATCGGGTAGTTACGCTAGCACACAACCTATCCAACTCCATCCCGAATCCCCTCGACG
Source organism: Haemaphysalis longicornis (assembly GCF_048455015.1). Classification (NCBI taxonomy): domain Eukaryota; kingdom Metazoa; phylum Arthropoda; class Arachnida; order Ixodida; family Ixodidae; genus Haemaphysalis; species Haemaphysalis longicornis. The sequence continues at coordinate 229,989,419 of NW_027526335.1, forward strand.
CCCTGCGCGATATCTACATTGGCCAACCACAACCCCTTTCTGCCCCTCACCCGCAATACCAGCGCCCCCTAACTCCAAATTAGACGATCCTTTCGCAAAATCCGAGATTACCGCCGTCCTGCACCGCCTAAATCGTAACACCACCCCAGGCCCAGACGGTATTACATGTTCAGCTCTCCGAAACCTCGTTACCGCGTCCATCGATACTTTGCTCCAACACTTTAACGACTGCTGGGCTCATAGTACGCTGCAAGAAACCTACCGCGCAGCCACCGTAACCCTCATCCCGAAACCCCATACACCACTAAATTCTCAAAAAGTCAGACCCATTTCCCTCACCTCCTGCATCGGCAAACTCCTAGAACAAATGGTCATCTTGATGACATCGATGCTTACCCTCACAACATGTTCGGCTTCCGACGCCACCTCAGCACCAACGACATGCACCTGCAACTCCACCAGCAGCTATTATCGAACCCACCTGAACGAGACAGGTCAGCTATACTAGCCGTAGACCTCACTAAGGCTTTCGACAATGTTAGCCATTCCGCTATTCTGGACAACCTCAACTCTTTGCAAGTCGGAGAGCGCTGCTATCCCAGTAAACGAAAACAAGCCGGAGGGGGAGTTTCATTAGGTTTATGCTCCGGTAAATCCCCCAGCAGTACAACGCTTACTCCGTGCTGCGGAGTGTATAAAGCACTATACGCCTAAACACTCCGTCAACCAAGTGACGGTGTAAGTAGGAAGCGATAACATACCATTGCTCCGGCCGAGGACGGAGTTAAGCACATAACCTCCAAAGAAACTCCAGCTTGGGAGATTCACGCCCGGAAAAGCTCCGTCCATTAGCGGAGTTACAGGACGAGTCTCTCGCGGGATCTCGGCACAAACGAGAGGGCAGTCGTCAAGATGGCCGCTGCACCCGGTGGACGTGCAGCGAGAAACCGAGCTCCGATATAGAAAGCGTGGCATGCCGCGTGGAGTTTCCAAAAAGTGACGACCTTGCCGCTTAAATGGCATGCAAGGAAGGAATGTATCAGCAAGATCAACCAAGACTGTTCCCGACGTATTGTGTGATGCGCGAGTTCGCTTCGCGGTGGTAGAATGTGGCGGTGGGTGCGTGCGGGAGCACGAACAGGATACGTCAAGTGGCGATCGGATCAACAACAAGCGTAGGACTCGTCCATGCATAACAGTGTTGCGCTGTAAAAGCAACGAATCTTCCTACACAGCAAGGTCGATGTGGCAAACGGTAGGGAGGCTTTCTGGCCTACAGTTTGTACTGTAGTAGTCGGTAAGAGTAGTCGGTCAAAGAGAGGCTAGTCTTTTCCGCAATAGCACCGTCGTTTGCAATGTTCAGTTCAAATTCGTTTTCTTTTTTTTTGTAAACAGCACATGATTGCACAAAATAGCTGTACATGTTTATTTGTTTATTCTTTTGTTTGTTTTCCTAGCCTAAAGTGGTCCCTCTTCCTTTGTATCCATGAGTTTCCAGTGTCAGAAAAGCTCTAAATGCACCGTAAACACGCCGCGATGGTGTTGCTTCAAGCACACACCGCCCGCTTCGCCCTCCGTCAGGCGCTGAGGAAATCTCCCCGTCGTTTTCCCGGAACGTTCACGAACGCCCTACCGCGCACACCGAGGAACTGCCGCGCGCCCCCAACCGTTCAGGGAACGCAATTAAACGCAGGGGGGATATACGCACACAAAGCAAGTTGACTGGCACAGCAAACATGGGCGCCTTACGCAGGTTCCTATGCGCATTCCAATGTCGTCACCTTGTTTGCATTCTCGTAGCTAAACACAAACTTCTTTTCTTCGGGCTTCGTGATATTTTATTTTCTGAATACCCTGCTTACTTTTTTTCTTTTGGTGATTCCGCGGCTTTTTGTATTGAGACGTTGTATGTGTGCGGCTTTTCGGCACTGCCTGCGCTGTTTTGAATCCAGTTACCCTTTCCGTAGTTGTTTTTTCTGACGTAGCTATGGTCATTTCATTCTTGTAAACTGTGTTGCAAACTTGGTAATAATGATTCTCGCCAAATGTGGTGGTGATTTTCAATTTGATTTCTATTTTTATTTTCAAATAAATCACATGGTTTAGAGAGGAAAGACATCTAACTTCCGCTTTACAACGTTTCGTCACTTTTTTTAGAATTTGCGCTTATGAGTGAGCAGAATAGACGCAGAAGTGAGGGGCTTACATTGGAGCTGCAAATAAAATATATCTGTGTTTCAACGAGCCCAAGCTTCTATGACTACGGGGCGCGCCGTAATGGAGGATTTTTGGCCGCCTGGGGTTCTTTTACGAGGTGAAAATACCGACACACGGGATTTATTGTTTTTCGCGTTAATCGGAAAAAAACGCCGCTGTGGTCGGGATCGTACCACCATCCTTGGGCTCAGTAGTACAACCCCACTGGGTCACCGTATGGCTGGTAGCCGCATATATTTTCCACAATATTTCATGTTTCAAGTGATTGGTATTTCATTTGTGTTTGATGCGATTTATTTCTCGATGTGACTTAGACTCCATTATCGTATTTATTCGTGTTCCATCTTTTATGTTTGGGTATCCGCTAATATATTTTGAACCAAAATATTTTGTTCTATTGTGAACTTGACGTGCTATTTGTTCTACTTTGAATTTGAAATTTACGTGAAGTAGACATTGAAGTTGACCAGGAAATAAATGTCCGTTTAGTTCCTTGCAAGTCTCGGTACTGCCCTGCTCAGCGTGGTTTTTTAAAACATAAAATACTTCATTAGACACTGAAAAACACTTTTTCCTGGAGGAGCTTTAAGTGACATAAAATACTCCTCGGGATGGATAAAGACGCCCTCCTTCAGGGGTGTTCTTAATTACATAAAATACTCCGCCAAATGCTACAAAAAACTCCTCTTCGACGAAGTAATTGAAAGCACGAAATACTCCGCTAAATGCCCCCAAAAGCTTCCCTCCACCGCGGATTAATGAGAGCAAGAACACTCCGCTAAATGCCTGAAAAAGCTCCCTCCCTTAGGGGATTTTACTAGATACTCCCTTTTAGCGGAGTGAATAAAACTCCATATACGGAGGACGCTAGAGGACAAGCAATTTACTCCCTATCCGGGGTATTTCCATTTAGATTGTATTGTTACGTACGTGCTTTCCTCGCGGATCGCACGGCAACTCTCCGACTTGGTCCTTTAAAGTCCTCTCAATTTCTATTACCCGCCAAAGGCACCCCGCAGGGCTCAATACTCTCCCCCACTCTTTTTAATGTAGCTTTAATACCCCTTGCTCGGGCTCTTCTACAAATACCCACACTACACAGCGCTTTGTACGCCGACGATATAAGAGTATGGATTTCACGAGGCAGTGACGCGCATATCCAACACACACTCTAACTAGCGGCCACAATATCACAGCGACAGCGGCGGCGGCAGGGCTATCCTGCTTCCCCTACAAATCACAGCTCCTTCTACTCCCACCCATCCACCGACCCAAACAATGGACACCCAACATCCAAGTCGCTTTGTCGGGCACTGCCATACCTCTAGCAAACCAAATCAAAGTACTAGGGCTCACTATCCAACAACACACACACCATCCACCTACTCAAGACCCACGCAGACCAAATTTCGGGACTTCTGCGGCGCGACACCGCGCGAGGAAATGGCCCTAGGGAGGCAGACCGCCTCAAGATTACCCACGCCCTTTTCACCCCACGCATCACGTATTCCCTACCATATCTCGCCATCACCCGCACCGAAATGACACGAACAGAGGCCATACAACGCGCACTATATCGCCGAACGCTACAGCTACCCCTCAGTGCTGCTTACGACGCTCTCCTCCACACGGGCACCTTTAACACACCATCCGAACTTATAGAAGCACACCGGCAGGCCCAACTATCCTGCCTTGCCCTAACCCCAACCGGCAGAACCGCGTTATTCCCCCTCAAAATTAACCCGCCCATCCACCACCCCCACCCCTTCTCATTCCTCCAGAATATTGAGAGGTTCTCTATCTCCTCTGATACCCCGCAACATGCACCCGGAGAAGCTTGTGTGTTAGCTGCCTCGTATCTCGTCTCTTTTCTTTGGTATTTCACGAATTGAGCCATCATTTCGGCAAGAATTCCTGCCTCTTTACGGAGGTTTTCTCCGTATGCGTCGCCTGAATATCCCTCGGAGACCACCGGCCTGAAAGGGCACCGCAGACCGAGTGACGCTGCCACCGGAGATCACGCCATGCCCCCCCCCTGCCGAGAAGCGCTTAGCTGCCTCTACAGAGGACTCCACGTTCGTTCCACCGGCATCAGGCGACGACGAGAACACTGATGATACCACTTCCCAAGGAGACGATACTACTATTGTGGGTGAAGGAGAAGTCGTCGCGGAAATGACTGACGCGGATGAGGAAGAATTCAAGCTGGTGAGTCACCGCAAAAAGCGTACCGTTGGCATACCTGTGGTTGTGTCCCCGGCTAAGAGCGACCAGGACCTCAGAAAGGTGAACCCTATCACCCTCTTCTCAGCGTTCGAGTCTCTGTTGGGCAAGGCCCCGCAGCAGGTTCACTGCTCAGGGTGCCTTGCTTCTCGACGTGGCCACGGAAAAGGAGGTGAATATTCTTCTGAGATGCGACCGGGTCGGAGGAATTCCTGTGTCCGCCCGCCTGCCTCACTCCTACGTAAAGAGCACGTGTATCATTAAAGGTGTTCCCAAGTGGTACACGGAGGAAGACCTTCTAGGCTATCTCGGGCCTCAAGGTGTGCTGCACGTTCGAAGGCTTATGCGGCGCGTTGGCTCTTCGGTGGACAACTGGAAAACCACTCCATCTGATGCAGTGGTGCTTTCGTTTGCGCCAAACACGGAACGACCGACCATGATCAACCTCGGGTTTACAAGGCACACAACAGCCGATTACACGGAGACCCCTTCCCGGTGCTTCAAGTGTCAACGTTTTGGGCACATCGCCAAGTTCTGCAAAGGAGACCTGCGGTGTAAGCGATGTGGAGGCCCACATGATTTTCATCAATGCAAGGCAAACTTTACCTGTGCCAACTGCGGCGGCGATCACCCCGCAAGTTTCAGCGGGTGTCGTTTTCGCGTTAGCGCGCTACACAGGAGGAAGGCGTTCATCGAAGGACCAAAATCCCCTCCACTGCCACAGCAGACGCCGCCGGACAGGAACAGTTTCCCGGCTCTAATTGCACAGGAGTCCGTAAAGGTGACGGAAAGCACGAAAAATGCGACCAGTGTTGAGCAACCAAAACGACGGGATCTCCCCACTACACCACCTGGTCACGATACAGTCCCAGCCTCCTGCCGTGCAACGCGGGCGTGGTCAATATGCCGAAGTCTTAAGGGAGCGTCGTGTCCATTCCAGGACAGCCAGGGTAGATGACTACTCCAACATGGTGCGACCTCTCTTCACCGCCCTACGGTCCCACCTTACTTCTATGGCTCCAAGCTTCTGCAAAACCATCCTTGAGACCCTGCTAAGCCTGGAACATGTCATTTTGGGGTTTTCTGCGACACTGCTACCACAGTTCAATGCCTCTCCGGAGTCACCCCTTAGTCAACATCATGGCCCCTAATTCAAGATCTTTTCGGGATGACGTAAAACGCGCCACTATTTTACAATGGAATGCTAGAGGCCTAAAACCCCGTTTGTCGGACTTTCGTCAGTTTGTGTTCATAAGTAACTTCCCCATCATCGTTATTTGTGACCCAAACGCAAATAAGGAAACGAAACTTTCTGGATATGAAACTTTTACCTCATTAACCTCTGTCGTATCGAGCAAAGTGCTGGTGTTCATCCGAAGAGAGCTCACATATGTTCTACACTCTGTTCAACCACATGACAGTAACCAGTATATTTGCCTCACGGTGAAAAAGAAGGGCTTATCCTTCACGCTAATAGCGGTTTATATATCTCCATCCGGGTGCTTTGATTACAAGAGACTAGAAAAAATTATCCAAGACACCCCTGGACCATGGATTATAATGGAAGACTTCAACGCACACCATATGCTCTGGGGTAGCCAGAAGAATGATCTAAGAGGTCGAAGACTTGTTTCACTGGCGTCCCGACATGAGCTTTGTTTTGTAAATGACGGCAGCCCAACTTTTCTTCGTGGAGCAACATATTGCAGTTGTCTGGACTTGGCATTGGTCTCCAGAAGTCTGTCTGACAGTGTTCAGTGGTTTACAGATATTGAAACCCATGGGAGCGATCATCTTCCGACATACTTGAAGATTGAGGGCCTTGACAGTTTGCGTCCAGGGAAAATTATCCGGCGGATGGACTGGAAAAGTTTCAAATCCCGCATGGAAGACATCTGCAGCAAAGGACCTTTCTCAAGCTTCGAAAACGCCATAACTAGCACTGCGGAGGACACAACGCGGTGTGTTCGGATACATTACAAACTTACCGAGTTCGACAAAGCTTTAGAACACCTAAGAGCTATTCGTCGTCGTGCGGAATGGAGATACCGGCGCACAAAGTCTATTCATGACCTTCGGGAGGCCAGACGTACAGAAAAGAAAATTCAACGCCGTATAGCCCAAGTGCAAGCAGAACGATGGAAGTCATTCTGCGAAAAATTAGATCCTCGAAAGCCCTTGCCTCAGATCTGGAACACTGTTTCGGGTTCGACGACGCAGGTTTGGTTTGGTTCGACGACGCAGGTGGGGTTCGACGACGTTTGGTTCGACGACGGTTTGGTTCGGATGCAGGTTTGGTTTGGATGCAGGTTTGGTTTGGATGCAGGTTTGGTTTGGATGCAGGTTTGGTTTGGATGCAACGGTTTGGTTTGGATGCAGGTTTGGTTCGACGACGCAGGTGGGGTTCGACGAAGCACGACGCAGCAACGACGCCCGTTTAGTGCCTTGGCGCTTCATCAGAAACGCCTGGAAGTGGAGGTGGCGGAGGACTTTGTCGCAGAATCGCCCAGGGCCCATCTTTGCCGAGCCAAGACGATATACGCGTTGCGCCAACATCACGGGACTCCCGCATGGACCTGCTGTTTTCATTGGAAGAGCTAGACGCTGTACTATCTCTGTGTCGACGTACATCTTCACCAGGGCCAGACGGTGTCACATACGCCGCCCTGCGCCACCTAGGTCAAGGAGCCCGTCAGACCCTTCTTTGCCGTATTAACCAGTCTTGGCAAGATGGCACGGTCCCTGAAAAGTGGAAATCTAACCGTCTGGTGCCAATCCTTAAACCAGGCAAGTCTCCGCTGGACCTCGCGTCGTATCGCCCTATAGCCCTAGCAAGTTGCATAGGCAAGTTAATGGAAAGAATGGTTTTGCTCCGTCTGGAGTGGTATCTTGAGCACCACAATATTTACCCAAACGCTATGGCTGGATTCCGGCGAGGCCGTTCTTCCATCGACAATGTTATTGACCTTGTGACATCAGTGCAGCACGAGAAATCGCACAAACGTCTATCTGCGGCGCTGTTTCTCGATATTAAAGGGGCTTACGACAACGTACTACATGACGCCGTTTTAAATAGCCTGGAGGATGCGGGAGTGGGTGGCCGAACGTACAGATGGATTCAAAGCTTTCTATCTGGACGATCATTTTTTGTTGACACCCCCGATGGCACAACCTCCCAACACTACGTTTTCCGGGGGGTCCCACAAGGCAGTGTTCTTAGCCCGACATTGTTCAATCTCACGTTGATCGGGCTTCAAAAAGCCATACCAACCACTGTACATCTCTCCATGTATGCTGATGATATTTGCATTTGGGCATCAGGAGTTTCACGTCCTCAGGTTCGGGCACGCCTTCAAAAAGCCGCGACCCACACATGCGCATTCTTGCGTTTACAAGTACTTGAAATAGCCCCAGATAAGTGTGCATTGGTGGCATTTACTCCTTAAACAATGTCGCAGTATGACATCTATTTAAATGGACACCCCATTTCTTACGTGAAGAGTCACCGCTTTCTTGGAATCGTGATCGATGGGGACTTATCATGGACAGCACAAATCTCATCTCTGAAAAAAGGCTTACTGGAATTATCCAACTTTTCAAATTTCTGGCTGGAAAGACGTGGGGCGTTTCTATTCGCTCAATGCTACATCTTTACAATGCACTATTTCTCGGTGTTTTACGTTACAGCCTGTCCGTTCTGGCCAATACAAGCAAAACCAACTTGCGTGCAATTCAGGCGATGCAAGCCCGAGGTCTCCGAACCTGTCTTGGTCTACCGCGTTGCGCCTCTACAGTGGCAACCATATGCACCGCAAGAGACCATCCGATAACGACCTACGTGGCAGTGGATGCACTCCGGGCTCACATTAGACATCTCGCTCGGCTGCCTCATCACCACCTTGCATCCTTGCCGTCAACTAGACCACAGGCATCCTTTTCTAAGATAGTCGCCGCTCAGTGCGAGAGCCTCCCCTCAGGATACACACCTGCGGCACGACCATCATCGCGCCTTTGGTGCCTCTCGAAGCCAGAAGTGCACCTAACCATCCCGGGAATAACCAAGAAATCGGACGTTCCACCACAAGGTCTCCAACAGCTCTCTATGCACCTTTTACATGAAGCCTACAGAGACCGGATTCATATATACACCGATGGCTCGGTAACGAACTCCAGTTCTGCGGGAGCTGTTTTTGTGCCGGCCAGATCGGTAGACATTCAATTCAAGCTGTCCAATTTAACAACCTCAACTGCATCCGAACTCGCAGCTATTCGCGAGGCTCTTCTGTACCTAAAGCAAGAATTACCACAAAAATGGGCTCTGCTTTGCGACTCCAGGCCAGCTCTCCAGAGTCTGCACTCTGCTCTTCGCCGCGGCCCGTACGAACAGCTGGTGGCCGAGATTCGTCAAGCGTATGACTTTCTAACAAGGCATGCGCACAATATTATTTTTCAATGGCTCCCTAGCCACTGCGGCATTTATGGGAATGAATGTGCAGACAAAGCGGCTCATCATGCCCATGAAAGTGCCCAATTGGCCGACATCCCGTTGTCGCGCCATGATGCAGCAAGGTCACTGCGCTCCATCGCCCGCGAAATCACGCTGACCGTTTGGAATACGCCACAGTTTTCAAACCACCGCCTGTACTCGCTCGATCCTGACCTGCAGCGCCACTTACCCACTAACATGCCATGTTCAGATGCCACCCTACTGTGCCGACTGTGGATTGGAGTTGCTTTCACTAAAGCTTACTCATTCACTATCGGCATGAGTGACAGCCCTGCATGTGACGTGTGCGCCACGGACGAGACAATAGAACACCTCTTGTGTCACTGTGTCCGGTTTGCAACGCAGAGACTGCACCTGTCAACCGCTTTCCGGAAACTCGACAACCAGCCATTAACTGCGCAAACTGTTCTGTGTCACAGACGTAGTCCACCACAATCCGAAAAGGCCACTAAAGCACTACTTCGGTTCTTAAAGGACACAGGCCTGTCTGAACGATTGTAGAGACACTGTGCACCATTGTTCATTTGTTATTTGGTTGGTTTACCGTTTCAGTTTAGGCTTTATTAGCGCCGATTGTTTTGTTTTTGTAGTTATCTTTAATTTTTCTTTTCTTGCTTCTCAAGCTCTATTCCTGTCTTTTCAATACTCTTTCTTTCTCTTTAAATCCCTCCTTCCTCACTTCCCATGTGTAGGGTAGCCAACCGGACTGTAACCTGGTTAACCTCCCTGCCTTTCATGCACTGTATTATCCTTCCTTCCTTCCACCTACCACACAAACCGTCGCCTGGCGCGACCACGATACCATGCCCAACACTTCCCTCCCTCCTCGGGCACGGTATACGTTGATGCTGCAGAACAGCAACCCCACCATACATACATTATAGCATCAGTGAACCACACCCCACCCCCTCTACATTATCCACCATCCGCGCTACCCATCCCCATATGGCGGAGGAAGCTGCAATTGCCCTGGCCACCACCCTCCACCTTACCCCAACCCTCATATTAACGGAGTCGCAAACGGCCGTTAGAAATTTCTGCATGGGCATCATTTCGCCCCTCGCCCACAAAATTCTCTGCTCCCACCCCTCCTGACCGCACCATCTACCTCTTGTGGACTCCTGGCCTTATGGGCTTTGGCGACGCGGAGAAGGCACACGAGGCGGCCCGAGCTTTGATACACCGGACCCCTCAGCAGAGCCCCCTCCCCGCTTCATATCCCCCTCCTCACCTAGAGCCACTGCTCACCTTCCCCAAAATCACCCTCCATCACAGGCTTTCACGCACCACCCTTCCACCGCCTCACCCCTCGTTATCCCCCGTTGAATCATCCCTCTGGAGACAGATCCAAACCCATTCCCTCCCCACTCGATCAATTCTCACCCACATATCGCCCTCTTTCCCACTCCCGCTTGTCCCTACTGCGGGGACTACGAAGACACCCCCCACGCCATCTGGCACTGCCCCGCCCTGCTTCCTCTTCCCCTAACCAACCCCCCCGACTCGTGGCTGTCTGCCCTCGCGCGCTGAGACGCCCAGTCCCAGTGCGCCCTGGTCGACAGGGCTCGGGCCTATAAAGCTGCGCTTCCGCGGCTCCACCGTCCGTACTAACTTAGCATGGCCAGGAATAAAACGCGTTTCTCTCTCTGGCCGGGGCTGTGTATCCGGCAGTGTTGCGGTGTTACCAGTCCGGAACAGGAATGAATCCGGAATCATTCCACATTTTCGCGACCCCGGAATGGAATGGGAATGGAATGGCGACAATACTTGAAGAAATGCAATGGGAATGGAATTAAGCGCCTTTTGCCCGGAATGAAATGGGAACGGAATTACATGTATTTTCCTAAAATAAAGCGCCCTGTCCCTTCTACGCGCTGTTTTTTGCCAAAATATGCAAAAATACGCAAAAATCCCACAAGCCCAAGTTCAAACATTAGTAAGACGGAGCCTTAAATTTAACAATAACTCAGTACTGTTAAAATCGATTGGCTGATTACAAGCACGGTATATTTATAAGCAGCGATTCTACTACAGTTAAATACAGCGCTGCTACGAAGTTCGTCGTGATTCTCCGCTTAATAAACGCTCTAAGCCGTTGGTATCCGTCGTGGGGAACTACCGGAATGGTATCCCCCCCTATCTCTCTCACCAACTTCGCCTTGTGATTTTTTACCTTGGCGGCGCCTTCGCCCTGGCTGCGAGCTGTCTCCCCACGCTTCACTTTTGTTTTTTGCGTCCGGAATAGTCGGTTATCGCATTCCACCTCGCCGTCATGGGGACGCTGGCGCGGTGCATGTGTTCACTACGAAATTTCGCATATCAGTTTACGCCCCATCTCCCATCGCGCTCCCCCCTTCTCCCCCAGGGATGTTTTGCAATACTGGCCCTCCTGTCTAGACACTCGGACGCCTTTGCCCGAAACAGCGTCTACGAAGGCCTAAAATATTGGTTCGAGAATCCACCCGAAACAGGAGAGCCCATGTGATAGGAACTGCGGTCACGCCTGCGCCTGCAAGCTGCACGCTGCAAGCTTTGTTCATAAACTGTTCCGACCTTACGGAAAGCTAACGTTAGCCACTTTCACTCGCTTTCCCGACTCACAAGGGCAGTTTCCGTTGTAAATGTCATGTCAGCTGACGTGGAACGCGTGTTTTCAACGGCATCTCTTGATTGATTGATTGTAGGGTTTTTTAACGCGCCGACGAAACGCAGGCGATGAGGCGCGCCGTAGTGGATGGCTCCGGATTAATTTTCACCACGTGGGGATCTTTTACGTGCGCCGAAATCTCGAACACACGGGCATTTTTGCTTTTCGCCTCCATCAGAAAAGCGACCGCCGCGGCCGGGAATCGAACCCGCGGCCTCGTACCCAGCAGCGCAACGCCTTAGCCACTGAGCCACCGCGGCGGGTCCACGGCTTCTCTTTTAGTGACAGACAGCGAAGCGAAACCGGCTCTCAAACACCTCTTTTAAGCATCTCGTTTGTCAAGCGCAACACACAGGCAGGAGGTGACTGTATTAGTTTACTTTTTTTTTGTTTTTAGAACTGATCGTTGAAGCAGCTGCCATTTACACTTCGTGTTTTCAGAACTGAACGGCGAAGCGCCCATTTGGCTCATACCATTTTGTTACGTAATTTTGATGAATGAAACCAAAATAAACTTTTTTCTACCTTTCCGGCAGCTTGAGAGCTTTATTGCAGCATATAAAATTCACGACGAGACCAAATTGCACTGCTGAGCACGAGGTCGCGGTTCGATTCCCGGCCGCGGCGGCCGCTTTCCTGATGGAGGCGAAAAGCAAAAACACCCGTGTGTACGACGTTTCGGCCTAAGGTGGTCAAACTTAATCCGGAGCCCTCCATTACGGCGCGCCTCATTGCCTGCGTTGCGTCGGCGCGTTAAACCCTACAGTATATCAACGAGGATACCTACGCACTTTTTTCTGGCGTAGGGATTTCCACAACACTAGACTGACCGGCTGCCGAACGTGTCCTTCTATTATTATCGTTGTAATTTTTCTTTAGATCTTTTCTTTCGGTTGATCGCCCAGACCAGAGGACACTTGGCGGAACCTTCATTGCTACTACACTGCAAGCAACTCCTCAAATTAGTTATACAGGCGTCAGTTATACAGGCCTCAGGTAAACAATTAGTTACGCAGGCCTTGGACTCAGTTTTGCTGAGTCCAAGGCCGCAACGCATTCTCTAAGTCCTTCTGCGCACACGCAGAACACGCAGAACACACGCAGAACACTCCTTCTGCGCACACCTGCGCACACGCAAACATAGGAAGTTCAGAACCTATCCGTGCTTTCAAGGCGTGCTTGACATGCGTGAGTGCTGACGACCTGTGCGGCCCGCGATCCGTATTTGGTGCAAAGGTAGGACAAGGTGCTCGAGCGGTAATTCTTCCAACTGATACCACCAGATCTGGAGGTTCTGTTCCTCGTTAACAAAATTATAGTTCTAACCATGCTCATGACCGCTCCGTACGCGTGTTAACTGCTTAAAGGAGTACTGACACGAAATTTCAAAGCTGAGATAACTATGTAAAACGCTTCCTTTTTATCAGGAGATATCTCCCAGCAAGTTTCAACAGCAACCGTTCAGCGAAACATATTTAAAATCCATTTTAATCTTCGCCCGCACGAGAAAGCCCAGAGCGGGCCGACGTGACATCATCTGCTACGTGCCGACTGCCGACGTCGGGGCTCCCGTGACGAAGCCAACGCGCTGGCTGTGGTTGGCGCGCGCTGCTCGGGCGTGTGTACACGTCATGGTTTTGGGACTGACGTCATGCTGCCCGGGCCTGTGGGGACGGCGAAGACCTCGGCCGGTCTGGGCGCGCGCGTGCGCTCGCTCGCGCGCGCTTCCAGAGAGGCAGCGATACGGCAAGAATGGTGACGCCATGTCATACATGCTGTCATGGCGGCCGCTCGGCGTTTTTTTGTCGAAACCGAAACTGGCGCGAATAAACGACGCCGTAAATGAATGTTTACGCTGCGCTCGACCGTCTAATCTGTCATTCTATGATTAGTGGGCTGGTAGGCGCGCATAGCAGCGAAAAAAACGTAACATAAAAATTTCGTGTCAGTACTCCTTTAAGGAATATAATGTCTTCTTCAACCATACTTTTGTCAGCAGAAAAATAGAACATGTAGTCAGGTTAGCATTAGCACATTCACACTTAAACAATATTAAAGCATCACAACTCGTAAAGACGTGCTGACCTGCAAATACTATAATAATTACCCGGAAAACTGTCCCTGTGGTAATTAGTAGGGTGATTGCACTGAACCAGATATGCCACAAAGCCACTATCCCTCGACCTTGGTTACGTGTTTTGCGTATTTTAGCAGTTCGTAACGCGTGTAATATCATCAGCTTAATGGTGGGTTCGTTGGTAACTTGATAATCACCCGATAAAACGTTGAGGAATTAGAGGAATGGAATTGAACTGCCCGGCAATTCCCGGAGTGGGAATGGGCGATGCTTCGGCATTCCGAGGAATTGAAAGGAATGGAATTTAGGCAACTTGTAATTCCCCGAAGTGGAATTGGAATGGAATGGGGACGCCCATTCCGCAACAATGGTATCCGGTACAAAGGTCACGTTGTGCATCCTCCGCGAAATCGGTGGACGAAAGTAGTATAGCGTTGCTTTAAAAATGCCGGAGCGCCCCGCCGCGAATTTAATCCTGTGCGATGTGTGGGGTCATGGAAATATCGAGAGCAGGCAGGTCGACTCAATCTCCCTCGCGTCGACCTAACTTTCCACTAGTGATGAGGAAGGTCAGGAAACTTGGCTGCTGGGCCTGGCTGGCCAAGTTCAGCTCCCCCATGGGCGCGAAAGAAGTATGGGGAATGGTCCGCGTTTCCAGGCTTGGCACTTTTTATACGCGGAAAGCAAGGGCCGAAGCCTTTTCCAAGCCCCGTATTGCGAGTGGGCGTGATGGGCGTGGAATTAAGTGCAGCAAGAAATCAAGGAAGTCTACCGTGGTTTGGAGCTTGCTAACAAAGCTGTTACGATTGCACCAACACGCCTTCACCACGCTTTTTCTAATTGTTGGTCCCAGGTTAAATAGTGCCAAAGACAACCCCCAGAGATAAACGTATAGCGTCACTTCAGATGGTCTTTGGAATGCAATGCCTAATCATCACACACCGCTCCAGCAGAAGCCAGAAGGAACATCTGACAGGAACTTGCGCATACTGGACAACGGCATTTCGACAGAAGAGGAGTCCGAGTGTAAGCGCAGCAAATGAATCCCAGTGCTTATGTCGCAAGTGCTCCCACCATGCCTGGCGCTTAAGTCGTCGAAGGCTTCGTGCGCCATATGATGAGTTCGTCATTTGGAAATACATCTGCGTCATTCAGCGAGCCGGAAACTGTGGCGTCCGCATTTACTCGAGGAATACGGACATTTCATAAGGCTTTTCGCAAGAAAGCATCCCTTACAGCCAACACACAAGGGGATGGCTGATGACAGGCCCTCGCCTGTCGTTGATAGTGTCCCCTTTCATTCCTACAGTGCGAAAGAACAGTCGTCTTTCTTTATCTTGGCCGAGGAAATGCATTTTGTCTTCATCGCAAACTCGCGCAGGCGTCGTATGGGTCATCATCATCATCATCATCACCACCAGCCTATCTACGCCCACTGCAGGGCAAAGGCCTCTCCCATTATTCTCCAATTACCCCGGTCCTGTGCCAACTGTGACCAATTTATCCCCGCAAACTTCTTGATCTCATCTGCCCATCTAACTTTCTGCCGCCCCCTGCAACGCTTGCCTTCTCTAGGCATCCACTCTGTTACCCTTAATGACCAAGGGTTATCTTGCCTTCGCATTACATGCCCTGCCCACGTCCATTTCTTCTTCTGAATCTCTACTAATATGTCCTTAAGACGCGTCTGTTCCCTGACCCACTCCGCTCTCTTCTTGTCCCTTAATGTTACACCTGTCATTTTCCGCTCCATTGCCCGCTGAGTCGTTCTCAATTTAAGTTGAACCCTCTTAGTGAGCCTCCAGGTTTCTGCCCCGTAGGTTAGTACCAGTAAGATGTTAAGATGCAGCTGTCATACACTTTCTTCTTCAGCGACAATGGTAGGGTGCTATACATTATCTGAAAATGTCTGCCGTACGCACTCCACCCCATTCTGATCCTTCTAATTATCTCTGCCTCATGGTTGGGTTCTGGGGTCACAACTTGGCCTAAGTAGATATATTCGCTTACCACTTCCACTGCCTCGCCACCTATCTCAAACTGCTGTGCTGTCCCGAGGTTATTGATCATTACTTTAGTTTTCTGCATATTAATTTTCAGGCCCACGCTTCTACTCTGTTTGTGCGAAAGCATGCTTTCCGCCCAGTGCGGAAAGCATGCTTTGCAATTCGTCCCCCGAGTTACTTAGCAAGGCAACGTCATCCGCAAATCTGAGGTCACTGAGGTATTCTCCATTAACCCTTACTCCCACCTGTTCCCAATCCAACGTTCTGAATACTTCTTGTGAGCATGCTGTGAATAACATTGGAGAGATTGTGTCTCCTTGTCTGACACTCTTCCTTATAGGTATTTTACTGCTCTCCCTATGGAGGATGATGGTAGCTGTGGACCCATTGTAGATATCCTCTAGTATTCTTACATAATGCTCATCTACCCCCTGGTTCCGTAATGCTTGAATGACTGCTAGGGTTTCGACCGAGTCAAATGCTTTCTCATAGTCTATGAGGGCTATGTATAGGGGTTCAGTATACTCAGCGAACTTCTCTATCACCTGATTGATCGTGTAAATATGGTCCATTGTTGAATAACCTTTACGGAACCCTGCTTGTTCTTTAGGTTGACTGAAATCTAAGGTTGCCGAGATTCGGTTAGCGATTACCTTGGTAAATACCTTGTAGACGACTGACAGTGGGCTGATCGGCCTGTAATTTTTCAAGTCCTTCATGTCGCCTTTCTGATGGATTAGGATGATGTTCGCGTTCTTCCAAGATTCCGGTACCATTCCGGTCATTAGGCATTGCGTATACAGGTTTGCCAGTTTTTCAAGTACAATTTCTCTGCCATCCTTCAAGAGGACTGCTGTTATCTGATCCTCACCAGGTGCTTCGCCCCCTTTCATTTCTTTCAAGGCCTTCCTTACTTCTTCGGTCGTTACTGGTGGAATGTCTATCTCCTGTGAACTACTGTCTCGTTCGGCATTATCCAGTATGTCCCGGCTACTGTACAGATCCCTATAAAACTCCTCGGCCACTGTGACTATTTTATCCCTATTTGTGATGACATTGCCTTGCTTATCCTTAAGTGCATACATCTGATTTTTCTCCACGCCAAGACGTCTCTTCACTGATTTCAGGCTACCTCCGTTCTTTACAGCGTATTCGATCCTCTCCATATTATACTTCGGTATGTCAGCTGTCTTACGCTTATTGATTAATAACTTCGAAAGCTCCGCTAGTTGTATTCTGCCAGCTGGGGTGGAGATTGTCATGGTTTGCCGTTTCCTAATTAGATCTTTCGTCTCCTGTGGAAGTTTACCAGTATCCTGTGTGGCCATCGTGCCCCCGACTTCTACTGCACACTCCGTGATAATGCGTGTAAGGTTGTCGCTGGCTTCCTGTGTCGTAATCTCGGCTTCCTCGTTAAGAGATGAATATCGGTTCGGCAGCGCGATCCTGACTTCTTCTACTTTACGTCTGACTGTTAGCTCATTGATCGGCTTCTTTCGTACTAGTTAGTTGCGGTCCCTCCTCAAATCTAGCCTAATTCGAGATCTTACTATACGGTGGTCAATACACCTTACCTTTCCGAGCACTTCCACATCATTCACGACGCCAGGGTTATCGCATAATATGAGGTCTATTTCATTTTTATGGTCCCCATTCGGGCTCCTCCACGTCCACTTCCGACTCTCCCGTTTACAGAAGAAGGTATTCATTATGCGCAGGTTATTCCGTTCTGCAAACTCAACTAGTCTGCCCCCCCTGTTATTTCTACAGCCAAGACCATAGTTCCCAACTGCCTTGTCTCCAGCCTGATTCTTGCCTACTTTAGCATTGAGATCTCTCATAACTATGGTATACTATGTTTTTACTTTAGCCATTGCCGATTCCACATCTTCATAGAGGCGTTCCACTACCTGGTCGTCGTGGCTGCATGTGGGGGCATAGTCCTGCATCACATTGAGCTTGCACCTCTTATTGAGCCTAATTACAAGACCTGCTGCCCTTTCGTAATGCTATAGTATTCTTCTATGTTGCCAGCTATGCTTTTATTGACTAGAAATCCCACTCCCAGCTCTCGTCTGTCCTCTAGACCACGGTAACATAGAGCGTGTCCATTTTTCAGCAGCGTAAGGGCTTCGCCTGTCCTCCTAACCTCGGTAAGCCCTATTACATCCCACTTTAATTCCTCGAACAACACCTCTAGACTCGCTTCGCCTGATAAGGTTAGCGCGTTAAGCGTTACCAGGTTCAGATTCCATTGGCAGGAGGCCTGTCCGGATCCAGGGATTCTTAGCGCCCTCTGCTGCGTCGCAGATCTGACCGCCGCCGTGGTAAGTTGCTTCGCAGCCACTGTAGACTGAGGGCCGTGGGTTAATTGGCGTATTCATGGGAGGTTGTGGCCGTTACTACACCAGGGTGGCCAATCCTGCTCTGGTGAGGGAGTGCGTTACCGGCAATTGTCGCCGGGGTCAGGCCGCACCCCAAGCCCCTTTGTGCAATTTCATCAATACGCGGATTTTTATTAATCCGGTGGGAATTATCCGGCACCGGGATTCGAACCACGGTCCTTCTGCACGCGAGGCGGATGCTCTACCTGTACGCCACCGCCCCATTCACGTGTTATGGGTGCTTCTTCGCAAATCACTCCCTTCGCAAATCACCCCCGTCGATGGAGGTCCTGCACAGGATTTAGGCATGCCAGGAGGGAAAGGGGCCACCCAGGGAGAAGGTGTGCTTTCGGGAGAGGAATCTCGGGGTTGTACACAAAATCCGAGAATGGTTTCCGCCCGGCGCAGGTCGTTGCCTTGGTCGCCGTGCATGACAGCACGACAAAATTTCGGGGGGGGGGGGGGGGGGGGGCTGAAGCTTTATGAGCGTCCCTACTCTCCTGATGCATCCCTTTTGCGGCGAGTAATAAACGAACGGTACTTACGTCGTTATGTGGTTTAGGAGGAGAGACAGTTTACCGTGGTTCGCATTGTGTACCTCAACGGTAACCCGATGCGGCAAAAAGGCAGGCCTTTAGCTGCATTCGCACTGTTAAACTGTTAGATATATTGCAGCCGCTGGTCCGGATATGCATCCAAATTATTGAAAAGGACAATTGAAAGTTGGGCGAGTTGGTGATACATCTTGGGTAAAAAGCGCGAAAACCGACGTGACGTAGAAAAGAACACAAGACGGCGCGCCGTCCTGTGTTCTTTTCTAAGTCTAGTTTTTCGCGCTTTTTTCCCAATATCGAGAAGCACCCCTGAAGGTGTACGCGAATCGGAAGCGCCATTCGAACAAATCACTTGAGTTAGGCTTCGGCATGGCTAATTACGATACACAATACTACAGTCGAGTTCCTGTACCATGGCCCAGCCTTAACTTACTCTAACCATAAGATTTTCGTACTTGTTTCTGCATACACTGAAATACTGCTTTAGCACCATCCTAAGGACGCAGTAACTTGGACGGGCAAGCACTATTTCAGTGCCGTTAAATACGCGGCGGGAAAGTTTTGGCAAATAGAAAAGCTAATGCCACGCTATGTCCATAAATGCTGGCCTCACACTGTGCCAAAATACTACAAAGTGTTTTTTTTTTTCTGCCCGTAATAAGCTTGCACGTGTTCTTTAAGGGCTTCCGCAGAAAGGATAAGGATGCTGTGAAAAATTCGGAATTTCTACGTTTCGCTAATTGTTCCAGCGAGGGTGGTCTGTTTACAAGTTCCATATACCTCGTAGACAAGGTTTCGTGTTACAAAGGGGCCGATAGGTGAAACTTGATTGACGCGATCACAAGGCCACTTTATACGCCTACAAGCATTCTCCCTTCTCTTCATTGTAGTACGGTGTGGCTGTAGCCCGATTTTGAGGACATAGCGCTTAGAAAAAAATCAGGGAAGCTTGCGCTCACGCACAAGACGTGAAGGGCCAAGCTGTTGTAGGTGAGCATTTCCGGACACATGGTTAATTTTCAGTATCATTGGTTAGTTGCATACTTGCGGTGGTAGTAATCTTCGTCGCATTCATCAAACAGGTCGTCGTTTTCTTCGCGGCGAGTGGTGTATGCAAAGTTATCCTCAGCATTATTAACGTCCACCAGCTCTTCGTCATCGACTCGAGACAGCGGTGGCGGTGTCTGCAAGTCGTCTCGGGAAGGAACGGCACGCTCGTAGCCATGTCTCCAATTATCCATAATGGCTTCTAGAGAATGTGGCGGTCGCGGTGACCTCTCCCAAGCAGGGTATCTTTTCATCTTTAGCATTAGCGCTGGAGCCTTTTTTTTTTCACGTGGGCGGTAGCGCTTGACAACATCGCTGGAGTAGCCGTGGCCTTCACACGAAAAAATATGGATTGTTATCACCTGATTCTAGGCGGCCGCGCACTCTCATATGCACGAGTTCAGAGATTTCTGCGAATTCTAATACATCGCAACTTGACCTGGTCACGTTAAACGGTTACGGGCCCGCATTTCTTCGGCCACCCAGGTTGTAAAATGTGTCGCGGGTTTACGCTGGGGCAGCGATTGCCATTCCATGGTCAGACTGCACAACGGCTATGTGGATGGTGTGCTGAGGTACAGCCTCCCAATCCTACAACGAATATCAGACACAAACAAGAAGAGTCTTGAGGCAGCAAGGAACAACAATTTGCGCATCTGTCTTGGGCTTCCCAAGGGATCTTCGAGCGTCGCAACCCTTGCAGAGGCACGTTGTTTGCCTTTTGACGTGATTAGAAAACATGAGACTCTCCGTGTGCACCTCAGGCATCGGCTTCACTCAAGCAATCACTTTTTAAGTCGCGTAAACTCAAGCTACTCGTGCTCTGAATTCGCCCAAGCAATTGGCAGAATACCCCTGTTAATTTCAAACCAGCCGAAACAAATAATGCCTCGAAATTTCCCTCCATGGAACGTTACTCCCTTACAAATTCAATGTCCCATCCCTGGAATTGGCCCCAAGAAGACAATCTCCCATACTGAAATACTACATATCGTGCTAAAATACATGTATAAAATGCATTCGGCCAGAACTCACATATTTACGGATGGATCGTCCTCCCCGCAGTGCTCTTCATCTGGAATGTACGTGCCACTTACGGGTGAAATGTTTTCATTTCGTCTGGAGCGACCAACATCATCTACTGCGGTTGCTCTTCAAGAAGCTATTGTTTATGTCCTACGCCACCAGCCGCATCAGTGGAGCATCTTTACAGACTCCAAGGCAGCTCTGCAAATTTTGTCAAGGAGGAGCAGGTCTTCCCCTCACCATACAGCAACCTCCGATATCTCCTACCTTCACCACCTCGCTTGCATTGCTGGACACTCTATAAACAGGCAATGGATTCCTGGCCACTGTGGTATTATTGAAAATCAAGAAGCCGATGAAGCGGCCCGTATGGGCCTTAACCACCAGAAATACCGTACACTGTACTTTACGAAAACAGAGGCTTCTACCATGGTCCATCGCTTTGTAGTAACTGAAAGAAACCGGCTAAGGCGCAACTAACCGACTAACGAAGTATGTTTGCATGCTATTGACCCTGAATTGACGTCAAGACTTCCAAGACAGCTCCCTCGCAGGCTGGAGACATTATATCATCGCCTACGACTGAACTCGGCCTACACCAAATGTTACCTTTTTCGCCTCGGTCTGCGGACCAACCCGTACTGCGATAACTAATTCCATAGAAACCGTTGAACATATTTTATTAGAATTTGTGGCCTACTTGGCACCAAGATTCAGTTTTTTTTAACATATTGAATGCCTACATCAAGGGCCGGCAACTTTGAAGACCATCCTAGGACCATGGACTTGCCCCTCAAACCAGCGTCAGGCTCTAAAAAGATTGTTTTCATATTTGGAGGACATTGGCCACATTTCAAAATTGCGAATTCTGTGACACAATCTACAAAATAGTCCGTCAAGCCCGTGAAGCCACACAATGTTTTTTTTGTTTGTTTTTCTTTTTTTTCTGCCCACCTCTCTCTAGGGCCTGTTTTCCCTGCATCCCCGTCCCCTAGCAGAGAAGCATGTAGGCGATCGCAAACGCCGGCAAAACTCTCTCCTTTTTTTTCAATAAAGAGGATTCTCTCTGGAGGTTTTTTTTTTCTAAAGCCATTGCGTGAGCCGGAGACGCTCGGCGCTCACAGCGAGGCACGCGCTCTCGAGCTATCGGCATTTTCTTGGTATTTTTCCATCTAACGACGAACAACGGCCAGTAACAGCAGCTCCGCTGTTGAAAACGTGCTGTCTAACTGATATTGTTTTCTGCTAGGTGCCGTCGTAGCCCGTGAGTACGGGCTCCCATGCGTGGTCGGAATCGAAGGGATCACCACGATGCTCGCTACCGGTACGTACCAATCATTGACCTTTTTTTCTAGTAGATCACGTGCCTAACGGCGCAACACCTCCTTTGCGAATGGAATCATTTCTAAGGACGCTATTTCTAAGGCCGCTTTTTCGTCGGGCTCACTATCTCAGCTTCGGGTTTCCGTCTGCTCCTTTTAATTGTACGAGCCACTATTATAACCGCGGCACTCGAAGTCGTTATTCTCTTACTTGTTGCTGTATAGATGGTATTCAGTGAAAAATTTTAGCAGGCAATTTTTTAGCAGGCAAAGAAATGCTCTGCATTTAAAAATAAAACTCCGTCATCGTGCGTAGAAAGGTTTTAAGCGAACCGCGTGGACGACTTCGGGCCGCTTGCGTCGTCGTGATGTTCCTGAATTCCCTTCGGGGATCACTTCGTAGGTAAGGTGGTCAACACGTTGTAGAATCCGGTAGGGTCCGAAATACCATCTTAGAAGCTTCTCACTGAGTCCACGTCGTCGGATGGGAGTCTAAACCCACACGCGATCCCCTGGGCGGTACTCGGCGTCTCGGCGTCGGAGGTTGTAGCATCTCGCGTCCACCAGCTGCTGGTCCGTTGTGGGAACTCGAGCGAGCTGGCGGGCCTCCTCCGCACACTGAAGGTTCCCTTGGACGTCGGCGTTGAGGTCGTCGTCTTGCACGTGGGGAAGCATGGCGTTCAGCATCGTAGTCGGCCGTCTTTCGTAGACAAGCTCGAACGCTGTCATCTGCGTAGTTTCCTGGATAGCCGGGTTGTACGCAAACGTGACATACGGTAGGACTTCGTCCCAAGTCTCATGTTCAACGTCGACGTACATAGACTGCATATCCGCGATTGTCTTGTTCAGGCGTTCCGCTGGTACGTTCGTTTGGGGGTGGTACGCCGTCGTTCTTCGGTGATCCGTGTTGCTGTAGCGTAAGATTTCTTGCATGAGCTCCGCAGTGAAGGCCATTCCGCGGTCCCTGATTAGGACTACAGGGGCTCCATGTCGCAGCCCCTGGTCGCAACTTGGTTTATGAAGAACTTGCCGACTTCTTGTGCAGTCCCCCTCGGAAACCCGTTATACCTCGGTGGAACGGCAATGGTTTCAGTTCTTGAGCCCGTTTTAATAAAGTCCCCCTCGGAAGAGCAGCGGTCTCTGCGTACCGCTTCATGTAGTCTGTCGGTACGACAATCCACTTGTTCTGTGATGGTGACGTAGGGAACGGGCCTAAAAGGTGCATTACAATCTCTTGAAATGGCCTCGACGGGACGGCGATGGGTTGCAGAAGTCCGGCGGGTCTTTTCGGCGGTGTTTTTCATCACTGGCAGTCACGGCAACTCCGAACGTAGTGGGTGACGTTGTATGTAAGGCGAGGCCAAAGGTACTTCGCCTTGATTTTTGCAATAGTGCGAGCTGTGCCGAGATGTCCGGAAGACCGGGTCGTCGTGGAACGCTTCCTAAATTTCGTCACGAAGGTGTGCGGGGATGACAAGTAGATAATTCGTTCTCGTTCCGGGGCTGAGATTCTTCTTCACGGGGACGGAGTTTTTGACGCTGAATGCTGGTAAGTTCCGCTTGAATGCCCTAGGCACGGCGACTTTGCGTTCTTCGAGGTAGTCAATCATGACGCAGAAGTCGGGGTCGGCACGCTGCTGAGTGGCTAGGTCACTCTCCGTAACGACTCCGAAGAACGCGCTGTCTTCATCGGATGCTTGTTGTGGTGGGTCGACGGGGGCGCGGGACAGGCAGTCCGGCGTCGGAGTGTTTCCTGCCGGATTTGTAGACGATTGTTAACGTCGAACTCTTGCAGGCGCAAGCTCCACCGCCCAAGACGGCCAGGGGGGTCCTTCAAATTGGCGAGCCAACACACCGCATGGTGGTCTGTCCCAACCTTGAACGGTCTTCTATACACGTATGGGCGAAATTTCGAAATGGGCCATATAATCGCGACGCACTCTTTCTCAGAAACTGACTAGTTTTTTTTTTCTTCCATGGACAGACCACGGCTGGCATAGGCGATTACTTTTTCGTAACCGCTTTGCTTTTGGACGAGAACGGCACCCAAACCTATATCGCTGGCGTCCATGTGCATTTCCGTTTCGGCGTTTTCCTCGAAATAAGCGAGCACGGGCGGGTTTCGCAGGCGTTGTTGCAGCTCGTGGAATCCTTTTAGGGGCGAAGCTCCTAAAGCCGTGGGTCTGTCCATCCCTTGTGTCTCGTGGTACGTGACCGCCTAGTTCGATGACTCACTCGCAGGTGGAGCTACGTGACGGCCTAGTTCGATGACTCA
This sequence comes from Haemaphysalis longicornis, assembly GCF_048455015.1. Lineage (NCBI taxonomy): Eukaryota > Metazoa > Arthropoda > Arachnida > Ixodida > Ixodidae > Haemaphysalis > Haemaphysalis longicornis. Next base: position 230,013,704 of record NW_027526335.1, read on the forward strand.
CTCGCAGGTGGCGCTACGTGACCGGCTAGTTCGATGACTCACACGCAAGTGGCGCTGGTGTGAGTGACGTCATGATGACGTCACTCGCACGTGACTGACACTATAAAAGGCAATCGCTGTTGACGCGCTTCCTCTTTCGCAACGAGTCAACGGATGGAGGAGGTGGTTGTTGACAAGGCTGCGGAGCGGAGGGCGCGCAGGGCGGCGGCAGCGCGCGCTCGCCGACAGGATCCCGCCGTGCGCGAAAGTGAGGCCGAAGCATCTCGTCTAGAAAGTCGCGCTTAAACCGCGCGTCGGCAGCTTCGGGCTGAGCTCGCTTGATGCGTTTTGCAGCCGCCTCGCGAGCTTTCACTGCATCGGGGTTTGCCTGCCGATACGAGCGCTTGCTTGCAGCCTCACGAACCCTACAACAACAGCAACAAACGAACAAGAGCAAAATAAAAGAACAACATAAAAGTTTATTTGTATAATGCACGCACACAGTCTTACGTCTTTCTTAATGATGTAATGGGCGAACTTTCACGGGAGAGTTACGGTTACCGATGATCTCCCCCTCTCGAGCTTCGCCCCACTTATCATCATTCATTCCGTGGATATGGCGGGATTTTTTTCTTGGGCGTTTTCCCAGGCGAAAGGGGTGCTATCTTTTGTCAGGCGCGTGAGTGGCTATGCAATGCGTGCGAAGCTTGCGACGAAGCGCCGGCAGTATGCGCATAGTCCGAGAAATCTTCGCGCGCTCTTTTTGTCTTTCGGTCTTGCGAAGTTCGCTTTGGCTGAAGTTTTCGCCGGGTCAGGCAGGACTCCCGCGGCGTTGACGACATGGCCCGAAAACGCGAGTTCCTCGTACGCGAAGCGGCACTTTTGAGGCTTCAGCGTTAACCCTGACGAGCGAATACCCTCGAGTACAGACTGCAACCTTGCAAGGTGTTCATCGAAAGTCCGGGTGAATACCTACACGTCGTCGAGGTATACGACGCAGGTGTGCTACTTCAGGCCAGCTAGCACAGTGTCCATAACTCTTTGGAACGTTGCTGGTGCCGTGCACAGCCCGAACGGCATCACCTTGAACTCGTATACACCGTCCGGGGTTATAAATGCAGTCTTATTGCGGTTTCTCTCGTCCACTTCCATTTACCAGTAGCCGTTCTTCAGATCCATCGATGAGAAGTACTTGCCGTGGCTGAGGTGGTCGAGGGCGTTGTCGATTCGGGGCAGAGGGTACACGCCTTTTTTGGCGATTTTGTTCAGTCTCCGGTAATCAACGCAGAATCTTAAAGTGCCGTCTTTTTTCTTCACGAGTACGACCGCCGCAGCCCACGGACTTTTCGATGGCTGTATAATGTCGTCATTGAGCATGTCGTCGACTTGAGTCCGGATGGCTTCCCGCTCGTGGAAAGAGACGCGGTACGGTGACTGTCTGGTAGGTCTGGCTCCATCCTCGGTTATTATGCGGTGCTTCGCCAGAGGTGTCTGACGTAACTTTGAGTTCGACGAAAAACAGTCGCTGTAGCGACGCAGCAAAGCTAATAACTTGTTCCTTTCTTCTAGCGGTAGCACCGAATTCACGTCGAAGGGATGCGGAAGCTTGAAGGTGTCTACGGGTGCGCGTTCAAAGTCGGCGACTGCGATCACGTCACTTGCTTGTTGCGTTTCTTCGAGCAACGCAGCGCCCATGCAGAATTGCAGCGCCCATGTTTAAATGCTGGTACTCCTCGGTGAAATTGGTGACTAAAACGTGTGATTTGCGTTCCTTAAAGCGCACAATGCCTCTTGCGACAGACACACCGCGGTCGCGAAGCAACCTTTGGTCACTCTCCACGATGGTGTCGACGTCAGGAGCCGCACTTTCAGAGTAGACAATGATCATCAAACTTGCGCGGGATTGGCAGGGTGACATAATCATCCGCAATCCTTACAGTAGCACGATGTTTGGGGTTCCCTTCCGGCGTCATGGAGTGATCGGGGGAAAAAGTTATTGACTTGGACTGCAGATCGATTATTGCACCGTTGTCCACTGAAAAGTCAATTCCAAGAATTACGTCGCGAGAGCATTTGGGCGAAATGACGAACGCAGTAGGGTACGTTGTGCCGGCTATGGCAACGCGTGATGTGCACGTGCCACTGGGCGTTACAAGATGGCCTCCTGCTGTGCATATGTGCGGACCGTCCCATATGTTCTTAACTTTCTTCAGCTTAGACGCGAATGATCCCCTCATGACTGAGTAGTCGGTTCCTGTGTGTATGAGGGCAACTACATTAGTGCTGTCGATTCACAATTGGACGTCGGACGCCGCCTTCCTCGAGTTCCGTGTGCGTCGTGCCGTCGTATCTCGGCTTGTGCGTCTTGACTGTTTGGCACTATGCGTCGTCGTTATCGTCGTTTTCTAAACGGCAGGCTTGGTCATGTCGGGTACGCGTCGCGCCGTGTCGTTGTCGTCGTGTTCGGGACTCACTTCCTGGTTGTATCGTTTCGTTGGGCTGAGGGCAAGTCGTGAATCATGGTCTTCGGAGAGTCGTTGCGTCGTTGGCGCGTTTTCATTTTTCCGCCGTGGTGCAAATTCACCTCCAGAAGTTACTGCTTTTAGTTTCCCCCGCGTGAGCTGGGGGACCTTCCACGTGCGAACTGAGCATTGCTACGGCGGTTGGGCGACTGGTATGGGTAGGGCGATGGCGAACGGTTGAGAGAGAGAGAGAGAGAGAGACTTTATTATAAGTAATCCGGCTTCAGGGGGAGCACCTCACAGGGTTCCGCCCTGACCTTAGTGTCCAGGGACACGGGACTGGACGATCGTCTTCAAGGTCCCGCGAGCGGAGCGCGAGGAGTGCCGGGGGCGCCGGTGAGGCGACCGGCCTCCTGCTCGGTCCGCCGCTGCGTACGCAGAGCCGTCGCCAGCAGCTGAGTTACCGCGGATTGCGATGCGAAGTCCTTAGCCATCAGTCCTAGAGTCACCCACTCGGGGATGGTCCGTGGATGTCCCCTGCCTTCATGTTCATCACATCCCCATAGCACGTGGGGTAAGTCCGCGATCACCACACCACACACACTGCACATATTCGACGGATAGAGTCCAGGGCACACATGATGCGCCAAGGCTGGGGTGAGCACCGATTCCGTCTGGAGTTGGCGGAGATATACTTCTTCTTCTCTAGTGAGACTACGATGTGGTCGGGCCATCTTTCGCCTTCGCGCCCTGTACCACTCGAGCACGTCACTGTACCCGGTGATAGGGCTGAAGTCGTTCTCGTGGTCGTCGCGGCTGGCAACCGCGTCCCCGTCCGTTGTCGAAGGTCCGTATGCCGTCGCGCGGTGTGCGAGCTCGCGCGCGATGGTGTCGGCATCTTCGTTTCGGTTGGGAGTGCCTCTCTGTAGTCGACCGACGTGAGCCGGGAACCAGCGGAGGTAAACCCGACCGCCTCTGTGCGGAGGTAGTATTCGTGAGCGACATGGCCCACCGTCATCCTGCTGTAGTTGTTGATTGCTGTCAACGAGTCGCTAAGAACTGTGCTGACTTGTAGGGGTCGGCACGTGAGCGCCAGTGCCGACCTGTGTTGCCGTATCCACTCGTACGCTGCCAGCAGTAGCACACTCCCCGGTGCTTGCTCGTACGACCGAGAGCGCATATGTCCCTACTCTGTGAGGGTATGCTGCTGCGTCAAAATAGTACGCGTCAGCGTCGTTTTCGTACGTGTGCGCCAGAGCGTTTGCTCGCGCCTTCCGGCGTCCGTCGTCGGTCCCCGGCTGGACGTTGCGGGGAGGCGGAGGGACGACTAGTTGCAACGAATGGAGACGCTTTCGTCTTTCATCATGCTTCGGGTAATCATCTTCTTTCTCTTCCGCTGCTGAACTGGTTCCCTCCGGAGAGGTTAGGCCCAGTCTGCGCAAGATAGTTCTGCCAGTTTTGGTGACTCCGAGTCGCACGAGCTGCGAGGTGCGCTGGGCTTCGCCGATCTCCTCCAAAGTATTATGCATTCCCAGATCCGCTAGAGCAGCGTTGCTGGTCCCGGGGAGCAGACCCATGATCGCTTTATAGGCCTTGCGTATGGCGGCGTTGATTTTATCCCTTTCATGTCTGAGCCATTTATGGAACGACCCTACGTATGCGACGTGGCTGACGACGAATGCCTGAGCCAACCTGAGCAAACTGGCTTCCTTCATTCCCTGCTTCCTGGTGGCGACTCGCTTTATGAGGCGGGTCGCTATGCCTATCTTTGTGATCAATCGGTCCACTGCTAAAGAGTTTCCGCTGCCGGTGTTAATATGCATTCCGAGGACACGCAGGGCGTTCACGTGCGGGATGACGCCGCCGTCTCTCGTGCGTAGCGTGATCTCCTAGGCCTCTTTCGCCGCAGACTGGCGCCAGTGGCCCGCAGGGGGAAGAATGAGAAGTTCAGACTTCTGGGGAGAGCAGTACAACCCCGTGCCCTGAAGTCGTTCTTCGATGCAGTCGATGGCGTGTTGTAGGGTGGTCTGTAGGTGTCCAATCGTGCCCCCGTTCATCCAGATCGTCACGTCGTCCGCATAGATGGTGTGATTCACGGACGGTATGCGAGTCAGGCCCTCGGCGATTGGCAGCATGGCAAGGTTAAAGAGGAATGGAGATATGACCGCTCCTTGTGGGGTTCCCTGTCCTCCTAGTTCGCGCTCCTCGAGCTGCAGCTCCCCGACCTGTAGCTGTACCGTCCTGCAAGACAGGAAAGATCGTATGTAGTCGTATGATCGCTTCCCCAGGCCAATTCGACAGACTTGCTGAAGGATGGCTGAGTGGCGCACGTTATCAAACGCGCTCTTGATGTCGAGCCCCAAGATGGCTCTGCAGTCGACAGTGCTGGGATGTTCGAGCAAGTCGTTCTGCAATAGGAGCATGGCGTCTTGGGTGCTGAGCTTGCTGCGGAAGCCCAGCATTATGCAAGGGTATAGACCCCTGCTTTCCACGTAGTCCTGCCATCTATTATTTAAGACGTGCTCCAGGGCCTTTCCCACGCAGGAGGTGAGAGATATTGGCCTGAGGTTCTCAATGTTGGGTGGCTTGCCCGGTTTAGGAATCAGAACTGTGCGGGCAATCTTCCATTGTTTGGGCACGCATCCCGTTCGCCAGCACTCATTGAAGAATTTGGTTAGCGTTGTGACATCGCCATCCGCTAGGTTCCGCAGCGTCTTGTTCTGTATTCTGTCTGGCCCCGCCGCCGACTTGCAGTTTAGCTCATTGAGGGCTCGGCGGACCTCGAACTCGCTAATGTCAGCTTCTAGTATGGCGTTGTCCTCTCCAGTGTATTCCGGATGGGTGACTGCCGGTGCTGAGGGTATGTATTTGTTGCTTAGGTAGTCCTTGACTCCGGCTTCGCCCTGCTGCTTGATGGCTGCGTGCAGGATCTGTTCAAGTCTGTGTTTTTGATACGACTTGCTCTGCTGCTCGTCCCGAAGGTGACGGAGGAGTCGCCAGGTGCGGCTCACGTGCAGCTGCCCGTCTGCCTCTTTGCATATGGCAGACCAATGCTGTCTCGATAGATGTCGGCTATACGCCTCGATTTCTTTCCCAAGGCGTGCTACTCGTTTGCCTAGTGTCTTGTTCGTTCTGTTCCTCTTCCATCTGCGCTGCAGCGACCTTCGCGCCTCCAGCATGTGGGCCAAGCGGGAGTCCAACGCGGGGATGTCACTCTCTGTTACCGTTTCGGTGGTCGCTCGCCGGACTGTCTCGTTTACTTGTGCGGCCCACTCGACGGCGCTTCCGCAGCTCGTGTGGGTGCTGAGCTCACGGAAAGCGTTCCAGTCCGTCATTCTATGCGTTCGTCCCCTAGGAGCCGCGCTCGGGATAGGGAGTTCAAGCCCGACCTCTATAATATATTGGTCACTCCCGAGGTTCATGCCCGTGTTTTTCCATCGAGCCGGCGTCCCGGTCGGCGCATGGATGAAGGCGAGATCTGGGGTAGTGTCCCGTACCGTTGAGGTGCCGATACGCGAGGGCTGCGAAGCATCTGTACAGAGGTTGAAGTCGGCATTCTCCGCTTCCTCCAGAAGATTCCTGCCTTTGGCCGTCGTACGCGGGTACCCTAGTTCCTTGTGAGCCGAGTTGAAATCCCCCCCCCCACCACGCATAGAGCGCCTGGGGTGAGTTGTCGGGCCCTTTGAAACATCGTCTTGAATCTCTGGTGGCCGTGTTGCGGGTTGCTGTACACGTTCACGGCGGTCAGGCAAGTCCGGTGACTCGTTTTACCCACGACCACTTCTATAGCACACATTTCGAGTGCTGTCTGGCTTCCCTAAGGTGGGTCGAGGGGGATGAAAGTGATCCCTTTGCGGATGAATATGCACACACCTTGTGCCGCTCCTTTGCCGTGAACGCGCGCGCTAGGCGGCGCAGCGTGCACGCGGTATCCGGGTAATTTGGGGGGATCTTCCGAATGTGTTTCCTGAATCATAATAATTTCCGGGGGTTCCGCAATGGTGCCCAAGATTTGTTGTAGTAATGCCTTGCGGCGCTGGAAGCCATTGGCGTTCCAGTGCCAGATTCGGAAGAAAGTCCTATTGGGAGCCATCATCACGGGTTGTTATAGGCGTTCCATGCTGTTTACCCGCAAGGGAGTCGATTATGAGTTTTTTGAGTTCTGCAATTTCTATCTTGATGTTGGCTTCCACGGAGGCGACTTTCTCGCCGAGTGCTTTGATTTGCCCGGCCTGTTTGTCGACTCGTTTGCCTAATTTATGGATACGGACGCCGTAGTTGATGCCGGCGTCCTTTGCCGATGGTATCCTGATCTCTTCGCTGACTAAAGGTTCCTTGGCATTGCCGTTGTTAGTCTCCTCTGCAGATGGCTCTTCGGTCATATCGTCCTCGTCGGTGTTGTTCGTTGTCACCGCTCGCTTTCTGATTTTACTGGGCGGTTGGTGATGGGGCGATGTAGTGATTGGCTCGCGGGCTGGCGTGAGGGTCGGCGGTCTCTGCACACTGCCGAGTTGCCAGCCTGTTTCTTCAGCCCTCTCCGTCGGTGCCACCGTGCGCCCCAATTGCGCCGCCAGCAGCCTATTAATCATTTCTTTCTGCTCCTTGACAGTCTCTTGCAGCTGTACTATGATTTCCCGGAGCGCGGTCACTTCGCTGCCGCCGGCGTTGTCCTCTCTGCTTCCGCGGGGAGGAGGTCCGCTTCCCTTTCTTTGCGCTGGTTTCTTCTTGCCTCGCGCTGGGGGAGGGTAACCAGAGGTGACCGTCGCCCATGTTGCTCGATTATTGGAGAGACTGCGACCTCGTTCATTATTATTTTCCGCGCTCTTGCCTCTGTGTCGGCTCTCTGACCTTTGCCGTGCCTGAGCACGGACGCTCCGGTCGGGTAATTTTGGGAAGTCGAAGCCGACCGTATTATCATTCTAGCCGTTATGTGGCCGTTCCTTGCTCGCCGCTTGCCGTTGGCGTACGACAAAAGGGGTTTTATATTTGTTACGGCACTTTCCCGTACCGGATGGATGGGGGCCTCCACATAGTTTGCACCGCGGTTTGCAGCTAGCTTGGTGGTTTTCCGGCGGGTTGTGTAACCCGCAATCGAAGCAGACCTTTTTTTCGGGGCGGGGGCAGACGTCCTTGCGATGCCCAATCTCCCCGCATGACCGGCATACTACCTTGTGTTGCTTGTATAATCGACACCTCATATGAGGCTAGCGAATTTGACGTACTGAGGAACGTTGTGTCCTTCGAATAAGATGATGATTGCGCTCGTTTCCCCCATTCGATGAGCGGCGAGTACAGTAGGATTGCGATCTCCCAGCAGGCATGCATTGATGTCTGCCTGCGTGTATGCCGCCGGGACACCGTATATGATGCCTTTGACTGTGTCGTTAGGCGCGGCACGAAAGGCGAAAATTTCATATCTGTTGCCTCGAAGTGCGATCGTCCTGACCTTGTCGTATCGATTAGCTCTCTCTTGGCTTGGAGTACTGATGACGATGATATTCTGCCCTACGTTAGGACAGACAGTGTCTTTCAGCGTCTCTTCCAATGGTATTTGGGCGGAGGCTGCCATGGCCGCCACGAATTCAAGAAGATCCTGCCTCCCGAGAGCGAAGCCGCATCGCGGGCGGACGATGATTTTGTGGTCGTTTTCAGGCAAGTTCGGCATGCGCGCCGTTCTAGCGAGCTTGATGTTAGCTGTCTGCGTGATTTGCGCCCGCGTTGCATGCGATCGCTTACCGGGAGAGCGAGGGCGATGCTGCTGCGATTGCCGGTCCTTGCCCGGCGGCCCGTCCTTGTACGTGCTCTCTTCGCTCTTCTTTCGTCTACGTCGGGTAGCGACGACCCATCCTGCGTGTTCTTCCTCCTCCTGGCTAGCCGAGAGTGCCTCGTCGATCGTTGTTCCCCGCACTCGAACGGTCATACGGCCGGCGGTGCGGCCCACGTAGTCACCGGAGTCTTCCATCCAGGGGTTTCCCCAGGCATCGAATCAAGGGGGGGTGTCTCAATGGCTCTGGGGGGGGGGGGGTCATAAACTAGAAAAGCTGTTTTTTTATCCCACTAGTTAAATAATAGACGTCTGTTAACCAAACGCTCATCCCCGTGACGTACGTTTTTAAATGCGAATGCATTTCATAGCCGGGGGTTGTCTTGCTCCGTTGGCCGGCGTGCGCCTGCATTCCTCCAGCGCGAGCGCACGTGAGCGCGCGCACGTGCGCTCGCGCCTCGTAGTTCTGCCTTCGTCGTCGTCGTCGTCGTAAATGCGAATGCATTTCTTTCACCGTCGTCGTCGTCGTCGCACGTGCGCTCGCGCCTCGTAGTTCTGCCTTCGTCGTCGTCGTCGTCGTCGTCGTCGTCGTAAATGCGAATGCATTTCTGGACGCGGCTATGGAAAGTGTGCGCGTGCGCTCCAAACCCTCTGACCCCATGATCTTGGTTGGCGACTTCAACGTTGACGTGCGCAAGAAGAGTGGCGAGTGGCTGGTCGAGTACATGCAGACCAGGCACTCTATGCATTGTCTCTCTGCCGGCTTCGACACGTGCCCCACTACCATTCACGGGAGTTGCATTGATCTGGTCTTTACGCGAAACTGTGACGCGCGTATGCTTCTCAAAGGCCCTTTGACCGTGCACTTTAGCGATCACAAGGCAGTGATTGTGGCCGTCAGGTACAACGATAACACAAACAGGTGCTCATGAATAAATGATTACGTTCACACTCTCGTCATTAATTACGTCATTACTCGCAACACACTCATCGGTGCACCCAATGCATTCGCATTTCTGCACGATTCCCTTCGGGGAGGTGCGGGGGAATTTTTTTTCATTTTCTATTTATATATATATATACACCTGAGAGGCGGTGCTTTCTATTCAATCTAAGAAAAAAACAAATTTAGAGAAATTCATTTTTTACCATGAAAGGTCCGTATTCAGTTTTTTTTTTTAATTTCTCGCCAATTTTTCAACGTATAAGGACATTTTAGAACTTGTTGCCAGGGCCAGTGACGAAATTGGAGTTCTTGAAACAATGTTTAGGTAGTACACGAATTATGCAGCACTTATAAATCAGGCACCGATTGTACGCTCCCGATTTATTAAAACGCCAGGATTAGCTTCCGTAGCGCTTCGCCTCACCAAATTTCCCACTTCAAATGTACATGCTGAAAGAGCTTCTGCAAAAATCACGGTTGTAAACAAAGAACGGCATCGAATCAATGAAGAAAGTAAATTATATGTGCGTTTATGTGCGGGAGGAAAAGGTCCATACAAGGACTGACAAGAGTGAAATTTGGGGATTTTAGGGGGGGTGTCCAGAAAAACTTTGGGGGTGTCTACACACCCCCTAGGGGAGGTGTAGGGAAATCACTGCAAGTTCCATCTCGTTCACCTCCATTGCCGCCAGAAGATGTTCGGATGCTTCCGTTGCTCCGTTGTTCACATCGGCGGCGTTCCCGAGCCCGAGGAGATCCGCGCCGGGAGTGCTGTGCGTTGCGACGGCCGAGGCCGTCGCTGGGCCTAACCTCTGGTCCGTTAGGCCTAGCTGCCGATCGGCCACGTTGAGACTTGAAGTGGGCGTAAAACGCCGAAAAATGCTCCGATCTTCCAAATTCTTTCGCCGGATGATGCCGGCGATCGAACTGAAGCACTACTCACTTTTTCAGAAGGCTGGGCGAAATCCTTCCGCACCAAAACTCGACACTTTTGCGGAGCCGATGCGACACACGTCCGCACTCGACGGCCGCTCGCAGCGCCATCCCCGCGAACGGTTGAAACGTGCTGGGCCACGGCTGGTTGCAGATAGATACTCGTCGATCTCACGTGGTCGTTGGCCAGGGAGAGGTCGAGGTGCGTCGACAGAGAAACCACATAGTCCGAGTCTCTTGTATGGGCAGCGACGGTAGATGTGGGTTAGCCTCTCCGCAGTGGCAGCACAGTGGGCGATTATCGGGCGGTCGCCACACGTCGGTCTTTCTAGGCGTCTCGGTTTGGACTACAGGTGGTCGGGCGGGCGACATTCGACGGCGGTATGGCGGGGCCTCTTGACGACGGGTCGGAGCAGGGCGGGGTCGACGAACACCTTCGGCGTAGGCCATAGCTTGTGGCTCACGGGGTGCTTCCGATGGCGTAGAAGTCCGCAGTGCCTGTTGAACTTCTTCTCGTGTAACGTCGGCCAGGGAGGCGACTTGGGGTTGCGGTGTTGTTGGGAAAAGTTTCCTCAGTTCTTCGCGAACGACCGCGCCGACTGTTTCCCGTAAGTCTTCCGTCGCCAATCAAGGGGCGTTGACGGCTTTCGCCAAACACGCGTTGTGTGCTCGATCATACTGCCTCGAACACATGTCCAGGGTCCTCTCAATCATGGACGCCTCGGTCACGAACTCAGCGATGGTTCTTGTTGGGTTGCGAATTAGCCCAGCGAAAAGCTCTTGCTTTACGCCCCGCAAGAGAAAGCGCAGCTTCTTCTCTTCCGTCATTTCTGGGTCAGCTCGTCGGAACAGCTTCTTCATCTGCTCAACGAACACTACAACACCTTCATTGGGGTGTTGGATTCGCGTTTGCAACCATAGCTCAGCTCGTTCTTTACGCACCACAGTTGTGAACGTTTGCAAAAATTCTGTTTTGAAGATGACCCGTGATGTTAGCGAGCTCTCGTGATTTTCTAACCAGACTCGAGCCGAGTCTCCGAGGTAGAAAAACACTTGCCTCAAGGTATTCTTCATCATCCCATCGGTTGAAATTTCGGATGCGCTCCAGGTTCTCCAGCCATTCATCGGGGTCTTCCCCAGGAGATCCTCGGAATGATGGGGGCTCCCGAGGTTGCTGCAGAACGACGGGAGCATTGGCGTGGTTGACCATGGTGTTGGTAGCTACGTCTTCCTTCTTAACTTTCTCCAGTAGTAGAGCGAGTTCGGGTGGGAGGCCTTCCTGTCGGTGGCTGGTACGGGTGGGGCTTGCTTGGCGACTTGCAGGTGGTTTAGGGTGCATGTACCAAGCAACTCCACCAGATGTCACGAAGCCAAAGATGACGCAGTTGTCTTCAAGGAAAACAAGTTTATTGGAGCGAAATTGCGTTCCCCTAACAACTCAAAGAATACAGGCGGCGAAGCAGCAGTCAGACGTGCGAAGGCGAGCGTCGAGGATTCGAAATGCCGGGGCATCTGCTCTGCGGTAATTTATCACTCGTCGCAGGGGTTTCTCGAATCGTCGAATTGTGTCCAGAACACTGTAGATCAACGAAGATTATTCTAGGCTGTTCACGTTAGCTCGGAACGCTCTCGCTATCAGAAGAGATAACACATGCGGCACAGAAAGAACGGAACACGCGCCTCCCTTGGCACACAGACAACACCGATAACACAGACCTGCGCAGCCGGGCGACAAAAGCAAAACACGAATGAAAAACCAATGCATGGTTCGCGGGAATATTATTAATCGCACGCACACTATGTCGTGGCGTTCTCCTTGTCCTCAAGAACTTCGCATCGCCGGAGGATGAAACCGCGACTGGGAACGAGAGCGACACGACGCGCAGGAGGCCGACGCTGCAGTGGCCTGCGACCACGGATTTCGACACAAGTGTTGTCTAATGCGTGGTTGAGTACAAAAACCAAATAATTGATTTCAAGCGATGTTTCACGCGAACGCCGATTTAGATAGGATGGTTGCGTAGCAGCTAGTGCATGCGAGGCCGGCTCCCTAGCCGTGCCGTGCTTGCACTCATCAGTCGGCAGAAGCGCTGCACTCCATTTAGTGCGACGAACTGGAAGAATTTGCAGTCGAAGAAGGGACTTGACAAAGTGATAGAAGTGCCTGGATCTCTTTGCCAGAAGTCCTCGTCTTGCAGTGGACACAGATGGATTGATTATTATTATTATTATTATTATTATTATTATTATTATTATTCCTTTGCTGAAATCCTTTTATCGTTACCTCAACTTGTTGTATTGCCGTACCAATTTCCGGGCCATGTCCCACAAGCCTCGTAGGCTTTGACAGCCCTGTTAATCATTGTATTTCTCCTTTTGTGGCAATAAAGATTATTATTATTATTATTATTATTATTATTATTATTATTATTATTATTATTATTATTATTATTATTATTATCGCCGCGTGATGGCGCCCAGTAAGGACAAGTGCCTCCTCTGCTGCCTCGCTTTCTTCGGCAGGCAGGAGTTTTTTCGATGTTCTGCGTGTAAACGCCGTGCGTACGGAAAGTGCATTGTTCTTCCAGACGAGGAACTGCAGCGTTTGACCTCCGGTGAGCAGCCGTTCGTCTGCAATCTGTGTGTGGCTGCGGCGTCACCCGCTAGGCCTACCGACCCCGGTGACCAAACCAGCGAAGACGGTGAGCCAGCGAACATCCCGGCCAAACGAGTGGCGTCCCCTGTCGGAGCAAGCTTCAACCCTTCGGTGGACCTACGCGCAGAGGTAGCGGCTTTGAAGAATCTCCTGTCCGAAGCCTGCGCCAGCCTCTCTTTTCTTGGGGATGTTGTCACCGAGCTGCGCGAGGAGAACCGGCTTCTGCGACGGGACAATGTGGCTGGGCTTGCCCATCAGGCTGCAATCGTCGCGTCCCTGCGTGAGGAGGTTCGCTGCCTGCGAGGGGAGCTCGCCCGTCCGCCGCCTTCCCCGCCTGCTTCCCCGAAGCCTGCTAGCCGTTCCACGCTACCGGTGACTTCACCGCACTCCGGTCTCCCCATGAGGTCGTCGTTCGCCGCAGATGCCGCCGGTGCAGCGGGCGAAGGCGGCCCCCTCCTGTCCTTGACGAACGCTTCGGCATTAGAACGCTCCAGCGGTCAACCAGGTGCGGTGTTGAGTGATTTGAGTTCCCCATCGGACTGTCCCTTGCCTCCGCCTCTATGGTCCGACACTGCGAGTAATGGCCCGCCGGTGAACTTAGTGAAGAAAAGAAGCCCTCCTCGCGTTGGTGCATCGGAAGCTTCTGAGTTGGTTGTGGTGCGCCGACCGCCGAGCTCCAGGGCCATCTTTGTTTCGAAGTTGTCGGCTAACACGACATCTGGGCAACTGTTGGCCCACTTGTCGAATGTGCAAGTCACGCCATTGTCGTGCAAACGCCTTAAAAATAAAGCATGACTCCTATTCTTCTTTTTGTGTAACTGTTGACGCAGAGTGTTTCAGGCGCCTGTGCGACCCGTCTATGTGGCCAAAGGGCTGCCTCTTCAAGCCGTTCCAAGGCAAGCTCCACCCTGGCATGGTGCACAGCTGTGAAACTTCTGAGAATGACCAGTAAGAACGACACTCTAGACATCTATTATCAAAATGCTCGGGGTCTACGTACTAAGTCCTCCGAATTTCTTAGAAATGTTGTGTGCTCCAAATTTTCTACTATTGTTATTACTGAAAGTTGTCTTTGCGATGATATCTCATCTTCCGACTATTTTCCTCGGACCTATGAAATTTTTAGAAGTGACAGAAAGTTAACTGGGCCTAAGCAAAAGGGTGGCGGTGTTGTCATTGCCATCGATCGCTCAGTGCAATGCGTGCGGCGTGCAGACCTCGAGACTGAGGAATCAGTCTGGCTTGAGGTAGGCCTCAAGAGGGGCGAGAAGCTGCTCATCGGTGCATTCTATATAACCCCGGATATTTTACCTGCTGAATATAATCTAAAGCTCACATCTATTGAAAATGTTTCCAATTCACACTCCAACCATAAGCTCATTATACTTGGGGACTTCAACACCCCAGGTATTCACTGGAACAGTCTTTCATTTCAGCATAAAAACCATTATGCAGCGCAGAAATGCACCATGTTATTAGATTTTCAATCATTCACCTCCTTGCAGCAGTTCTGCCACATAGAAAACTTCTGTGGTAATGTCCTAGATGTGTGCTTCTCGAACTTGAAAAACGTACAAGTGTGTGCCTCCGAAATATCTCTTGTACGCCCCGACAAGTTTCACCCCCCTCTTATTGTCTCTATCTCTGTCGCTGCCCAGCATTGCTATGGTGGTGTTGACGATTGTGCAGTCCCGCGATATGCTTTCAAGCGTGGAGATTATGTTGGGCTCTATCACTTTTATTCATCTGCTGAATGGTCTAGTGTTTTTGATTTCAATGATGTTGACGAACAGGTTCGACGTTTTACCGAAATTGTCAGGAGTGGCATGGAAAAGTACATCCCTTGTTATAAGCCTGTTCATTCCAAATTTCCCCACTGGTTCTCTAAAGAACTTCGAAGTTCGCTTAAACTTAAGGACAGCGCCCACAAAAAGGCCAAGCGCTCTGGGCTTGACAAGTAGTAAGCGGAGTTTAGTCGGTATCGCTCACTTTGTAAAAGCCTCTACCGGCGTGACCACCAGCTCTATATAGAGTCGTTAGAGGCTTCTGCGTCTCAGAAACCGGCTGACTTCTCGAGGTATGTACGCGGCCGTTCTAAGGCGTCTAAAGAACACATTAGCCTGCTTAATTCCGATGGGGAACAGGTTGAGGATGTCGCCACGAGCTTTGCTCAGTACTTTCATTCTGTCTTTCAACTGCCAGATGGTCACGACGAACGCCTATAGTTTAATAATATGTCTAATTTTAGTACACTTATGTTCGATGAAAAACTTGTCAATGATAACCTTAAACGGATGAAACCGTCATTTTCCTGTGGTGCAGACGGAATTCCAGCAGCCCTCATGAAGGCTTACGGCAACATTTTTGTGCCTGTCTTAACTTCCATTTATAATAACTGTTTGCTTTTCGGCAAATTTCCTCGTGCATGGAAAATTGCTCGAATTTTTCTAATATGTAAGTCTGGTGATAAGTCAGCCGTTACCAACTATCGCCCAATCTCACTCCTTTGTGTCGCCTCAAAACTCTGAGTCAGCTCTGCACAACGTTCTTGCTGCCTGCGTCAAGAACGTTGTGATACCAAATCAGCACGGCTTTTTCTCGGGTCGATCGACGGTTACAAATCTTGCAAGCTTCATGACTCAGGCTTCGGCTGCAGTTTGTGAAAACGGCCAGTTGGATGTTATTTATTTTGACCTCAGTAAGGCGTTTGATGTAGTGAACCATAAATTATTAATTAACAAGCTTACTATGTCCGGTGTTGATGCAAGTCTTGTTGCCTTGTTGTCCAACTATTTCCTTGACCGGTCCTTTTACTTCGATGTAAACTTCAAAAGGTGTAGTGTTTACACTGCAACGAGTGGTGTACCTCAGGGTTCTGTGCTGGGTCCACTATTGTTTTCTATCTTTGTCAATGATGTGTCAACAGTGTTAACAAAATCTTCATTTCTTCTCTATGCTGATGATGTCAAACTATTTAGGCACATTAGCAGTTTTCAGGACTGCTGTGCCTTGCAGAGGGATGTGTCGGAATTATCGGTCTGGTGCAGCAAAAACTGTCTAATTTTAAATCCAGCTAAAACAAAGGTTGTCACGTACAGCCGGAAAACCCATCGTCTACTGTTTTCCTACAGTATAGCGGGAGCTCCTTTGCAAAGGGTTGAGGAGATTAGGGACCTCGGGGTTCTTTTCGACAGTACCCTCTCTTTTTCTTCTCATATTAGGCTCATCACCCGGCGAGCGCTCCGAAGTCTTGGAAATGTATGTCGGATTACAAAGGAATTCTCTTCTCCAGATCCATTTCTAATGCTATACAATGCAATATGTATCCCCCAGTTAGAATATGCTTCTGTTGCCTGGAACGGCATCTCCAAATCTAGTAATGAATTAATAGAACGTGTGCAGAAGAAGTTTTTATCCATATTTAAGCACCGTCATCACAATCACAGTCCGGGTCCTGATTCTGACTTACCCATAGTTACTTCCATTCCTTCGTTGACCTGCAGACGTATGCGTGCAGACCTTACATTTCTTCACAAAATTGTTCATGGTGACCTTTCTTGCGCAGACCTGCTTAACTGTTTAGAGTTTAGTGTTCCACGGAGGCCCACCAGGTCGCCTCGCCCTTTCTTGACCGCTGCGCGCAACTCCAATCATTCTCCTGTGCGCAGAATACAAAATTGCTACAACCGCTTCTCTGAACGCCTTGACATCTTTCAAAGCTCCTTTACAATTTACCGTACTGCGCTGTTGAACACAGTATGTTAAACATCTATGATATCTCTGTCGTTCGTTTTTCTTTTTTTTTATTGCTGAAATTTGGTTTCTCTGTGGTTCTGTTTAACCAATATGGTTGCCTGTTTTTGAAACTGTTTACTTATCATGCTTGTCTTATCATTTGTCTCTATACTCTTGTCATTGTTTTTGTCGTCTTACTGTTAAACTTTGTTCTCTGCTTGTTGTGTATTCATTACAATAAGCTGAGCCACAAAGGCATCTTCTTTTTCTTTTTTACCTGTACCCAGGCTCCGCCTGTACCTTCTTTCTGTAATTTTCGCTACTTCAATTTGTGTGTGTCTTGTCGCTTGTTTGTTTCTTCCAATATGTTTCTTGTATTTTGTTTTCATGTAACTATCCCTGCGCCAGCACTCAGGCCTCTGGCTGTTCCTGGGCACGTAAATAAACATGATTGATTGATTGGTTGATTGATTGATTGATTATTATTATCAATTTCAATTTCATATCAATTTTTCCTTAATATCAATTTCACCTATCGCATAAGTGAAGAAGATCTGAATCGGGTATGCCAAATCAGAGACTTGGGAGTTTTGTTTGACTCTAAGCTCACATTTACAGCCCATTCTAATGAGATTACCCGTCGTGCTTTGCGAACACTAGGTGCAACATGTCGTGTCTCCAGAGAATTCAACTATCCAGACACATTTCTTCAGCTCTATACCTCAATGTGTCGCCCTCTATTGGAATACGCATCCGTGGTCTGGAATGCAACGTGTCGGTCCAACGCGCTAGGTACGCTACTGCGAAGGCTAAAGATGATCCTGGTGTTGATGACGCCAGCTTGCTTGTAATGGACCCATGACACAGTCGGAGGGCCAAGGCTGACCTTTTATTCTTGTACAAACTGGTCCACAGCCTCATTGATTGTACAGAGTTGCTGGGTGCCATAAATTTGAGAACCCCGACAGGCAACACCAGGGCACCTAGACCTAGACCGTTTCAAGTGTCCCGTGAGACGCATTCAGCACCTATACAATATGCACGCAGAAAGTTTGGACGCATTCCATCGTCCCTTTCCAGCTTTTTGTAAGAAACTGCGTCGCTTGACAAACCAGGAGTAGTTTGCTTGCCCTAGTATGTAACGTCCATTCACACACTTTATGCTGCCGGGGTCGGTTAACTATGTATGTATGCTAATTGTTTCGATATTCCATTGTGTATCTAAGTTTTATGCCTTCATTGTGGCGTGATCTTTAGCTAATATCTTTTTCGGGTTTAAATGTTTCAGTGTACAGAGTTTTAGTCATGCCTTGTTGTATTACACTTGTAGTCTCCATAGCAGTCAGCAGTGTCTTTTTGCGATGCACTGATTGCAATGCCTTGTTTGCATATGTGCTCGTGTCATGTACGTTTGTCGGCGTGTGTGTATCTCGAAGTGTCTCATTCTCGTTCAGACTATACAATGCTATTTTCTATATTTTTCTGAGATATGCACTTTTCTTTGTTTCCGCACCAGCACATCGTTCCTTGACACACTAATAAACAATTAATTGGTTGTTTCATTCATCATTCTTATTATCTCTGCGATTTGTTGGTCTGATCATTTATGTCTATACTCCTGCCATTATTTTTTTTTCGCTATTGTTCTGTCAAACTTGTTGCTCTGTTTGCTGTGTGTCTCGACAAGATGGGACATCGCAAAGGCATCGCTCGTTTTAGGCTAATACTTTATTGCAGTGTGTCTTTTCAAAAATAAAAACTCTCGTTTTATATGTACACTCTGTCTCCATCATGTGCACTGTGTATTTTGTTGTATATTTCCTTTTCTCAAGTGCCTTGAAAGTTTCGCTGGCCGAGTGCCATAGCTTGCAACGCTGTTTTTTTTTTTTTTTGCTTTTCTGTCTATTCGGGGATTTTGTGTGTTGTGCCGTGCTGACTTACGTTTCTTTTAATAATATGTTGTATATGGTGTGCCACCACCAAGACCTTAGAGTTGTTCCTGGGCACTGAAAATAAAGGTTGATTGATTTATTGATTATTATTATTATTATTATTATTATTATTATAGCCGACGCTCGTCCATCTGCCGAATACAATGTGCATATAATGAATATTCCGTTCGGCTTGATATATTCCAGAGCTCCTTTACTTTGTTCTCTAATGAGTTGAAAACTGTTGTAGCTTAAGTCCTTTATGTCATTCCAAATTTATGTACCCTGTGTATTATGTGCAAACTGTTCTTGCTTGCTTTTCACTTTTTCTTGTTTTGTGTTGCTTGAATATTTGTACGTTTTAGTGTCAGTGTTGGTAATGCTGAAGCTTTTCCCCCCTTTTTTTGTTGCAACTTCCTAATATGTTGTTAGAAAACCTTGGTTATATACGTATACTCTATGTCATGTTGATTCAATATTTGCTTGTATAGTTCCTATTTTTCACATCTACTGAACGTTTCGCTGGCCGAGTGGCATGGCTTGCAACACTAAGCCTGCCTTTTCTTTTTTGACTTTCTGTTCTTTTTTTTTCCTTTTTTGCTTTCTAAGATTTCTGTAACTATTTTTACTTTATTGCTTATGTCATACATATAGTTTTTGTGTGTTGTCTTGTCTTAATTGTAGTGTTGTTTTTTTTTGTATGGTGTACCAGTACCGAGACCCTAGGGTTGTTCCTGGGCACCGAAAATAAAGGTTGATTGATTGATTGATTGATTGATTATTATTAGTTGGACAAGGAGATAGTTGGACAACAAGGCAAGAAGGCTTGCGTCTACACCGGACTTAACAAGCTTGCTAAGTCCGGTGTAGACGCAAGCCTTGTTGCCTTGTTGTCCAACTATCTCCTTGACCGGTCCTTTTATGTAGATGTTAACTACAAAAAGTCTAGTGTTTACCCTGCAACAAGTGGTGTACCCCAGGGTTCCGTGCTGGGTCCCTTATTGTTTTCTGTCTTTATCAATGATGTTTCAACAGTGTTAACAAACTCTTCTTTTCTTCTCTATGCTGATGATGTCAAACTATTTAGGCACATTAGCGGTATTCAGGACTGCTGTGCCTTGCAGAGGGATGTGTCGGAATTATCGGTCTGGTGCAGGAAAAACTGCCGAATTTTAAACCCCACTAAAACAAAGGTTGTCACCTACAGCCGGAAAACCCACCGTATGCTGTTTTACTACAGTATTGAGGGAGCTCCTCTGCAAAGGGTTGATGAGATTAGGGACCTAGGGGTGCTTTTCGACAGTACCCTCTCTTTTTCTCCTCATATTAGGCTCATCACCCGGCGAGCACTCCGAAGCCTTGGAAATGTGTGTCGGATTACAAAGGAATTCTCTTCTCCAGATCCATTTCTAATGCTATACAATGCACTATGTATACCACAGTTAGAATATGCTTCTGTTGCCTGGAACGGCATCTCCAAATCTAGTAGTGAATTAATAGAACGTGTGCAGAAGAAGTTTTTATCCATATTTAAGCACCGTCATCACAATCACAGTTTTCATCCTGATTCTGACTTACCCATAGTCCCTTCCATCCCTTCCTTGAACTGCAGACGTATGCGTGCAGACCTTATATTTCTTCACAAAATTGTTCATGGCGACCTTTCTTGCGAAGACCTGCTTAACTGTTTAGAGTTTAGTGTATCACAAAAGCCCACCAGGTCGCATCGCCCGTTCTTGACCGCTGCGCGCAACTCCAGTCATTCTCCTGTGCGCAGAATACAGACTTGTTACAACCGCTTCTTTGAACGCCTTGACATCTTTCAGAAATCCTTTACAATTTACCGTACAGCGCTGTTGAATACAGTATGTTAAACACCTATGATATGTCTGTCGCTCTTTTTTTTTCTGGAATTTGGTTTCTCTGCGGTTGTGTCTATCCAACTGATAGTTGCCTATTTTTGAAACTGTTTACTGTCATTTGTTCGTATTATCATTTGTCTCTACACTCCGTTGTTTTTGTTGTATTACTGTCAAACTTTGTTGCTCTGCCGGTCGTGTGGCCTTTACGACAGGCAGAGCAATATAGGCATCTTCTTTTTTTATTTTTTACCTGTACCCAGGCTCCGCCTGTGCTGTATTTGTCATTTTCACTACTTCAATTTGTGTGTCTTGTCGCTTGTTTGTTTCTTGCTATATGTTTCTTGTATTTTGTTTTCATGTAACTACCCGTGCGCCAGCACTCAGGCCTCTGGCTGTTCCTGGGCACGTAAATAAACATGATTGATTGATTGATTGATTGATTGATTAGGGCGATGATGATGATGATTAGGAGAAGCAGGAGGAGAAGGAGGAATAATTACACCTGTACAGTTGGGTCAGGCAGGCTCCTTAGAAGTCCACGTATAAAGAAGCTCGTCAATTCGAACTTGAGTAAGTTGGGCCACGGATAATTCGAAATACGCTACATGGCGCCGGCGCCTTGGCGCCTGGCACACAGCCGGAGAAACCCACCCATGCCTACACACAAGGCTGCGTTTAACGTGTAAGGCAAAATAGGGTAAAACCAGGCTAAAGTTTTAATGGGGGCGATTCGGAAAACGAATTCTATAGAGCAAGCTCGGTCAATGGGGACGCCAGTACAGGGATGTGTGTGCTGCGCTCACAGATGAGGACATCCAAGCACAGCTCAGACACGCAGAACTTGTCGCTGCTACTGACGGCAATGAGGACGAGGACGAAGCATGTTGAGGGCTCAGACGTCACGGCCGGGTGGAATTTTGCTCGTCTCTTCAGTTTTCAAGGAGTCGAACATGACACTTCTCGGTGCATTCGTTTGCTGGAAAAAGGATGCTGCTTATTGCCTTTCGGTACAAATGGCAGCCCGCAATCGCGGGCTTTTTTCAAGACTCAAAGTTTTGACATGCTGCACGGCTCCCCAATTGCAGTGTGCTGCTGTTATTGCGCAATTTTATTAGTTAGAACTCTCATTAATTCCGACGGAAATAGCGAGCCCTTAGGGATCCAATTAACGAGCTGGTGCAGTATCATCGCAGCATAGTCGCACCATCGTCACACTGTATCGCAGCGGCCGGACAGCAGCGCTTTGTTTGTGGATTCCGTTGGCTAAAATAAATAAATAAGTTTCCTTTTAACATTTTCAACAATTGCCTGGAAACTTTCTTTCTCTGTTTCAGGAGACTACGTGCAACTGGATGGAAACACTGGCGTTCTACGGAAAATCGCAATACCTGGGGAGGCGAAGGAGTGAGGCTACAGGATGAGGACGACGTACCGCAAGTCACACCCCGTCTATTCAGTAGTCGCCTTTACGTGAAACTGGGTGGTATAGTCTAGCCTTGAAGAATAAATCTTCCGGGAGGTAATCCTTTTATGTGAGAGTTGTATGGACGTCGCTGTATACTTTTTTGCAGGGAACACGCAATTCAAAGCGCCCACCGAACTCTTGGCAGTGCATCAGAATTCAGAGTTGGGCGTCCTTGGGCTATAGGGCTCCTGCGCTGCCCAGGGGGCACTGCAAAACCGGCTTCCGGGCAGACCTTCTGGGTAGTGCAAAGCTGCAGCGGTCCCATAGGATCCCGTGTTGACAGAAGCAAAATGAGCTTGATTCTTCCGATTGTTTTGCTACACGGTCTCCAGCCCATCCCCGACGCGTCCGATGTCGTCCTGCGATCAACTTGGCATTAGGAAAAAAAGCTTTGCAGCGCTAAATACGTTTGCAGCGCCGACGAAACTTCTGGGACAGTGACGGCGCTCTGCCACTCACAGATTAACCGATCGATGGTCGTATGACGTGGACTTTGAAGTGAAAGCTTCTTGTTTAAACTAATGCACTTTGTGACAAGGACTTTTCAACAACAGCTGATCAAGCAAGAAGAGTAACGCAATCGGCAATGATCGTGCGTAAAAGCCAGCGAGACTCGCGGACCGCAGGCTGGTCCGCTCCGATTAGCCGTGCTTTGGCGCACCTGTGCCCTTATGCGTGCATTTTCAATAAACGCTGCCGGTTTGCGTCATAGTTACGAATACATATTGCAGCGCTAGCTTGCCGTTTTTTCCGCGGCTCAGTAACAACATGCAGCGAGCGTCAGAAGTGTGAAATATGTTCGTGATTGCGAAGGTAGTGGGCGAAAAGCAATGTGGTTGGGCGAACTGAGTGGCCGTTCCATTTCCTTGATGTTCTCAATTACACTCCTGCATCATACATTCCCAGTTCGCACTTAATAGACTGAAATATGGGTCGGCAACGTTTTCATGTGTAGGGCCGAGTTGCATGAAGCCGATACGGCGGAGAGCTGGACGGCAGATCGGGTGGAAAGAAAGGGGGGGGGGGGGGGGTGGCTTGAAGGCAAAAAAAAAAAATCAGCGAAATGCCATTAATATTGGACAATAATGTGGCGAAGTGTGAAGATGGGAGACAATGCAACTGGAATCGATTAATTCCCTGTTCTTGTATAGCCGCCTAACCCCATTTGAGCACAAAACTAGCGTGTCGGCGTTCATATTGTGAGCGGTGACCCGTGCACTAGAAGGTAACCAATACAGTCAGTGAGAGAGAGAGAGAGCGAAAAACTTTAATGAAGACCAGCGAGGTTAGCCGAGCCGTTGCGCTGGTTTGATACGCAGATGATTGACGAAAAAGAGGAAGAAAGCAAAAACCAAAGAAACAAAACAAAACCAATAAAACTATAAAAATGAAAAGATAGCATTTGACGATCGTATGTAAATATTTGGGCCCCGCACCGTGTATGCGCCTGCGTTATGTTATATAAATATGCAAGCACACATCAGTGCAGGCAACGGACTTGCGATTCGGTGCTTGATTCACGCACTTTAATTGCTATTTGTTTGTTTGAGGCTATTGCCTCACCTACTCGCTAGAATACGTCTACCCTGTCATTCATAAACCGTGTGGCGTAAAATATTAAGCAAGGATTGTTTAGTTTGCGAAAATAGCAAAATTTTCCACTCGTTTTCAAGGCGGTGCCACGCCAGCCGCGTCAGCTAAATTGACTGCACTTCTCGCGTACGGTTGCACGATTCCGCTGAAGCAACCATTTACAGTTACCTCAGGCTCAGCAACGTTCTGTATGTGCTACTTGAAAACCTTCCTTTGTCGACCGCACGCAAGAAGAACAAACGATAATTATCGTCAGGAACCATCCGACCTGGTGGTACTCACCTACGCAGCTGCGGTCACTACAGCTCGCTCGAAAAAAAAAAAAACGGCCCATAAATCGACTCGTTGCGGCGGGTATTATTTTGTTTAGCCTCTGCAACTACTTTAAGTGCACTACATGCCGAGAGCATGCAGTCATTTAAACGTACCACAACGTGATTAAAATAATTACAACCAACTTTCGCTTGGTCTTGTGATTGAAAACACATGGAGGGCGGCGAGGGTCGTCTGCTGTTGCCCTGCCCAGGCGCGTTTGACACGAGCGGCGTTGCATGTCCGCAAACTCCAGCGCAGGAGCCCTATACGTGGGAACTTGAAGTTGTTTAACCGGAAGCCACGATGACTTCCGGGAGATAAATTTACGTGATAAATTTACGTGACAAATTTACCTGATAAATTTGCGTGATAAATTTACGTGAACGAATATCACGAATACCACTAACGACTCGAGAGCTGGCGCCCGGATTTAAAATGCAATATTGAAATCGTATGTTGCTGGTATCACGCGCGGCTGCGTGCAACAATATTTATTTATGGAGACTGCAATCCTCTGGAGGTATTTTAGCTGGTGGGTAGAAATTAAAAATATGCATTTAACACGAGGCAAACAGATGGAACAATCACTCGCATTTCACAGAGTAAGCAGCCAGCCGTATAGCACAAGGCAAACAATGAATCATCACTTACGTTTTACAAAAGTAAGCAAACGGAACTCAATCATTCAGATGAAACATCACTCGCGCTTTAGGAAAGGAAAACAACGCAAATATACAAATAAAATTATTTCTTTTTTAGTCCAGGCTAGCGGCAAAGAATGCTAACCGTTGTTTTGTGACTTGATCGCGATTGAAACTATTTAACTCCTCCACGGTTTTAGGGAAAAAGAATATTTGAATTATTGCGGTTACGGAACGGAGTTATTGTTGCACGATCATGGCGTTCTCTAGTGGTGTAACCTAACGAAGAAGAAATCATTCTTCCAATATCTATCTGGCGATGCCCATTAATTTTAAACGTGATATACACGGCTTTCTTCGGTTAGTGTAGGTAAGCTTGCTCTTACTAATATTCAGTTACCGTGGTTCGTCTATAGCTGTTATACAGTAAAAGCTCGTTCATTCGAATCGCAGGGGGACTCCGTCTCAGTTGGAATAAGGGAAAATTTGGACAAACGAAAGTGAGGAATAACAATCATACACACGGCGATAGGGAAGCAGTACTACGTGTCAATAACTCATTTCTTGATAGACCCAGTCATTATCACCTGACCTGGCGAGCACTTTTGTCTCTAAGTAGCGGATATGGGGGGAAGGCCTCCTTTCCGCCTTTTTTTTTTTTGTGAAGACGAAAGGGGTGGTGTTCCATCCGACCGCGTCATTCGAGCGTACGGCCGCACTGGTGCCAAGTTATCGCCCTCTTCATCTTCACTGGCAGCGACAGTTTTTGCGTTCCTGAATCAATAAATCGTGCCCTCATCTGTCAGCGCACTACAAAGCACTGCACTAGTGCATTCATGCCGTTGTAGTCCACAAAGAAGAGGTGTTCGAAAGCGTCCATTTTACGGGTTTGAATTGGTTTCACCCAATTTTACCTTCTCTCTCCGTTTTTTGCTCCGTTCCGGGGGCGACGCACCGACGTGTGTAGGCGTCGTCTGCGTGAAAAATGCGGCCGTACCCCACGCACCAAGCCTCCAGCGCGGGGGCGCGTTGTTCGAATCATCTGCGAGGGGGCCCACCGATCACGTTCGCATCAACGGACTATTTTATACATAGAGCTTCTATGGGAGCTTGGCAGTACCAAATCGCACAATTAGAACTACACATAAATTCGAATTATTGAAGTTCCAATAAACGAGCTTTCACTTATATGAAGAGAACTGGCCTTTCTCTCTCATTTATGAATGTTAGCTTGCGTGAAAGGATCCCGGATGACAGCGGCATAATCAAGTATTTGCAATACTATCGATTTGTATGCAAGGATGCGAACGGATGAAGGTGAAAGCCTCAAAGCCCTCCGTAAAAAGAATACTTTCTGGTTAGCCTTGGAGCTTACTATGTCATTGTGTTTTGTCCAGTTAAGGTTGTTATCAACAACTCAAGGTATTTGTGTGTGTGTGTGTGTGTCTGCTCTTTCTCGTGTTCGCGTCTTTAAGACTGGTTTTGACCGTTATCCAAGTATTTGTCGAAATCAGCCTCAAAACGAATGACATTATTTGTAGACCATTTGTTTTCTTATAACATATAAACATATACACGGCTTCTTTTTTCCTGTTTATTGTTTTTTCAAAAGTGATTGACATTTCTCAAGCCTTGAAACAAGAGAAAGCCTTCTTTAGCGAATCGCTTCACAAAACGTGGTCGTTCGGGAATTCTATTTCTGAGCAAATAATACAATCGTCGGCATAAAGTCTAATATTGGCATTATAATAACTTACTATGTCGTTAATGAAGAAAATAAATAAACCGGGCCATATCACTCATTCCTGAAGGACGCCAGAGTCAACAGCAACCTTACGAGAATGACTGTTAAAAACAACAAATTATTCCCTGTTGCTCAACAAGGCCGATATGGCCGGCCGATACCGGTGTGAAGCGGAGGAATTCATCGTGCCGGTTGCGGTATCTTCTGCGCCGGCGCCTGCCTCAGGAACGGACTACCACGTGGTCCTACCAGCCCGTATAAATTGCCTCACGACAGCCATCCCCTCCAGTGGGCTCGGCAGCAGCACGACGGGCAAGATGCTCAACAATCCTTTTCTTTGTATGCTGCAGGTTCTTGCTTCACTTTTTGTGTCGCAATCTTCGGAGCACGGCTGTGCTTTGGATCCTTTACCGCTTCCTTCGTCCAGCGTTGTCGACTGCAGAGCATCAACGGAGGCTTATCAAGTGGCCTGCGACCGGTGTGAAGCGGAGGAATTCATCGTGCCGGTTGCGGTATCTTCTGCGCCGGCGCCTGCCTCAGGAACGGACTACCACGTGGTCCTACCAGCCCGTATAAATTGCCTCACGACAGCCATCCCCTCCAGTGGGCTCGGCAGCAGCACGACGGGCAAGATGCTCAACAATCCTTTTCTTTGTATGCTGCAGGTTAGTCCCTATTCTTATGGCAAATGTTACCGTAGCGATGACCGCTTTTTGTTTCTGCT
The DNA here is from genome assembly GCF_048455015.1 of Haemaphysalis longicornis. Lineage (NCBI taxonomy): Eukaryota > Metazoa > Arthropoda > Arachnida > Ixodida > Ixodidae > Haemaphysalis > Haemaphysalis longicornis. The sequence goes on from NW_027526335.1 coordinate 230,040,454, forward strand.
GCCGTGCCCACTGTGTGTTCTCAATTTACAATTCGATGTGTGCACTTTTGCTAAGAACTTGTTGATTTGCGGAGACGTTGAATCAAACCCTGGCCCCGACGAGAAGGAAATGTTGGCTAAACTTCTTTCTGGTCAAACTGCTATGACAGCATCTATCAGTGAAATTCTGAGTAAGCAAACGAAACTTGAGGCAGATATCACGTCAGTTACAGAGCGCTTAAATGGCCTTGAAGTTCAGCTGTCTGCAATAAGTGCTTTGAAAACAGAAATGTGTGCGCTAAAGGATACTGTAGTGAGACTAGAAAAAAAACGTGTCGTATCTTTTGGGAAAGGTTGACGATTTAGAAAATAGGAGTAGAAAAAATAACTTGATTCTGTACGGTATCGATGAAGACCCGTCTGAAACACCCGAAGAACTTGTCGAGAAGATAAAAACGAATGTTTTCGAAGAGAAGCTTAAAGTCTCGGTGAGCAGTATCGAAAGGTGCCACAGACTTGGCAAAAAGAACGAGAATGCTCGCCCGGTTATAATTAAGCTCCTAGATTATCGTGACAAGGTAGAGATTTTGAAGTCGTGTCCAAAATTAAAAGGAACCCCGTTTTCGGTCTCGGAAGATTTTTCTAAGAAAGTGCGGGAAATTCGGAAAAAGCTCTGGCAGAGTTCTGCAGAAGAAAGAGAAGCTGGTAGTAAGGTCAAAATGATTTTTGATAAGCTAAGCATTGACAAGAAAATATACAGATGGGACGAAAAAAAAGGCAAGCGTTACAAGGTTTCCGGAAATTCCGAATGACTTCATAACAAAACGAAATCGCCTTTCATTATCTTAAACGTAAATTGCCGCAGCATTGTCAACAAATCAGTCCAGCTTGAGGGTCTCATACTGTCGCACGATGCTGATGTAGCCGTACTTACTGAAACGTGGTTAAGCAGTGAAATTTTTGATAGCGAATTTGTCCCAAAAGGCTATAACGTGTTCCGCAAGGACCGCGACCGAAGAGGAGGAGGAGTTGCGATACTTTTCAAGAACTCATTACATCCGCAACAATTGCCTGATATATTAGAAGTTGAAGGCATATTTTGCAAAGTCTATATAGGTAAAGTTCGTTACGTTATAGGTGCGGTTTATCGTCCCCCGAACTCTTCTGACAGTGCTCTGGATAAGCTTAGAACCTACTTGCGGCAAAATATAAAGCCACATGACAAACTCATCTTGTCAGGAGATTTTAACTTGCCTAATATTGACTGGGATAATTTTTCTTCTCATTCTACTAGCAATGCTAATCACGAAATGCTAGATATTGTTTTTTCGTTCGATTTACTGCAGGTTGTTAAAGAATACACTAGAGAACTAAATGGTTCAAAATCTATCTTGGACTTATTCTTTTTGAGTGGCTCAATCCAAAACACGGCAATATGTGAAGTTACCAGCGGTATTTCGGATCACAGGGCAGTTTTGCTAACTTTTTTAGATATGTGTGTTGATCGCTGCAGTACAAAAACTTCCTTTCCGAATTTTTCCCGAGCTGACGATGAATCCATTCTGGATATCCTTGACTTTCATTACGATGATTTTAAACACTCGGGTAGCAGTGTGAATGACCTGTGGCTTACTTTTAAAGATATTGTCTTTGAATGCGTGGAGCGTTTCATACCGAAAATCGTTAAAAAAACTGAATGCCGGAACCCCTGGATTACAAGAGAAACGCTACATTTACAGCGAAAACTTAAGCGAATAAAAAGCAAAAGAGCGAAATCTCATGATAAAGCTGCTTATACACCGCTGATAGCTAACCTGTCGGGCGAACTAAAACTGCAAATTGCGCGCGACAAGGAAAGATACCACGAAACATCGCTTCCAACTTTTATCAAAACATCACCCGAGAAATTTTGGAGGCTGATCACGCCAACATCTCGCTCGATTGACGCATTCACGATAAGCGGCCAAAGAACATGCAATGAAGAAACAGTTTGTTCCGCCTTCAACAACCACTTCAAGTCTGTTTTTACTTGTGATAACGGCATCCTTCCAGATTTTTCAATATCGCTCCCACCTATTCCGGACTTAGTCATTTCCGAGAACGGCATTTTAAACTTACTGCTGAATCTGGATGTTAAAAAATCAACCGGGCCAGATGGCATTCCAAATGCCTTCTTGAAGCGCTACGCAGAATGGTGTTCTCGCTATTTGTTTATTTTGTATACCCGTTCGTTGAATGAGGGCCAACTGCCAGATGACTGGAGGATCGCCAAAATTAAGCCTTTACACAAAGCGGGAGACAAGTCATCTATTCCGAATTACCGACCGATTTCCCTTATATCAACATCATGTAAAATTCTAGAACACATTATTCATAAACATATAATTAGCTTCCTTAATTCTCATAAAGTATTAACAAATGTTCAACATGGGTTCAGGCGGGGCTTTTCAACGAATACTCAATTAGTGGAAATTACGCATGACTTTGCTCAAGCAATTAACGAAGGGAAGCAGACGGATGCCATATTTATGGATTTTCAAAAAGCCTTCGATAAAGTTTCGCATGCTAAATTACTTCACAAATTAACTTGTATTCTACAAAATGAAAAGATCCTTGACTGGATAACAGCATACCTAACAAATAGGCGTCAATTCGTTACGGTAAACAATACATCTTCTAAACACGCTCCTGTAAACTCAGGCGTTCCTCAGGGATCCGTCCTTGGGCCTCTTTTTTTTTCTGTTATATATAAATGATATCGTCACTGACCTTTCTGTTCACATTAGGTTGTATGCCGATGACTGTGTCTTATATGAAAAGATCACCTCAGTTGACGATCAAATTAAACTAAATCGGAACTTTCTAAAAGTAATTTCGTGGTGTGACAAATGGCAGATGCCTGTTAATTTTGCTAAAACAGTCTTTATGAGAATTACCCTTAAAAAAGACCCTCTTTTGTTCCAGTACTCCACCAACAATACAATTCTGTCAGAAGTAACTCAATACAAGTACCTTGGTCTCTGGATTACAAAAAATCTATCCTGGTCAAAACACATAGATTTTGTAGTAGCTAAATCTCTCCGTAAACTCTTTTTCCTAAGGCGTTCTTTAAGATCAACCACACCAACTATTCGTCTCCTCGCTTACAATGCCATTATCCGTCCTATGCTGGAGTATGCTGTGGTCATATGGGACCCGTTCACTCAGACTGATATCCAAAAACTTGAAAGGGTGCAAAAAAAGGTTGTTAGGTTCATTTATAACTCGTACGGTCCTACTTCGATTACAAACCTTCTCTTGAAAAGCAAATTGCCAAACATTCCGGACCAAAATCGAATATTGCGCTTAAAATTTCTCTTCCAGTTGATAAAAGGTCACTATGCAGTTGACACATCACATATCGTTCACTTTTCATCGGGTTACGCGACAAGACAGAGACATAATCTTACTATCTCTCCATTGATGCAACGAACCAATTGTTTCAAATATTCTTTTTTTCCTAGGACAATCGTGGATTGGAATAATCTACATAACGATGTTGTTACCCTAAGTACATTGTCTGCTTTTGAAGATTCACTGCAGAAATGATTGTTATCTATGTTTGTACCTTGCTTTTTGTTGATTCTCTTGTCTCGAAGAATCACTGCAGCTATCAGTTACATAAGTTTGTACTTCATTTGTTTTTGATTGTTTGTTTGCCTGTTACCACTGATGTTCATGTTTTGTACCACCCCTGCTATGATCTTGTAAAAGATCGCAGTATCAATAAATAAATAAATAAATAAATAAATATGCATTCCGTTAGTGTATTATTCCTGATTATTTTCTCTAATTTGTGTACTAATTTATCGTGTGAAACTTCGTCAAAACCTTTTGAAAAATTTATTTAAATGGCGCCTCTTTGTTTTCTATTATTTATTGAAGTAGCGAAGTCTGGTATTGTTCCTGCCAATTGTGTCACAGACTCACAGTTGAAAATCTCTTCCTGAAGCCATGCTGATGTTGGGTTAAGGTATTATGTTCGTCCAAAAATTTTGAAACAGTATTGTGGATAATGTGTTCGAGGAGCTTACAAACGGTTGAAGGCATCGAGACAGGACGATAATTTTTGACACTCTGCTTATTTCCTGATTTATGGATATGCTAGACTCCGGCTGTTCTCCAGTCGTCCAGAACCTAGCCCTCACGCAGCGATTGTTGCAAAGAGCATAGAGCTACTTGAGCGTACCTCTTGAGCTACTTGAGCTATTGAGCGTACCTCTTTGAGAACGCATTAGGGATCTTATCCTTTCCGCAAGATTTTCTAATATCGAAGTTCACAAGCATGTTCAATATCGCTTCTACGCTAACAAAAACATCAGGCATTTGCGGTGAAATTTTTACAAACAGGGTCGTTATGAGCAAAAAACGGATTTAAAATTGTCGTTGAAACCATTTGAAACATGGGCTTTACGCTTTGAGGCCCAAGCCTCGCTACGACTATACGAGCATTTTACATAAACACAAAACGTTACAATAGCAAAGAACAGTTTTTACTTGAAATCACATTTTTGTTTTCCTGAATTATCCGTTTCTGGAACCTCCCACTCCTTTCCCTCTTGGTCCACATGAAAGCGGTCATCACCTTCATGGTGCGGCTGACTAACCGGCTTTAATTTGCTGGGCAAGCCTGCTGGCTAACCACTATTGAACACAGGAGCAGCTTACAAATGGCGGAGTGTATTTCTAGCATGGTGCAGATGATCACTCAAGCAGTAACCTTGCAGAAAAATCGTTATGGAACGAAAAATGCTCAAACAACGTGTTCTAACAGGTCGTAATGACATCCATTTTTTCGAAAGATAGTGCTCTGCGGTGCGCGGAGGAGTACAACTGCCGTATTTGGAGAATGCTGTTCAATTACGTATTTATTGTTAATTAGGAGCCATTTTATTATCGGTGCTGTCACAGCGTGATTGCACATTTTCGCGTTTTGCGTTACGCTTTCATACTCCGGTTAGCAGACACTGCATAGGGCGAGGAGGTGAAAATGCGCATCATTTGGCGCGCGACCAAATCCTGTTCGAAACACGCACGCCTTGGACATCTGGCCTTCGCCTCGAGCAGCGTACTTCGAGCCCTGGCGTCCTGCTAAAGCCGGCCCATGGCCCTACGATGAGTCCCACGTCGCCACAGAAAAACCGCAAAGCACGAGTGAGGAGCGAAAATAAGGCGCTTCCGTCCGGCCCTCATTCGTGTCCCTGTGAGCGCCGAACTGTGTTTTCGTAGGCAATCACACGTAGAATTGCGTTTGTAGAGAACCAGCGAGGCGAGCTGGGGGAAAGTGTGCTGGGGAAACGGGAGCACAGGAACTCATAAACCTCGGATTTCTGTTTCTTTAAATAAAGTTTACCAACAACAACAGCAGTGCAGTAGCACGCAAACCAACGCGCAATAGGCGAGCAAGGTCATTTATTCATTGCAAAATTTAACAATAAACGTCGAATACTGCTACTCCAGAGACGCCGCCGAGTACAAGCCTCGCGGAGAAGGACGCTTGCAGGACCACTCCTTGGGAGGGGAGCGGCACTGCACGGTGGATGCCGCGTTGCGTGGAGAGAAAGGGGCCCCTGGGATTGGTAGTGCGACGTCATAGAGCGCTCTTATGTGCGCATCCTAGCGGGTAGCCCTGTCGTAGGGTCCGTGGCGGTCCTTCACTATTGTTATCTCGTCCAACAGTTTCCGGCCCTGAAAAATTGAGCAAAAACAAGCACTGAATAACAATAGCAGAGAAATTAGGGCATCACAATCATCGCCTTCCCTGCAGACAAGTAACAAACACGAGCTCCACCTACAAAACTATTCAACAAGGATCGGTTTGAATGTACAATGGTCGCGATCAATTCACAATAAACAAAAATGCGTTTTTCCCGTCTATTCTATCTTCTTCCATTTCAGATTATTCACCCTTCTGACGACGACTTAAATACTTATACTTAAAACAGCGCATACGGACGGGACAAGGAAGAGAAGAGGAAGATTGATTGATTGATTGATTGATTGATTGATTGATTGATTGATTGATTGATTGATTGATTGATTGATTGATTGATTGATTGATTGATTGATTGTAGGGTATAACGCGCCCGCGCAACGCCGGCGATGAGGCGCGCAGTAGTGGAGGGCTCCGGATTAATTTCGACCACCTGTGGATCCTAAACGTGCTCCGAAATCTCGTACACACGGACATTTTTACTTTTAGCCTGCATCAGAAAAGCACCCACCCCGGCCGGGAATCGAACCCACAACCTCGTGCTCAGCAGCGCAACGCCTTAGCCACTGAGGACGAGAAGAGACAGGACGGGCGCAGACTCACAACTAGTTTATTGGAAAATCTGGCACACCAGCACATGCACATACATGTCACCGTCTTTATCACAAGATCTAACGGTTTAAAAATGCATACTCCTTTCCATACAAAGATATGGATGGTTCACACCATGCTTTCGAAGGAAGAAGGCCTCGGTTAATTTTCTTGCCACCTGTTCTGGGCTTTTGCTCAGCACCTTCGTCTGAGTCAAAAACTGCCTCGCATGGCTTGCTTTCACAAGCTACGCAATGGTGCGGAAGGTGGGATCCCGTTTTGCCACGCATATTCAGCTGGTGTTCCCTTAAAGCTGCAGCTGAGCAAGGCTATGAGGAGCGCGGTCAAATTTCAGGAAAAAATTTACACCACCTCGGTACACAACTTCCCTAAAGTATCCCACTCATGGGCGTTCCCCGTAATGTTTGCAATTGTAACAGTTTCCTGCCGGCTTCATTTTGTAGCGACAATTGATGGAAGAATTGCCAACAGCGCGTTTCTATCGAGAAAGTGCCGCCAAAGGCGGAAGCAGGTTCTGCCTCGCGCGGCTGCACCCACAGAGCGGCGGCGGGTACCCGATGCCCTCCGATCTGCGGTGGTGCCTCGAGCGGTAGCATTTGTCCCAAAACGACGCTTGGGCGGGAGTTTCGTGACCACAAAAGCATTGAAGCACTCTGGTAACACGCAGCTGGTAATACGCAGCTCCAACCCAGAGGATCAACTCTGGGCCGTCTAACTGTACGGAGGTGCTTCCTCAGAACTTCAGTTGGCAATGAAATAAAGTTTCATTCTCTCTCTCCCTCCCTTTCTCTGTCTGTCTCTCTCACACACACTACTAAATAAACTCACGTAAAAGCACCCACAGTGGTCAAAATATGGCCTAGCGACTCCAGGCTTCAATTTGCACAAGTAATCCTACAATGTTTAGAGATCCCTTCAGTGTCCCTTTAAGAATTTGGAACCAGCGACAGATTCTCCGGTTGTACGACGTGCGTTTTTAGCATTGCTTATATGGGACAACACAACAGCACAAGAATTCAGGCGAAAGACAGGGGGTGTTTAGCTTTTCCTCTTTCCTTGTTTGTTAGTCATAGTTCTTGGAAGGGTGGTCTTCAAAGCGTTCTTTTTACACGAAGGGCAGCATAATGACCCTTGGAAATTTTGGGAAAGTGGTCACCTTTGGCGAAAGCGAAAACGCCCGTGGGTCGAGATTTTTCGGCGGCTTTCGCCGCGCAAATCTGAATCCTTTCATCTTCTGCAATCCGGCGTGGGACCACAGAGCAATTGAGATGTTGCCGGACCGGAGTAATTTATCTGCTCTCTCTCTCTATTTACATGGGTTATCATCTATCTGAGCGGCTCTACCGAAAAGCCGTGCTGATCAGCACGTGCGAAATCCTACTGGTGCGGAAAAAAGCGCGTGCGAGGAAACCGCCGTTATGTAAAGCGGTCGCTAATTTCTCTGAATTTGTCAAAGCCCGTGCAATCCAAGGTGTGCGTGGAGCAAAAGGCCTCCAGAGCTACGTTTCTTTATCTAGGTGCCTCGGCGTGCAAAGGAATCCTACCTCGCCGTTCTCGCGAATAATTCGAGAGGGAGAGATAACTTTTTTATGTGGGCAGCCCACATTAAATAGTTTGTTGCTGTAACGGCGAAGAAGAAGCAAATCGAAGAAGCAAAGCGAACGAACGGAACGCGCACACTTAAACTAGGCGCCCGCAGCTGCCACGTGTACCCTGTCACGTGTTCTCTGTCGAGAAGGTGGCATGATTTCTCTCCCCACAGCCACAGCGGAGTGAGTAAGCCGTTTGACTCACAGGTAGTAACTCATGGTCGTAGCCGAGTGGGTAAGACGACTCACTCCAACTCCGTTGATCTAACGGACACCGGCTCGAATCCCGCCGGTGACAAAATTAAAGCAATGGTTGACACAACTAGGCCAAGATCACTGCGTCTACATGTTTAATAAGGTGCCCTTACTGCTGCTAAGTTGGGCCATATTCACCCTAAATGCTGCATTCTTAGGCGTGCTGACTGCTCGTAGTATATAGCCAGCGTTCGCATCTCCCGCGTGCACAGTTTCAGGGTATATTATAAACCATTGTTTGCATCACTTTTTCCTGAACGAGTAAAACCGATTAGGAAATACAGTCCCTGGGATAATAGAGACATTATTCATTTAAAACGTAAAATAAAACGCATGAGGAAAAACAAGGCAAGCAATAGGTCTGATCTTAGGGATCTTTCACGTACCCTCAAGCATTAATTGTCAGCAGCTAAGAAAAAATATTACTCAGAAACTCTGACCCAGTTTATGATTAACTGCTCACAGCGATTTGGCGTCACCTTTCCCCGTCGCAAAGAACGATCCAATATATTTCAGTCGATGGACATATTACAACTGACGAATCGGAGATAACTCGATGATTTAACGAATACTTCCACTCTGTGTTTACTCGTTGCGAAAAATCCTCCGTACACGCTTCTCCCACAACCAGCTTACGAACCACCTGACATGCCGGACATTGTCTTATCACAAGAACAAGGAATATTTTCGCTTCCATTGGACCTCGATGTAAAGAAGTCCCCTGGACCAGATGGTATTCCGAACGAATTTTTGAAGCGGTATGCAGAGTACTTAGTGATAATTTTCACCCAGTCATTAAATCAAAGCCAACTCCTGATGACTGGCTAACTGCAAAAGTTACACCTGTATACCAAAGTGGGAACAAATATGATATTGAAAACTACAGACCTATTTCAAATACCTGGACCTGTTCTAAAATATTGGAACATATACTATCTAGAAGTCTTTTTACCTACCTCGAAAGTTCTGAGGTAATTTTTCCAAACCAGCACGGCTTGAGACGCAAACTGTCAACAGTAACGCAGCTATTCCAGGCAATTCATGATTTCGCTAGCGCATAAAACTATTCATGTCAAATAGACGCAGTTTGTTTGGATTTATCGAAGGCGTTTGATCCCGTACCTCACGCTAAACTTGTAATTAAACTTACTCACTTTGGAGTTAATAAGAACCTTGTTAACTGGATTAAATCATATCTCACGAACAGATCGAAATATGTCGAGATTAAGGGAGTGAAATCAACTCATTTAGAGGTCAAGTCCTGGATACCACAGGGGAGTGTCCTCGGCCCTGTTTCATTTTTGTGATATATCAATGGTCTTGCAGATAGCATTGACAAAAATCTCACAGTTCGTCTGTTTGCGGACGATTGCTTAATTTATTCTAAAATATCCAGTCACAGTGACCAAGTAACTTTTATTTCAGCATTGCAAACAATCCATGAATGGTGCACGAAATGAGATATGAAAATTAGTTATGACAAAGCAGTATTCCCTAGAATAACAAACAAAACTAAGAATGTCCTCTCCTTCAATTACGAGCTCGTTGAAAAGGATTTAAAACGTGTCACTCGCTTTAAGTATCTGTGGGTCACAATCTCTGAAGATTTAAATTGGAAAACGCATATAAATAAATTATGTTGTGCAGCTGAACATAAATTGTGGTTCTTGAGAAGTAACCTCAAACTAGCAACTACGAAAGCCAAATTGACAGCCTACACAACCACTGTCCGTCCACTATTAGAATACGCCTGCATCGCATGGGACCCTTCGAAGAAATACCAAAGTGACAAAAATGAAAAAATTCAAAGGAGGGCCGCAAGGTTTATTCTGTCCAACTACAGGTAAACAGATTCGGTTACTGCCATGCTAAATAAACTAAACCTGCCACCTCTCGCAACACGGCGCCGAGCAGAGAGATTAAAGTTTCTTTACTTAATGCACCGTAACTACTCTAACACAGAGCAATATTTGAACCCTCGACTGTCTCGTACACTTAGAAGTTGTCTCGTACACTTAGCGAGATTAAAGTTTCTTTACTTAATGCACCGTAACTACTTTAACACAGAGCAACATTTGAAACCTCAGCTGTCTCGTACACTTAGAAGTAGTCACCCTAACCAATTAATGCCTATAATGACTCGTTTAAATACATTTAAACACTCTTTCCTTCCCAAAACAATTGAAGACTGGAACGATTTGCCGCCAGAAACAACGAAATCAGACTCCTTAGCGCACTTTGAAAAATCCTTGTTACACTACATAGAAGGCGATAGTGCTGTCTCTTCTTGATGATTTGGCCCTATAGTGGGGTCCGCGCCCATACGGAAGATATGTGTTGTATCCAGTTTGGCTGAATTGCGCTTGTGTAAAAGTTGCTTATTAATGTGTACCCTTGTACTTTGTACCTTTGCATTTTGAACCTGTGCACAATGCAGCTTGTGCCGCATACTGTACCGCATACTGTGCCGCACACATCCTGCGTTGCACTCGTGTCTGAGGCGGCAGTTACTGCCTCCATGTTCTCTGTTGTACGTCCACCCTGTACCGGCCCCTGGGCTAACAGTATGAATAAATAAATAAATAAATAAATAAATAAATAAATAAATAAATAAATAAATAAATAAATAAATAAATAAATAAATAAATAAATAAATAAATAAATAAATAAATAAATAAATAAATAAATAAATAAATAAATACCGAGCCATGTGAATACAGCCAAAGCGAGCTAAACACCTCGGCCAGAACTAGCTGCTCGAATTTTAAATCTAGAATTTCAAAGAATTTTAAACCTAGATGCCGCAGTGATTTGCGGAATACAGCAGTTTTGCTTCCAGGTACCCTTAGGCCAGAAGAGCATTGAAGGTCCGGGCCCATCTTTACCGCAGGGTCTTTCAGCGACTCACGTTTTCCATCGAGAACTGCTGCAGAGTGAGGTGCGTCTTGTTGTGCAGCGTCATGAGCGTGTAGCCGTAGTCCGAGTAGCGCACCGCACTCCAGTTAGAAGGGTTCTTGACAAATGGGTCCAGCTTTTCCTGGCACCCCTGCAGAGGAGGCAGAAATAAGAGGCGTGCACTTCTGCTTTCTAGCACCCGCTCTCCCCCTCAGTGGCAGCCACGCACAACTGTAGGCAATACCTGTACGCAATAGCTTGCACGGAGCTACGAGCATTATCGCCATTATCAACAAGCATTAGTACCACGCTAAGTGCATTACTCCCCTCCCTATAAGGCTGCCCCTGAGAGGAAAACAACTTTTCATCAATCTATTTTCTGTCATAATACTGACAACGATATGTCTAAAGACTTTACTTTTGTAAAATCATGCTATAAACACCATTAATAGTATAGCATGGTTACAGATTTTAAGAATACATTCGGATGACGATGTGGCGGAGTGGTTAGAAGAGCGTCCATAATAAAGCTTATGGTGATTATTGCTTTTACGAAGCACAACAAATGCAATTCACGCAAATTGTCGAGCCCAAGCTTAGAGTCGTACGAGACCATGTTATTCACATGAGTTTGTATGGCACGCAACTTTTTACATGTAGTAAAGATCGCCCAAATTTATCCTCAACGTGGTACAGAAACTTCCCAATAGCTTTGAGACAAAAAAGATACTTGCGTTTAATGCTTCGAATTTTTTTTTTTTTGAATTTATAAAGTCGGTCCGGAAATATTGCAAAACATTATTTTATTGCGTGGTCAGTCCGAGGCCAGCGCCCGCGCTTTGTTAATCGGGCTTTTAAAAAGGGTAGCATTTCATGGGCTACCTGAACGAGAAAATTTTGGTCTGTAACTCTATTCACCCATCCGGCCAAACTGAAACTGAACCTCGACAATAGGTGTTTATATACACCTCCAAATCTAAACATTTCATTACGGTGGCATTGTTCATACTTGTCGACATTGTTGAACAAGAACAAAACATTACGCAAGTATGAGGCAGAAAACCAACACACAAGTGATATTTACAGTGTTTTTTATAACGAAGTCATGGATGCTTGATTTCTGCGATAGCAAATGAAATACTACATAACTGCATTTACTCTGTCGACTGCTGTCTCCCGCGCCAGTAAAGTTTCTAGAGGCATTTTAAGAAATCAAACAGAAACAGTTACGAAACGTTCCACTAGATAGGTTCCACGTTCTGCTTGGAACGCACGTGGAGGAGGAGCAATCGCTTTGTGAGCCTTAGGCTGGTTTAAGTAATCGGTCTGTCCGCCGATGTGAGGCCGGCAACGGCGTTGGCAGCACGGGTGGCCAGAAGTATGTGGACCTCTTAAGTCCGAGCTGGCCAGCGCTCCCTCCCACTGCTCTTGATTAACTATGGGTGGAAAGGGGTCTTGAGGACAGGCGCACATGAAGTAGGGCAACGTGGTTCTATAAACGCTAAAGTAGGGCGCCTCGATGCACGCGCGTATCCACCGTACGGCAGCGCTGGCATCGAGGCTTTGACTTGAGCTAACCTCTAGCGTGGTTGCCTTAGCAGGAGCGCGACGGGAGAGGAACAGCATGAGAGGTGAGTGGGCAAGCGAAAGCATGCCTTTACGCGGCAAATGTTGACGAAAGACTATCGTCTTTTGTCGACATTTCAACGAAAGGAGCAGATGCACGGCCAAGTTTTGTGTTTCATCTCCTCTTTCAAATAACAAATTAATATTCCAGAAGCCAGAGGGAAAAAAAGCATTCATTCGTCCGTTCGTTGCAATGTGCGGCGGGCACATATTCGGCAATGATTATTTTCCAGCTTTAGTCATCTAAAGGTTACGTCCGCTGGATCAAATGTGCCCCGTCGATTGAGGGAAAGCCTTCACAATAGGAAAGCCTCTCACCGCCGATCCTGTGATTATGTGCACTGGTGCTCCTGGATTCGTATAGGGGTTCTCCGCACTGCCGTTGTACACCTGCAGAAGAAAATAGCATCTCGGTCAACAAGGGTGGAATGTCTAGCCGTTTTATCACCATCTCTCGCCAGAAAACGTCTTTGCGCAAGATGTTAGAGATGTTAGATCCTAGGTACTCACGTGGCATTTCAACCAAATCAGGGATATTTCAGACACATGGACTCTACAGCAGCCTGTGTCTCTGGAACAACTCGGTTAAAAAATCTCGCACCCTCCATCTAACCACGACAATGCTGGAACGCGAAGCTCTCTCCAGACGGATTACTTGGCTGTCGTTTGAGTTTTCCCAACTGCTTCGACCACAGAAAAGCAATGTTTTAAAACGTGTAATGAGTATGTGCGTTCCGCCTAATGCAAAAACGGTTTCCTTCAAGCTTCATTCTTCCACACTCCCACTTAAGACATGGCTCCGCGAAAAGGGAATGCCCATTCTCGGTTGGACAATTGTCGTCTATGCGATCAACGAGATACAATTGATCGCTGTTTTGTGTTGTGCCGTGGCACTGTGTTCTTCTGGGACATTTTGCAGCGGGCTCTCAAGAAGGGAACTGAAATTACTGCTTATTCCATGCGGTTCCTGCCGATTCATGATGTTAATTGGGTACCTTATGACGTTTTTGTAATGCTCGTTTTACACGTCTTGTAGCAGAGCCGCATGACTGACCGGCATGGGGAACCCTCCAGGCCAACTAAGTCTATTTTTCGTGAGCTGGCTGCGTTGGTGCGGAGTGTTCGTGGGGCGCAGAATGATCCACCGGACTGGTTGAATCTTTTGGATGCCTCTACCTGCTTGCCTGACCTTTGATGGACGCAAAACACAGTTCGACTTTGTGATTCTCCAGTGATGCCTGCTTGCCTTCGTATTGTATTTTATTCGTTATGTGTGACGGTGAGTGTGCCTAAATTTTCGATGCATTAATCAAAAAAAGACCATGTCGAAATGAAGCAATCGGATAGAGGCCAGCTTCATGAGGCGTGGGACCTGGGTTGTCACCGCAAGCGTTTTTTCTTTGACTTCACGCACGATCATTCCTATTCATCGTCAGAAAAAGTTGGCTTTCTGCAGAGCGTTTTCTCGTTACAGGCGCCGGCAGTGATACCACCAGAACTTCACTTTGTTAAACCTCATTTTTCACCTTATTTTAAACCCTATTTACTTATGTACCGTCATATGCCGGGTCTATAGGTACAAGCTAGGTCGGTACCCCATCATCACATCATCAGATATGATTAAGCACGGAGAAACTAGGCGAAAGACGTGACAGACAAGAACAGGAGCTAACCTCGACCTACATTTTATGTAACAGCGAGACATATACACCTAATGGACCCTTAAAATAGCCAAAAGGTTCACCACGTCGGGGTGGACCATTCCTCATTCAGTGAGGAAACATCTCATTCCACACTTCATGACCAAGAGCGCATTGTTTTGGTTGACCGAGTGGGGTGGTACGTAAAAAGGGTAAATGACTTTGAGCACGCACTATCAGCAGCGCATGGGCGAATACTTTTGTGTTACACTTCCGACAAACGATTTCACTATTTCCTTTGCGTCTGGAAGCACTGCGGCAGCTATAGTTCTCAACAAGGTAAAAATTTGGGCCAGTTGGTAAATATTCAAGAAGAGCAAAAACAGCGCAAAGGACGGGACAAGGAAGAAAAACAGGGCAACAGGAACAACGGGACCTTCGTTCAAGAAGTGTCAAATCATCAAAAGATACAGGGACCAACGTACTCGCGAAATTTGCGAGGCGCACCGCATGTAGTATGGACGTGGTGACACCTGTAAGAGCGCTCTGTCATGGGCCCTACTATCAAAAGAAATAACATTTCTGTCCGATGCTCTCGCCTTGTAAAGTTTGCAAGCTTTGTTTATTTCTGTTCCCACCTCCGCCTCCCTTTCTTGATGCCTTTATAAACCATTCACAGAAATGAAGCAGTTGGTGGTTAGTCAGCGCTTCGTCCTGTTGTTCTTCCTTCTCCCGTCCTTTGCGCTGTTTTTGCTATTCATTGGCTATACCGTTCACGCCAGCACGGAAGCGCCACTGCGTGATTTTCTCGTCGCAGCAAATACCCCTTCCCTTTTCCGCTTTGCTTTTGTGGCGTTCTTTTTAAAGCGGTTATCGAATGCGTTCATTGGTGCAACTGAACGAAAGCCGGCCAATAGCCGCTACACCGCTGTATAATGACGTAATTCAAGCAGTCAAAGAACGCCATGACCGGGAAAGAGAAAAATCTAGAGAATATACTACACTACGTTACATACTTTGTAAAATGTTCCAATGCGTTTTTACTATTTTTTTTTCTTTTTTCTTTTGGTTGCGACGGGCATGAATGTTCACATCATATGCTAGATTTAGGAATGATGGGGAATACTGCTGTACTTTGGCCCGGGATGTTTCGTTTCGTTCCAGAAACAAAGCCACATTTGTTCAGGAAATACCCGTTTTGTTAAACGCGTCGGCTTTCTTCCCCCACGGGCTTAGAACAGTGTTCAAAAACCCAATTTTCGGCGAAACTAAAACAAGGGGCCGATCCTGATAGAAGTTTTCTCCCGGCTAATAGGTAAACAGTATTCCTACAGAGGAAAAGAACCAAGACCACCACATTACTTATTTCTCAAGTATACATGCCACGATAAGATAATATTTGTCTGCAATGAAAAATCACTGCTCCGAACCACCGCCGTACCATAATTTGTGTTGACTGCGGGGGCCTAATTTTTTGCCCAAGATTCCGTGTGGCTGCATATTATAACCTGGCCAACACTTGTTGTCACTGAACCTCAAGTGTGCTGCAGTGATAGTCGGTGATATATATAATGATGATACTAAAAAAATTAGGAGCGAAGAGTAAATATACGGCCTCTGTCCGACTAGCGCGGTAAATGCTTAAATCTAGAAATGCTGAAACAGGCCAACGATTCATTATCACAAACGTTTGGTGATTGGTACCTAAAGTAACGTAACTACAACGTAACTGCCTTGTCCGACTGGTGGCCGTAATATTGTAGCAGAATGCGCAACGCACACGCTAAAATCAAGCCCTACTAGAGCTGATAATGCTGCAGAGGTACCAGTATGCTACAGTATTTTCAGAATAAATGCAAGTCAAGTAGCAAGACGCCACTCATCGAAGTGCAGCTAGTGATCGCGGAGGCGCATTAGCGCCGCTGGTCGAATGGCGTGCGCGTGTGGGTGTGTGTATGGGGATGAGTAAGGGGGGTGGGGTGGGCGACAACGAACAAAGGAAATTCGGAAGCAGAGTCCGCTTGTTGGCTTATGCGTGTACCGGCAACGTTTACGTTTATGTATCGGCAACGTGTACCGGCAACATATACGTTTACAGCGCATGAACGCTATTTTTTCGTGCAGTGCACGTACAGACGTGATTTTCGCTGGTAGATTGTTTATAAAACGACGCTTAACATTGGGCATCAATGGTTTCGTATATAGTGTTACGCACACCTTAAGCGCCCTATATTCGCCCATGCGCCCATGACATTTCAACGGTCAACCATCTGAACAAGCTGAACGGAAGAAGAGAAATAGATTGCGCTTCGTCTTGGCACCATCATCCCCGACCGCTGTACCATCTACGCTCGTGCTACACCTTCCAACCGCACTGAAAATAAACCCACCTCGTAACAGTTTGGTGGTGGTGCGGGGTACGCCACGCCGGACCTCCAGGATTTCCGCCGTAGCCGACGTATCGCGGGTCTGCCACCGCAGTTTCCGTCGATGCCTCAAGGTGGGAACACTGTGCCAGCCCCCACGCCTGGCTGGCATCCACCGCGAGATCCCCGAATGTTCAATGGGAACGCCCATGGAGACGCTAAGGGATGGCTGACGCATTATTGACCGGTGAGCCGGTACAACCGCTGGGATGCCGCTGCAGAACTCTCTAACGTTGTGTTCTCTCTAGGGGAGACTGCCCGGACCTGGTTTGAGAACAATGAAAGCAAGCTTACAACCTGGGACCGTTTCGTCGAAGATATTTCATCACGCTTTGGCGATTCCATCGGGAAGAAGAAGCGGGCTAACCGACGAGACGAGACGTGCACCACCTACATCGAAGAGGTGTTAAAGCTTTGCAGACTCGTCGACCCGCAAATGCCTGAGGATGATAAAGTGGGTCACGTATTAAATGGTATCGCTGAAAACGTCTACAACTTTTTAATAGGACGTGAAAAGTTGTAATCGGCGTCAGATGTTGTCCACCATTGTCGTACTTTCCAGGCTTTGAAGAAGCGTGGTATTACACCAAAGTTCGGTCGCTTGGCTAATGTAACTACTGTGGCAAGCGTTTATGTGAACACACCACCGGACTTCACTGAAACTATCCGGTGCATCGTCCGCGAGGAATTGCTGCGACACCAACAGCCTCGGCGCTATACCGACGGCTTGCACGTCTACGGAGTTTACGTGCTGCAAGATGTACAGGCCAATAGCCTCTCGCCCTCGAGTGCTCAGACCCGTGATCCGAACTTTACGCCTCGCAATGAAAGCCCGCCGCGCCTCGACAATTGGGACTCACCACGCTACAGTCACGATGTCCAACGGTTCTCTCAGCGCCGTCAACGTCGAACTTGCGACCAGCGTCCTCAGCGTCCAGCTTATGATCGCGGTTTTGGTGGCGTCTACGAGATCCTTCCCTCCCCGTGAGCGTGACCTTCCCGTCTGCTACACTTGGGGTTTTGAGGGCCACATTTCTTGCAACTGCCGCCGTCGCCGCCAAGCGCCACGATACCAGCAAGCTCCCATGTGGAACCGTCCGAACGCTCAAAATGCCCGCTACGACACTCGCCTGCCACCAGCTTTGTTCTCCGAGGCACCATCGTGCCGTGATTCACCGGCTTGTGACCGCAGCCTAACCCCACCCGCTTCACGTCACCAGCGTTCACCATCACCGCGGCGTCGGTCACCGCCGCCGGAAAACTGGCCGGCGCGGTCAATGGAGGTGAGGCCGAGGCACAACTGTTACGTAAAATGCCTCTTACCGGACAGCCCAACTCTGAACCGCCTTCGCCTGTATCTATGCTCAAAAACACAGTGGAAGTGTTAGTCGATGGCACTCGATCGATACGGGGGCAACAGGGTCGGTAATCAGTATTGCGTTTAAATCCCGTCTCGGTCTCAAAGTAATGTTTCACTGGCACAAAATTCTAACATTTCGAGGTGTTGGCGGTGGGTCCCAGTGCCCACTTGGAATCTGCTCAGCGACTGTTTCGTTTGGCGGCCACACATTCATTGGCGGAGATTGCAGTCTTGCCACGGTGAGCTCGCCATGTTATTTTCGGTCTGGTCTTTTTGAAGCCACAGTTGACTGTCGTAACGGGGAGATATATGTGAACGGGGCCGCACTATCTGCCCTTGTTGAGGATCCTTGCCGCGATACCACCCGCGCGCTCTGCGTGCGTGTTGAGCGACGCCATCATGCCGGCGTGGTCAGCCGCATTCGTGTCAGTCCTTTGCACGGGAACTGATGTGGATAAATTTACGCTTTGCTGGAGTCGATTCCACTAAACTGTGCAAAGAATGAATTCTCTTCGTGTGAGCCAGTGCGCATTACGCGCGGCTGGTGGTGTACTTACCGCGGGCAGCCAGAGACGACCGACCACGTTTTCGCCCAGTACAGAGTCCCCAAAGCCTTCTGGCGACGTCTGTCGTGGATTACGAATCTTCACCTCCCGCTGAACCCAAAAAAACATCCCCCTCGCGAGGGGCACGATCAAATGCTGAGCATTTCCGCGGGGGGCGCGCCTGCAAATCGTATGGATTACGTATTGGTTGTTGTTGTAATTGTTGTCTTCCAGCGTAGACTTTGTCGATGAAGTCGATGGTGAAACGTGAAACGTGCCGTGAACCCCCTGCCGCGGCTATGACGCAACGTGGAGCGGCTATGACGCAACGTGGCGCGGCTATGACGCAGCACAATCCAACACAATCCACTTTAATCCAAACTAAGCCAAGCCAAGCCAAGCCAAGCCAATCGAATCCAATCCAATGCGCCTCGCGAGAGAGTGTTATAGCGCCGAAATCGCGCCACCACACGAACGCGTGATGTTGACGTCACGATCACGCCACAGATGTTAGCGACCGGAGCTTGCGCGAATGGCATATGTGGTTTATTAAGCGCGAACCGACCGCGGCGAGAGAGCACGATGCGAGCGCCCCCACCTGTTCTTGCGCGCGAACCGGCTGTTGCTCAGCGCGAACCCAAGGCGGCGAGAGAGGGTGTTGCGCATGTCCCCACCTGTTGTGCGCCCGAACCGAACGCGGCGAGAGAGGGCGTTGCGAGCGGAGAGAAGGCAAGGAGGACGCGGGGGAGAAGGCGCACCTGCGGCCGACGGTTGAATGAGTCAAGGATATAAGGCGTGTTCGTAACCTTCCATTCTGTGTCGGCTTTGTGGCGCAGTGGGTAGAGCACCATGAACCTTGCGTTCCGCCCGCAGAGTCGTGGGATCGAAACCTGGCGCCGGATAGTATTTTTTTTATATAGTAGGGAGGGGTGCGGTGCGGACTACGGACGTCAACGCGGGTGACATCGTGAGTTACTGAAATGCTCTGCATTTAAAAAGGTATTGGTGCCTCCAGGGACAAACCTCCGAGTGGTCCATCAACTCTTCTGCCGAACCAACTGTACTTCCACGCGGGCTGAAACTTGCCGAAGTGATCGAATGTGCTTCAACTTCAATAGCAGTTTTGTCAGAAGCCACAAATCCGTCCACTGATCCCTGCCCGGTGGACCCTTCCAAATTTCACAGCATGATCGACGAATCCCTTGAACCAGAAAAACGTCGCGTGCTGGTAGCCGTGCTTCCACGATACTCACGCGTATTTCGCTTCGGGCGAACTCATCAATGCTCGTCAATACCACCCACATGGACCCACCAATAAAACCATACTGGGGAAGCCCAGCCCGTACGGCAAAAGCCGTTTGGCGTTTCACCACCCGAGCTCTGGACTATCAGTGAACAATTGCGAGACATGTTGCAGAATGGCGTGATTCGAGAGTCTTCAAATCCCTGGGCAGCGCCGGTGATATTAGTCTGAAAGAAAGACGCGTCATGGCGCTTCTGCGTTGACTATCGGCGACTTAACGAAATTGCTAAAAAAGACGTCTACCCCCTTCCTCGCATAGATGACGCAATTGATTGTCTTCATTCGGCTTCGTACTTCTCTTCAGATGACTTGCGATCAGGCTCCTGGCAAATTCCTGTGAACCCCGACCATAAAGAGAAAACAGCGTTTATCACACCTGATGGACTATTTGAATTTAATGTTATGCCGTTTGGACTCTGTAACGCTCCCGCCCCGTTTGAGCGTTTCATAGATGCGGTACTTCGGGCCTCAAGTAGGAAGTGTGCATGTGCTACCCTGACGATATCGTCATTTTTGGTGGCACATTTTGTGAACACAGCACGCGCTTGGCCACTGTTTTGGACTATTTAGAAAAGGCTGGTCTCGTCTTGAACTAAAAAAAAAATGTGGATTCGGACAGCGGCAAAATCTTGTCTTAGGCTTCGTTGTCGACAAACAAGGCGTCAGACCGGATCCACAAAAAATACAAGTCGTTAGCTGCTTTAAAGAGCCCACCTCTGCAAAGGAACTTCGCAGCTTCTTGGCACTTTGCTCCTATTTCCGTAGTTTTATCCCTGGCTTTGCTGCCATAGCCCATCTTCTGACATGTCTTCTGCAGAAAAATGTTCCCTTTAAATAGAGTACCGACTGTGCCGCCGCTTTTAGTCACTTAAAACATCTTCTGACGTCCGGCGCTATTCATGGCCATTTTGACCCTCAGGCGCCTACTGAAGTGCACACCGATGCCAGCGGGGTTGGAGTGGGAGCCGTGCTTATTCAGCGACACAGTGACGGTGAGCATTTTATTGCTTACGCCAGCCGAGTCGGACCGGAATTATACTGTCACGGAGAGAGAGTGTCTGGCAGCAGAGAGTGTCTGGCAGTGTCTGGCAGTCTGGCAGCCACAGAGCGATTTCGCTCCTATCTTTCTGGGCATATTTTTACCATCGCAACGCACCACCACTCACTCTGCTGGCTCGTCAACCTTCGTGATCCTTGTGGGCGGCTGGCACGCTGGTCTGCAGGAGTACGATTTTACCGTATCATACAAAAGTGGCCGCAAGCATGCCGACGCTGACTGCCTATCCCGGCTGCCACCGGAATCAAAGGCCTCTGTCGAAGACTACTTTGATCAGTATCTCGCCTCCACATCGACATCCTTCCCTGAACCGGCTATTTTTAAAAGGGAGCAGTGCAAAGACAAAAGTCTCGACTTTAGCCGATGAATCGAAACCTAGTAGCCGTTTTTGCGTCGGAAACGAAATACTTTACAACAAAAACTATTCGGCTGTCGGATCTCCCCTTGTTGTGCCACAAAGGCTTCGTAGCGCTGCCATAAGTTTTGTGCATCACGACGTCACATCCGGCCACATGAGGCTCGCGCGCACTCTTCACCGCGCTCAACAACGGTTTTAGGCCGAACATGCAGAAGGGCTATGTCGCCAATTGTACCCAATGCCAACGGTGCAAAAATCAAACAACTGTTCCAGCAGGGAGACTCCAAGCTGTTCACCCAAGTTGTCCTTTCCAAGTTGGGATTGACTTGTTAGGGCCTTTTTCCCGTTAATCGCCGGGAAATCGCTGAATAATTGTATGCGTAGATTACCTCTCTCGCTATGCTGAGACAGCTGCCCTGCCGTCTGCCACTGCTACAGAGATAACCTTTTTTCTGCTTCGTTACGTTTTGCTACGCCATGGACCACCCCAAGTCATAATGAGTGACCATGGACGTCAGTTCACTGCAACCGTCGTTGAACAGTTGCTTTGCCTTTGTTCCGTACAATTTCGCCATGCTACGCCGTACCACCCTCAGACAAATGGACTGACGGAGAGAGAGAGAGAGAGAATAAACACCTTTAATTTGGAGCTTAATGGTGCAGGATGGTGAGAGCACCCCCGGTGGGGGACGTAAGCTAGTCCCGGATGCCCTGGTCCTTGCTGGTTGCGCGTGCCCTCTCTATCAGCATGCGCTGGGTCGAGAGGTCCGAGCTGGACAGCCGGTCCACCCACTGTTCGCACGTGTGACGGGGATTGGGTGTGAGAGTTGGGGATTGTTGGCACTCCCAGAACAGATGGTACAGGGCGCCTGGCTTGGAGCAGAAGTGGCAGGTACTATAAGACTTGGTGGCGTAGATATGGTGGAGGAGGGAAAAGTGCGGGTGGCAGTTGGCCTGTAGCCTGCGGAGTGTGGTCCCTTCGGCTCTGGAAATGTGGGAGTTCGGTGGAGGGAACCGCTGACGCTCATGTCTGAAGTAAGTGAGAATGTCCGCGTAGTCATTCAGTGTGTGGGAGGCATTCTCCGTGTCTTGGCTCTCTTCGGAAATGGCCCGTAGGGTGTGCACTCGGGCAGCGGCGTGTGCCTTCTCATTTCAATCGAGAGACTCGTGTCCAGGGGCCCAAACGATATGGATGTCGGGAAGCTGCGGGATGGCACTCAGGACCTTGAGGGCGACGGGTGATATGCGGCCGAGCTGGTACTTGCGGCATGCTACTTGCGAGCCCTGTTGCAACCATGAGGGCGCACCCGAGCCGAGCTCCATCGCCTGTGACATACGTGGGGTAACGTGGTGTAAATCGAGCGGATAGCCGCTGTTGCAGCCGTGAAGAAGTCCAGAAGCCGTAGGCTAACGTAGCTGTTTACTTCATAGCGAGAGGTGAGCCGAAGCCAAAGAACAATGCCCCGACTGGCGAGGTAACGGTACAGGACACGAGCAGACTGACAGCATAGATTCACTGCTCAAACAGGAATGGAAAAAAGCGCTTGGGCTGGCTCTATTTATACCTAAAAGCGGCAAGGGTCAAAACAGCGTTCCCCCCAGAATTGTGCACACGCCACGAACGTCACAGACACACACAACGCTCTTTCCAGAGTTCGTGAGCAGTCGGTAGCATCGGCGCACGTTGAGTCCGGGAGAGGGGAGAGAGGAGGACTCCGCTGCGATCTCGGGGCCTCTGTGTCCTTGAAGCTCGTTGAGATGTGCCTCACCGGGCCGGCAACCGTGGACGTTTGAAACGCGCCGAAATCGAAGCGTCTGACCCAGGCTTTGTCGAGACGTAAAAACATGAGTCACCGACACGGTAGGGCCTGCCCGAAAGGCGCACGTAGTGGCTTCGCCGCACAGTCGAGGAGTGATGAGACGAAGCCCAGCGACGGTCTCAGTTGTAGTAGTCCGTAATGACTGTGACGTATTCGCTGTTTGTTGTGGCTGCTAGGGCGATGGCGATTTCCTCAGCAGCGTTTGTAGAGGTGGTGGATATCGTGGCGGCTGCGACTTCAGTTACCTGGTGGTGTATAACCTTCACTGCGTGGGCGGGTTTGCGGGTGTAGCGTGCGGCGTCCATGTAGCGTGTCGTAGGGTTCCCTGCGTGCCACTTCGTAACTGCATCGACCCGTGCTTTGCGGCGTGCTTTGTTGTAAAGGGGGTGCATATTCTGCGGCACGGGAGCTACACGAATTTGTTGACGGATATGGAGGGGGACACGTTGGGGCTGGTCTTCTTTGAGCGGCACCGGGTATCCAAGGCGTGTAATGGTGTCTCGCCCTTTGTCAGCTTGAGACGGGTGATTTGGGAACAACGATAAGCCTCGTGCAATTCTTGAAAATGTTGTGTACCCCTAGTTGGAGCAACTTGCACGTAGATGTTGAGGTGGGCAGGCAAAGGGCGAGTTTGTAGGCTGGTGAATAACAGTATCTAGTTTTTTTTTTTTCGAAGGATTTGAGAGCCAGGTATGCTGGGCCGTAATTCAGACGACTGATCAGTATTGCTTGCGTTATTCTCAGAGTGTCCTTCTCTTGAAGGCTGTAGCGGCGGTGGGCGAGGCATCGCACGAGGTGCGTTAGTTGTGTGAGGGTTCGTTTTAATACAGGCAAGGTTTAAGACCCGCTTCCATTTTTGGGTATGCTGAGACCGAGTATGCGGAGGTGGGGGACTGTCGGTACTGCTAGGTTATTGATCGTTAACTCCGGATCCGGGATTGGGTCTGTTCGTTTTTTGTAAGTGCGGGCACAGAGCGTGAGGAGGGAGGATTTTTCTGGGGCGCATTCCACTCCACGAGCTCGGAGGTATGTTTGAGCGACGTGTATTGCTTCCTGAAGTGCGTCTTGTTGGGCGCCGGTGCAGCCGGTGGGGACCCACAAGGTAAGGTCGTCCGCGTAAAGTGCATGGCGTAAATTGGGGATTGCTGCGAGGAGCGGCGGCAGATCTTTCATAGCTAAGTTGAATAGCAATGGTGAAACGAAGGATCTTTGTGGGGTTCCCTTGGGTGCCATTGGGAATGGGTGGGAACAGACATACCCAATGCCTATCGTTGTCGTGCGGTTGGTCAGAAAGCAAGCGATGTAAGAAAATGTACGTTCGCTGCAGTTGGTAGAGGCAAGACCTTGCAAGATAGCATGGTGTGTTAGGTTATCAAATGCCCCTTTGGTGTCTAGGGCTAGTATTGATTTTTTTCTCTGATTGTTCAGTGTATCAACAACGTCGTCTTTAATTTGAAGTAGGATGTCCTGGGCCGATAAGTGGAGGCGAAAGCCGTACATTGTATGTGGGAAGTACCCGTTCTCTTCCATGTGGGGTGATAGTCTTTTGTGCACCATGCGCTCAAACAGTTTTCCGACACACGGAGTGCAACGTAATGAAGGTTGCGAAAGAGCGTGTTAGGTATCCGGTCTTTTTGGGGGGCTGTGTTGCGGGTTGAATGGTGAACGGCTGCTTCGATTTCCGCCATAGTAAAAGGTGCGTCCATGTCTACATTGGGTTTTCACGTGTATGACTGAAGTGTCAGAGTAGTAGTGGAAAGGGGTGCTCGAAGCGGTTGCTGAAGCTCTGGCAATAAATCTGATTCTGTACACTGGTAATAATGTATCAGGCGCTTCAGATGATTTTGCGTGGTGGATTTTGATTCCTTGCTGCCTAATAAAGATCGGACTAAGTGCCAGGTGCGGCGGGTGCCGAGCGTGCCTTGAAGTTGGTTGCAGAACTCAGCCCCGTTTTGTTGGCGAAGTTGTTTAGCGTACGCATCTGCATCTGCTGTGATTTGAGCGATGCGGATGCGGAGTTTCTTATTTGTGCTGTTCCTTTTACACCTTTGAAGCAGGCCTTGTCGGGCATCACAAAGATGGAGCAGGGACGTACCAACCGTACGTTAGCGAGCATTATATCTATGTATACCATATGCTCCCACTTATCACATACGCATACAATACTGGGAAGCACAAAACAACCGGCTACAGCCCCTTATTCGTCCTTTATGCCCGCCATCTTCCCTTTCTTCAAGCATGACGACCCTTTTTTAGCTAGGACGCTCTGCATTGCCGAAGAAGCACGTCGGCTTGCACGCCTAGGAATCCTGGCCTCTCGAACAGAGTTACGACGGTCGCCGACGTGATGTAACATACACACCGGGTGATTTGGTGTGGCTTGGGACAATGCTGCGCAAGCGTGGCTTGTGTGAGAAGCTTCTGGCACATTACGTGGGTCCATTTGTTGTAATACAACGTCTCAGCGATGTTACATACGTTGTCTTTATAAAAATAGGCACCTCGCGGAAAGCAAAAGTGAAGAGGAAATAACTGTCTTTAATACTCAGTAGATGGAGCCAGCTCTTAGTGCGTGCTCGGAAAGTGCCAGATTCGAATGGAAAAGTATCAAAATTTTAACTTGAAAGCATTAATAAACTACTATCGATTTGAACAGGCGGGGGCAGGAAAGTAGTAATATTGTGTGTGCACTGTACCACAAATCAAAAGGCTTCGCTAGTTCAAACTGAGGTTAATTTGAACAAAGATTCGTTTTTGGTGATCTTTGCTCTCAGTTGGCCGTCTGCCATTAAAACCCATATAATCATCACCGACCAAATTGTTTGTCTCCTTAGAGTTCGAATAAATGAGGTTTGTCTGTGTTGTTTTGTCAGGCTTTGCCTAGTGATCCTGCTTCTCTTTTTTAGTGCTATATAGTTAAAGGGACACTGAAGTGATATGTAAACATTGCGGGATTACTAGCGCAAATTGTAGTCCGGAGTCCCCAGGCCATGTTTCGACCACTCTAGGCGCGTTTACGCGATTTTATTTAGTAGAAAAACTAATTCGAAAACGCTGTCCTCCTCTCTTTACGCTCGCCCATTTTCTGTGGCGTTTTCGTGTGACGTCAGGAGGGGATGAGCTGGCAATTGGCTGCGCCACGGCTGCGCTACTGCACGGCTCCCCGGCCGACAGAGTCAGTCGGCCCAGCGTTTCGTCCGCCGGCCGCCGGCGGGTCGTCGCAATCAAGGAGGTTAAAAAAAAATTGCTTGGTCGCAATTCGTTCGCCTAGTTGAAACGAAGGCAGGGCACGTTTGTGAATGGAAGAATGTGCCTTTCTTTACTTGGTTTGTTTGTACACTGTATCTAGCTCCAAGTCAAGGTCGCTTCACACAAGCGCTGCACATGCGACGCTTCGCTGACTGGTACGCCAGTAGGAAAATATAAGGCCTCTTGAAGGCGGGAGAAGAGTCAGCGAAGTCAATATAGGTACTAAGCAAATAAAATCAACTCATATTTTTACCGTACAGCGTAAAACTAGGGCGCGGGAAGCACTTTTCTGCGCTGGGCGAACAAGCACAGCGGTCAGCAGCACGACTACGCATCTGCGAACGCTTTTCCGTCTACGAAATGCAATTGCTAGACGTGGGCTACTGTGGAAACTCGGGCGACGCTTACTGCACGATCGCAGTACAACAAATAGTCACCTAAGCGGCTTGAAATGCCAAAACTAAATAAAAGTGTAAACCGGTTGTACAATATATACCCTATATTAGCATGGCATTCGCGTCCCGCTCCGTGGCCTAGCAGTCTGGGGCGCTAGGAATTCACCGCAAATGTTTTGCGAGTCACGAGTTCGAATCCCCGCGGGTACGTGCTTTTTTTTTGTAAGTTAACTTTTTTGTTTTCCGCCGATGTTTTCTATATTGAGTTCACCTTTTTTGGGGCCGCAACGTTCATGGCTACACGAACTAGTTCACAAAACGCGCGCAGGCTGGCACTGGCGCGCTAGCGAGTTCTCGTTGGCGTGCTGTTGCCATAAGCACCGTCTGCTTGCAGGCAGTGGGCACAGGCCAGAATGAACAGACCCTTGGCCTGGTGCGAACACGCTTTTTACGATACAGGCATGAGGGAGGCAAGCTCCAAATATGGGGGAAAAGCGCATGACATTTGGGCGTCTGCGGGTACGCGGAGGGCGTTGATGCACTGCGTAGGTCTCGGCTAGTGAATGCTACGACTACAAGCCGTCCTGGGAGGTTTATCTTGTGCATTTTACAGCCGACAACATGGCAGAAGCGCGGTACGATGATTACTGAGATATTGAGAATGCCCATCCAACAAAGCCATTGGTTATGTTTTACAGAACCGAAACCGAAACCGAAACTTGTGTGATTGCTAACCTTGGGCATCGTCCAATCACGGCGCCCCTCCTCTCAACGTCACAGCCTTAGTTTGTGCGGCCGCCGCAAACCGCGCATGGTAGTTTTTCTTCTTTCGCGCTTTGTAAAATAATTACCGATTTGTCAACCGGATAAACGATGAAAAGTGTGCTAATTTGAGCCAGTCTACGCAGTGCAAGCAAAAACGGGAGCTTGACAAATTCACTTCAGTGTCCCTTTAAGGCCACTTGTTCCAGATGTGGCAAACTGGCACGATGGTGGGCCTTGATGAAACATAAGGTAAGGCTAGAGATGTATGTTTATTAAGTTACACCTCTATAGCTCAAGTAATACACTTGGAAAATTTTCCTTTTATGGTAGAATGCGTATGCTGGCAGACCATCCAAAGCACACGACAAATTAAGCAGCAAAGTTACTCTTTGTACGGACACTTAAGAGATTTTGTTGGACCGAAGTGGCGAAGGAAGGGAGCATAAAGCAGGTAAATGTTAGTCAGTGTATAGCTTTTGCTAAATAGCAAAATCCGCCCAGTGAAGTCTATAGGATGTTCACTGAGCAGTGAAGTGTCGCTGTTCTTGTGTGAATGGCAGCCATTGGGGAACTTTTTTATGATGTTCACCTCGTGCGGTAATCTGGGCCATTTGAAAAATCAGGTGGTTGCTTTGCAAACAACACTAGCAACCAACTGCAGTGCTCCGGCCTTGCTTGTAGCAGAAGTCGAATGCACACCAAATTCTCATAATACTGCATTCCTTGCGTGCCTGTAAGGGCCTTCACTCTATTCGAAATCGTCCACCTGGCAGCCCCAAGTGGGGTCGCTGCAGTCTCTGCGCTCACGTGGACCCAGAAAAGCTGCTCCACAGTATTATTGCCCGTACGCACCTCAGTTTTATTGTGCACGACATTCTTTGCAAATTGCGTGGCACATAATTTCAGGTGAGTTTTATCTCATGCCAGAAACTGATACATTTCGTCTATGTACTGCGATGTTTCTTTTAATATCCATGTAGGTTCAAGCAGCCGTGGCCATCTGCAGGTGTAGCGCTGCCAAGCACCAAGGCTTCTTTTCGCTCTACAGTAGGAGTACGTGAGGAATGTGTGACATCTGTGTGATGTACACTTTTTGGATTAATAAAATTGGGAGCACTGTTTCACTGTTCACTTCTTTGTCAGGTTACACACAAACTGAGAACATGCATGTTTTGATATGAAGACATTTTCATTGTTCAAGCATGAAGGATTAAGTTCAAGCTCATATTTCAAATAAATATTCAGAAATTGGGGCAGCTGTAGTTTACCTTAGCTTAAATGTATAGAGACTGGTAGGAAGGCTGATATTTGCGTACTGTTTACCTAAAAGTGTACAAGTTCTTTTTTCTGTCAATTTCTTTAAGACATCAAAGTTAGGGAGAGGGGGCACACAAGCAAGTAACTCTTGCTCACATTAAATAGCAACTACTGATGAATATTTTTATGTTGCAAGTTGCACAGCAAGCATATACAACTTTAATGCCTAGTCTTGCAACAAGATCGTCCAGTGTGCCATGACCCTGGAAAAGCAATCATGCCATTTGCATCCCGAAATTATACTTCTTTCTTTAGTTCAATTTTTGTTTTTGCCTTTTTTATGGTATCTTGCATATGCCACTGACTTCAGGTGCCCTGTTTGA
Source organism: Haemaphysalis longicornis (assembly GCF_048455015.1). NCBI lineage: Eukaryota > Metazoa > Arthropoda > Arachnida > Ixodida > Ixodidae > Haemaphysalis > Haemaphysalis longicornis. Next base: position 230,069,720 of record NW_027526335.1, read on the forward strand.
CAAATATCTCTGGGCGCCCGTGGGGATCCCAATAGCCCGTCTCGAGATGGCGGCGGATTGTTCTCTCTTGTCCATACCTCCACCACCGCTCTTTATCGACAGCATGCATCTCGCCACTAACGGGAGAAATAGGACAATTGCCTCTGACTGGAAGCGGGACGGTAATTGGAGCAATAAATCTCTTTACGGAAGTGGAAAATAAGTTCTGGAGTCGTACAGACAAATTGTAGCCTCCAGCCTGGCATCAGAGCAATCGTCTCGTACCCACTGCCTTACTGGGAGGGAAAGTGGGTTACTGCGGCAGTGCGGGATAATGGTTAAGTTTGCAGGGTTATATAACCGCTAGTGGCATGACCTAGGGATAGATCTCGGCTGTCTTCTTCGAGGTGGTGTCGCAACCCAGCAAGTAAGAGGGATAAAATGCCCTTAGGCTTTCCCATGATAGTTCAGCTTAGAAACACCTGTGGGCGGAGGGTGATTCCCCATCATCTGCATGACCTTGGTGGGACGTGGGAGTGGCAACGCCAGGTTCACTGAAATTGAACTTGTTATCAGCACGAAACTTGAAGAAATATCATAAGAGTGCCACTGTTTCGCTAAACAGCAAATTAAATTTCGGCAGCTGTAAGACGTTACAAAACCGTGCATCATATACTCCATTTCATTCATTGTAATGCAATAGAATCTGTGGAATTGGTCTGCAGCAAAAATAAACATTGTATTGAATCAATGAATGATAAGGGTAAGAAAATAAAATCAGTGGAGGCAAATGGGAAGAGAAGTGGTCTCGCTGAGTAAAATATGATTGAATATTGCATCAGTAAATGTATGCAAACTCAGTCTGTTCAGAAAATACTTCTGTTCATCCAGCCGGTCATAAGCGCTCTGCCGTGGCTTCCCTCACCCAACGCGCCAAGCACCTATGCTCACGGCCAGAAGACGAGGCTGCTGATCTACGCCAAGTGCGCAGAGAACTCGGCAATTGCGGCTACCCCAAGCGTTTCGTGGACTCCGTGCTACGACAGTCCTCACGCTGTTACGTATTCAGCGGCTGGACGACCGACGGGTGCCGAGGAACAGACGACTCATGCAGTACCAGGAAGACAATCCCGTCTATTCACTCAGCGACGTGCTTTTTGTGCGCTTTCGAACCAATCAGAGGGAGGCAAAAACAAAAAAGAGGAGCCGATATCACGGCAAGCAGGCAAGCTTATCGGAAAGCCAAACGAAAGAGCATGGCAAGCTCGGCGAGTGTTACAACTCGGCCAAAGCTACCCATTACGGAAGGCGTTCAAGAGGATGACGCTTCTTGAACAACTGAAGGTAGGAACAGGTAGCCAACATTCGAGGGAAGTTTGTCGTGGTAAGCACGCTTGTGAAAACAGATCCTTGGTCGCATTGGATTTCACTGGGGAATCCAATTCTGACAAATACAGTGAGTAGCCCGTTAACAACTGCTGTGGAGCTTAATTCCGGCAACTCCACTGCTTCGGGAAACTTCGTCGCAGGGCAAGTGAGCGTAAGCAAGTACCTGTTGCCTGACGCTGTTACTGGTAAGGGGCCTACAATGTCGATTACTAATATGCGAAAAGTTTCGCCAATCAAAGGTACTTCGACCAAAGACCCGCCGCGGTGGCTCAGTGGCTAAGGCGTTGCGCTGCTGAGCACAAGGTCGCGGGTTCGATTCCCGGCCGCGGCGGCCGCTTTTCTGATGGAGGCGAAAAGCAAAAACGCCCGTGTGTACGAGATTTCGGCGCACGATAAAGATCCCCAGGTGGTCAAAATTAATCCGGAGCCCTCCACTACGGCGCGCCTCATCGCCTGCGTTGCGTCGGCGCGTTAAACCCCACAATCAATCAATCAACTTCGACCAAAGGCGCCTTGAGTCATTCGTTTGGCCGTCCTGTCCTTTGGCAACGCTGCAGGAACGCACCCAGTTCTCAGAATCCTTGAAGCACATCGGCCACTAGTTGTCATTAGTTGTCATTCTTTGCTTTTGGTCTTCTTTATTACTAAATGACCAGCCCAGCTGTCACTGTGAACCAAACCCAGCAGCGCAACACGATACTTTTGGGGGGCCTGCAAGCTGCCCGAAACATCGGCCTTTTTTGTTCTTGTATTTTCTGTACAAGAGGCCGTCATTGACAATGAAAGACAGTGGTCCTTTTTGTTTCCGCCTTGATCTTTCCCAACATGTCTGCAGTGAATCGTCGTTTGCCTGCTCTATCTTGAGAGCGCTTTTGTCAACCTTGGCCAGAAGCTGAAAATTTTCACTGACTGGGCTTATCGATTCGCCTCCGGACGCGGAAGCGACGGGAGTGGTGTTATCGGTGCTTGCAGCGGCTGGCATGGCTGGGGTGGTTTCGCTCGTTGCCGCAGCTTGCGAAGGAGCGTGTCATCTGCAGTTTCGGCGGCACGAGTAGCGCTGGCTGTGTGCACTCGGGTGTGGGACGTAGTGACCACTATTACGGGGTTCGCATTAAGTTCCATTCCTGAATTTTGCAAGTCCCTCATCGATCTGTTAGAAAAAATGTACGGGATTTTTCGAGGGAGCTTGTCCGAAACAGCAGCTTCAGTTTGCAATTTTCCGAAAGGACCTTGCATTTCAATTCTACCCACCGGCAAGCACTTCGTGTCGGGGTATGGGCCTCGTGCGCTTGTATGGTGGCGCCACTGATGTGCTGTGTTCAGCGCCATCTTGCGAGCAACGGAGGCATAATTTCTGAAGTCCGTCAGCAAACGACGTCCGGAGGATAGTATTCCGCGCAGTACGATTATTAGAAGAGAAAGAAGAAATGACCGCTATTCTGTTGCCATGCGATACGAACAGCCAAACGGTACTTTATTAAATAGAATATGGTTCGCAAAGGCGACAGGAAAGCTATGCATCACACAAAAAACAGTTTTATACAAGCGCGGGATTGTCTCCGCGCTGCGCGCGGTCACGCTGTCATTTCGCAACGGCTTCCACTGAACACCAGCAGCGCCGCCCAAATAAAAGATAAAAATAAAAAGACGGAAGCCCGCGATGTTACCAAGAGAACGAGAGGAGTGCAGGAGTGTGCGTCTGTGTGTGCATCGCCTCCCGGAAGCGATAATGTATGTGTGAGGGAGGGTGTGATCGCTCCACCAGTGAAAAATTTTTTGTGGGGCCACCGGCCCCAGAAGAGCATGAAATAACGCCACAACGTCCCAACGACGCCAGCAACTGGAGATGGGCAAAACGGCTCACTTCAGTGAGCGGCTCAGAACGGCTCAGTTCACAAAAGTGAACCGGTTCATTTGAACGGTTCAGTGGTTCATTTAGGTTTGTAACCTGTGTTAAGCATCCATAATCTAAATTATTACTCAATTGTTATTTAGTCATTTATTTTGTAAGAACATCCGCTGTATTTGTGCTGAAAAGAATAGACCCTATGCAAAATGCGCCCCGCCATCTCACGTCGACTCCGGTAACTAGGTCCGCCATTTTGGTACGGTCGTTTGAAACCGAAACCAATTAGCAAAACATAGAAGGCGGGCATTGACCGCTCTTGGTGATGGACTATAATGCCGGAGCATTGCTTCGTGCCGCAGAGCACGCAATGCAGAATTACCGGTTGAAATGGAGAAAAGGTACGTGAAGTTCCACGCTTTTGAACGAACTTTGTGACGCGAACTGTGCCGGCGCGAGCAACCTTTGTGACACGCTGGGCGCGGTGCGCTTGGAGCGAATATTTGTCATTGGTTCGCTAAGCGCGGGGTTCCGTAGTCGCTGTCCGTATGAAAAATACAGCTGCGTTGGAGTTCTCTTGTCCAGCCTTTGTATTCTAAATGAAGCCTCAGCGTGCGCCGCCTATTCACGCGACTGAGAGCGGCGCTCGACCGGGAAAACAGTACCACACGTTGCCAAAATTAGGCTGTTTCTTTACTCGTCCCTGTGGCTCTGCGCCCGCTTCATTTCATTGTTAAATGGTACCGCTTAGCCCCTACACGAGCCTTTATCTTACCTAGGGCTGTAAACAAACTTTTCTTGCCGCACTACGCCGTCGAAAATTTCCTCTGTGGCGGGCGCGCACGGTATGGGAGTGTGTTGTTGGTTTCTTTACATTGCATTTAGCCGCGTGTCGTTGCAGAAGTGGCGAACGCTGTTTTATGATGATCTAACGGTGGAAAATTCGAGCTTTTGCACTTGGTTCCCGATTTTCCGGGCTGAAAGGTTTGTTGTTACGTCAAGTTAACTTGGTGCCCATTGTCATTCCAGCAACGATGTATTTACTGTCGAATATTTTGCGACTAAAATACACACTCACTCCTCTAGTTTGTCACACGCTGCATGCATGCCTCCGACGTAATGATAGTGGCCATTGATGTAGGTAGCTGAGACAATTTTCAAGTTTTATTCAAAAAGAAAACGGCCACAGTTGCATCAGGCTGCTGCGCATCAGCTTGAGAGCTTTTGCGTTTTTTGTATCCACAGTGAAAATCCCAGTAAATTAAACTACTTCGCTGATTTATAGCGCGTGCAGTATAGCAAGCATCCCAGCCTCTGCGTGCTCCTGAATGCTTGCTGGTAGCTCATAGGTGACCCTTCAGGTGCCATGCCAGTCCTTGTTTCTGTCACTGGCGGGGGGGGGGGGGGGAGGAGCGGGAGGCTAGCACAACTGGGGCAAAAAACTCATTCCCAAGGCTACCAAGTTTTCTCCCAAGCGCCTGCACGGCACTTTGTTGCTGCTGCTCGCATTGCTCCTGTACTCGACGTGCATCGAACAGACTCATTGGCGAGGGAAGGGAGGGGCCATTTTATCGCGGGCTTCTCCAGTCAATGTTTTGGACACTCGCTGGCTTGATGCCCTGCTGTCTCGGACGTCCCCACTGTTGTGGCAGCTCAGTGCACGCAAGCTTTGGTGGCGCCTCTTAAAACCTTCGGCTTGCAAGAGGGCGAGTAGGTGCACAGCAGCCAGGATGTGACTCCATGCTCCACTGCAACCCGCCGGGCACTCGCGCGATGCCTCCCCAATCGCCCCACTGTCCGTCTCAAAGGTGAGGCACACAACTTAGGGCCGGCCACTTTTCTTCTGGGAGCGAAAGCAGCTGCTGAGCACATGGATGAGGCCCAACCTGCAAGAACAGAGAGAGTATCAGTAAATAACACTCAGTGAAGAACAGGACTAGTCCGCTACAGTTTATGGTAAAGGGACAGAGCAGAAAGAAGTGGCCGCAAGGAACAGACTCAAAATGACCACATTTTGTGTCTTCCTTAACACTGTTGCAAGGGCAATAATATACACCTCAAACAGCAATTATGTCAAAATTGTTTGTCAAGTTCGAGCGTGCAAGTATCTCTGCATGCTTTGTTAATGCATTTTTCAAGAAAAGGAAGTTTAACATTTAAAAACCTCAGCGTGGGTAATGATACCAGTACCCGCATAATCGTCTTCGTCATAACTTAAGCAAGCAATAATATGAGTATCTGGAACTCACTTCCAGAACCTTTCGAGATAAACATTCGGGCTATACCGATGACCCATCGAATTAAAAAAAATCTTCTAGTTCAGTGAGTTCGAGCTAATGAGGTTTTACTGTATTCGTGCACACCAAAAACATGCGCTTTAGAAACAAACACAACCACCCCACCGCCAAAAAAGGAGAAGAAAGACGCACAAACAGATTTTTGCGCAGAACATGAGCAATAAATAATGAAAACACAAAAAAAGAAAATTCAAGGCGTATGTGCGCTTTTGTAGTTGACTTCGCCGCAAAGCACGATTGCTTTGCGGCAAACGCGTGGGCGGACGACCGTCACGGAAAACGGCCGCAACCTTTCCGTAAACATCTTCGCCAACAATCATCCCGTAAATTCGATGTATAGCATTTGAAAATACCTAATCCACCCACTAGCGGTATGGTCTGGCGATTGTCGCTTTCCTCTTTCAGAGTTACTGCAACAGGGTCACCGCTGCGCATTTGCCTGGTAAACAACGGTGAACAAAGTGCCATACAAATGCTCATACCGGTTAACTCGCGTCAAGTAAAAAACAAAGAAGGATTTACTTACTGCGAGTCGCACGTGTTTGTCCGCACCGATGAAGGCGAGCAATGCGCCTCGGTGGCTAGGCGGCATGCCCTGCTCCGCTGCCGCTCGGATGGGTCTTTGGCGCGGCACCCCGAGTGGTATGAGTCTTCGGACACAGTCGGCAGCGCAGACAAGTCCTTCGTCCACAATCCGCGGTCGGGAGCCGGAAAACGCCGTCCAGTTTGAGCCATACCGCGTTACCGTCACCTGCTCTTCCACAGTAAACAATACAAGACTTCCCGATCGGCGCCCGTACCAATATGGCCGACGGTCTCGTTTACATCAATGTTGCTAGATCACCAAGCAATTTCGCATAGGGTCTATTGGCCTCACCATCATTACAAAAGTTTTTATGTGTCACTGGTATTAAATAATCACTCTCAGTCGATATATAAAGAAGAAAATGCAACTTTTTGTCAACTTTATAACCTCACAAATATGATCTCTACTAGTGAGCTGTGACACCAGAAAAAATGATTCTGGACATAATACAAGAAACTAATTTTAATATTGTGGTGGTTAACAACACTTTGTTCAGGTTATTCGAAGCGAGGTCGACGGGTCCGCTTTCTGGCAGCGATAATAGATGACGCGAAAGTTGCACACAAGACCCAGCTGGCTCGGCCGATACGCCTCTAATAACTCTACTGGAACGTGCCGACACGACTCCTTCAGAGCCATGCTCAGCACGATTCTCTAATCGAGCGAGCAGCCGCTGAACGTCGGTTCTTAGGAGAGCCGCTCTGCCAAAGAACCGCCGGGAGCCGATAATCGCCGCGGAACTGAGCGGTTGAGAAGATGCGGCTCGTTCCTGACTCGGACAACAGCTGCACGCACAAATGTAACTGTAGTGATTCTAGTGAATTATATGGTCACAGGAGTTTATTTTCTATTACTTTGAAAATACAGACGCAGTTCGTCCACTGCTGCCATTGCGGCCTCCCGATCTGTCATTCACCGCCGCCGCCACCGCGGTTCCCAAATGGCGCCTCAGAAGATCCGCTTCGCGAAGAGCGGCTCTCGAAAAGAGCGGGAGCCGTTCTTCGGTTCTTCGGTTCAGTAACTGAGTGGAAAGAGCCGGAAGAGCCGAAGAACGGGTCAAAACTGCATCCGGTTCTTCTGACTCGAATTGTCCGCTCCCACGACAGGAGGCGCGCTGGAGGAGTTTGAAAAATTAACCCCAGCCGGCCCGGCTTTCCCGCGCCGATAACAGATGGCGCAGAGCGACGGCTCATTTGACCCGGGTCTTCGGTTCTTCCGCTCAGTAACTGAGCGGATTCCGCTCACCGGAAGGGCCGATGAACGGGTCAAAACTGCATCCGGTTCTCCTGGCTCGAAATGTCTGCTCCCACGACAGGGGGCGCGCTGGAGGAATTTGAAAAATTAGCCCCAGCCGGCCCGCATCCGACTAAAACCTGACCACAACTGCCGCCAAATCGGCCTAAACGCACCCAACTATGCTGGCAACGCTGTCTTTTTGGCCTCAAAATCTCTCCAACTTTGGTGTGAAAAATTGAGGGGCTTTGGCCATGCTGACAACGCTGACAACGTTGTTTTGTGCTTTTCTTGTTCGTCATATGTGTCGTCTGTCCGTGCTTTTGCGGCACCGTTTCAACTGAACGGACGGACGGCCTGTACGCTGTTGTAGTTTGAAATGGCAGCTGTTATTCCAGCTGACGTTCCTAGGGTGCTACCGAGCCTCACGTCAGTCCGCGCCTCAACTTCGAACATTCAGCTTCGACGACGCAAAGGCGGAGACTTAGCGAGCTCGATTTTGTGGCCGTCTACGTCGGTGGTAGCGACAAGCTCGTCAGGAGGTAAGTGTTTAGTTATGTGATATTGCGCTTTTTATACCCCGAAGAAAACACACAAGGTGTTGCTGGCTTAAGGGCTCGTGGTAGAAGTGTAGGCTCATTTTAGCTACGTGCCATATTTCTTGTGAACGCGCACCCGAAAGCATAGCGTCGTGATTTTTTTTTTTTTTATTACGGGCTCATATGCGTAACTGAGCTCGAATCTGCTAGCTATGGTGTCACTATGCTTACTACTGGTGACAGTTATTACACCGAGGTGAACGTTCACAGCCTCAGTAAGCAGAACAGGGGTTCTGGGTTGCATGCACAAATGCAAAGTGGGCACAGTTACGGAGGTATTTATTTCGGTATCGTATGTGATCGAGACGTCGCTCACTGCTTCCATTACAGGGGCTGGTCGAAAATTTCCACTACAGTCGGCGCACGTGTACGAGTGGCCGACGGGTGACCTGCGCTGTTTCTAAAGAGAGACAGACCTACCTCAAGAGACTGCTTGTCGATGCCTTGGGCTAAGGGCGTCACTGTTCTCGTTGCGGGTGTAAGTATTTCGCAAAATCTGCGCTTCGCAGCCTGTCTTTCGTAGCGACAGTGCAGTGAAAGTATATTCCTGTTGAGAAGCTGGATTATATAAGCGTGCGTGCGTGTGTCCGTGCGTGCGTGTGTGTGTGTGTGTGTGTAAAAATACAATTTGCACCTGTCACCACAATTTCTGTTGTAATTTTTTAGGAAACATAATTGAGAATTCCTGGCGCTCGCATGCAGGAGTTCGAAGATTGAATGGATTCCACAGGATACATGCCGCGACTTATTCTGTTCAGGGGAAAGTGAAATGGAGACACTCGATGCTAACAATGAACATACTGCATACCATGAGGTGCACCCACCTAATGCACTCATATTTGGTGCCCAAACATTGGTGTTGAGTCCATTCAAAGCTGCTGTTTTTTTTTTTATCGCTAAGGCTGCACTACGGAGGTTGCTGTACATGGTCGTTTTAGAAGTCAGTTATTTATTGCAGTTTACTAATGAAATTGCGTTTCGGCAACAATTTCCTCAAGCAATGCAAGTGGGGTTTTAAGATTAAAGGAGCCTCAGGTAATCGAAGAATAGGTAGCCATCGCTACTTTTTTGCTGACACGGGGCACTCCTTGACCGGACTGGTCCCACATCACCAGACGAGAATTTTTCTCACATTGCTCATGCCGTAGTCATCATCCTGAGTCTATTTGTGTACACTCCAGAACAGAGGCCTGTCTGCTCCATATCCGATTTCTCCTATCCTGCTTTATCCAAATCCATCTGTTGCCCATAGGTTTTCCTCTCACACTCATCCACCGAGTGTTCCGTTTTATTGAGGCCTCTCATTCCTTGATTGCAATCTTATAGGTGTGTGCAAGTTTTCATGTAACAAAAGGTGCTTTTAACCGAGTAGTGATGCCAAATTCCGTGATGAAAAATTAATCATAATATTTGACTTCGATCTCTACGTACAGTGCTCAGCGATTGAAACGCGACACTCGGAGCGTGTGGCTGCCGGTGCTTGTTGCGCCACAGGTGAGCGCTTGTGAAAGCGAGCTGATGCATTGTAGTATGCGATGAGCGTGAGAGCGTTCGTGACGCATGCTTAGTGTATCCGGGAGACAGACCTTCAGTGTGTGGTTCTTGGCGGCGCCATAGGGGTGCTACATGCCATGGCTTCAAAACGCTGCACCTGCGTGCTGCGCCGCGACGTGCGAAGCTGGGCGAGCTGGCACCGCGCGCATTATGAAGAATTTGAATGCACATTTATCGCGATGTGTTATCGTGGCGCGGCGCAGCGTTTTGAAGCCGTGGCATGTAGCACCCCTATGGCACCGTCAAGAACCACACACTGAAAGGCTGTCTCCCAGATGCACTAAGCATGCGTCACAAATGCTCTCACCCTCACCATATACCACAAGCGCTCACCTGTAACACAACAAGCACCGGCAGCCACGCGCTCAGAGTATCAAGTTTCAATCGCCGAGCGCTGTACACGGTCACTGGCCAATTTCTTTGGAATGTCCAATAATTCGAAAGCATCAGTGGCACTGCCATCTACCTAGTTGTGCCAGTGTATAACGACGTCTGAAATTTCATACGGTGAAGTTATTCGCCATCTGATTTTTCTGACTTTTCTAACATCTGACTTTTCTAACAGTAGGACGTTTGCCCTTAGGAGCGCATGGAAAAACAACTAACGAAGCAGTTGCACAGAGGAATGACCTGAGCGGCATTTCCAGTTTGAGAAGCTCAGGGTAAAATATGTTTTGAGAGGAGGCTGAGAGCAATGGATCGACGTAGGTGGACAGCTAAGGTTTTCAGGTACATATACATGAAAAGCGTGGGCACGCAGTGGTTAAGGAGGATTAGATGAAATGCAGAAACAACAGTGGAGAAGCTAAGACAGCCAAAGTAACCAAAAGGAGGCAAGGCAGATAGAAATGAATAAATGGAGAGAAGAAATAGAAGCTAAAACGTCGTTAGAAATGTACAGGGCTGAGAAATTGGACAATAGAAAGGAAAATTTCTACGATAATTCTAAGGGAAGCGTTTTGCTTCTGGAGGCTAGGACAGATTGCTTGCGAACTAAGAGCTTTGTGGGGAAGTATACTCAAAGTGATGGGGTATGCGCAGTCTGCGGAAAAGAAACAAACTATGTGGCACATAGTGTTTGAATGCGAGGGTATCCATCCAAACCTAGAGGGAAATGTTTGGCTTCCAGAAGCCGCAGGGTTTCAGGGTAGCACAGAGGAAGTCAACTTCAGGGCTGTCGAGGCGACAAAGAGAAGATTAGAATGCTGGTGGACGAAAAGCACACAGGGGAATATTGCCTAGGACAGTTACCACGTGTAACAGAAAGAATAAGTATTCTGTGCCTAATAAGTTTTTTTGTGCCTGCCCTAAGAGCAGAGCTAGTATTAAATGCGTGTAAAACACGGGTATATTAGTTTTTTTTTTTTTTGCTAAGATGACCTGTCATCACCCCGCTACGAAAGGGATACCACTATCAGTCATCATCATCATTATTAATGAGGTGCAAGCCTTATCTGCTCCATGAGGCGAAATATTTAGTGTTATAAGCAGTGAATGGCCCTGATATTTATCAGGTATGCGTGGAGCATAGCTTATGAACAAAAGTGTGCTAAAAGGAGAAATAACAAAAAACGAGAGCAAGTCCTTGGTGGCTCTTGCAAGACTGCGTGGCTCAATAACCTCCCATCTGGAGCCATCAGATTGCCTGGTATTCATCGGAGCTGTCTGGGGACCTCATGACTCGTGCCTCGACAGTGCACCAGGCGAACCTATCAGTTTACGTGATGTTTCTCAAAGGTATTGGAGTTACTAGCACCGTGTCGTGGTATGGAATGTGCTCGACGTCGGGTGTACTGCTAGATTCTGCACCAGCTAACTTTGGTCGACCAGGCAAGTACAATGACAAGACCAAAGTGCAGGAAGCATATAATGCCAGCTGAAGCCACAATGCTTGTTATTTAAAAACCACATAAGCAGACTAAGTGCCCCAAGGAATTTTTGTAAATTATAAATGCTTCAAACAGTAAACAATGTTGCAAATTGAATGGCGAACACTAATCATGAAGAATTTTAATTTTCCCACCTTTAACATAACATATAAATAGAGATTTCATTTTGTCTTAAAAATATGTATTGCCTTGGTGGACTTGCTCATTTTACCCATTTTTTAAATGTAAAACTGATGCTTCATTTAATTGTTCTATTGCTTCGGTTTAAGTGAAGCAAGAAATTTGTAATGCAAGTTAAAGGTGTAATGGCCATACAACTTCTCACGTGAAACACATATAAACATTTTTTCTTGCATGCTCATGCTCCCAGCGCTGCTGGAGCAGCAAAAAAAGTAAGGAAAGAACGGAAAAAACACTTTTCAAAAATGAACAAGGGCTGGAGTTAAACAGCTGTATATCATGCTTTTCCTGACTGGGGTAAATTGAATAATGCCAACTGTTCAGCTACAAGGTTAGGATAGGTTAGGTATAAAAGAAATTTCATTGCAACACAGGCAATCTGCTTGCCATTTCTTATTTAGAGGGCACCCCTTAAGTGCCCGCTTCGCTTCTGTGGTTTCACGTCGCTGTCGGCTTCGGTGTAACCGAATAAAGAGGGCACCAGAGATAAATGAGATAGAGCAAACAGGAAGGTGGAGGTTCACATCACTGTCGGCTTCGGAGTAACCGAATGAAGAAGAGGGCACCAGAGATAAATGAGATAGAGCAAACAGGAAAATAGAGGAGGAAAGTATGGTGAAAGTGTGAGGGGGAGGGCAGTAAGCAGAGGCCGCGCGAGACATGCTCGGCAGCAGTGAGGCACTGTGATAAAACACCGGAGTTGCGCCCGCTGTCGTGTGTTCACTGATGACGCGGTCACTTCTGAGACACAGCAGCTACGCGCCGTCACCGAGAAGACTGCAGTTTGCACTGCCCTCCGATTTTGCATTGGGGGTATCGTAATCTTGAGCAACCTATTTTTTTTTCCATTCTTTCTTTACTCTTTTTTTTTTTTTCCTTTTGAGAATTATTTCTAGCTCAGTGTTCGGAGAGGTTCACAGTATACTAGTTACGTATTATCATGTTTGCGATTTCTTCTAGTGCAGCCAGTGGTGAGCAAATTCAGTGTCAGATATCCTGCTACCAATCTTATCAAAATCACTCTGTACAAACTGCAATGGAGGACAAAACACGCATGGACTGCCGACATAGCTCAGAACATTTATTTTGCATTCCAACTTTTTAAATGCTACCTTATCTTTATACGCACAGTGGGCAATGGTATCATCATGCTGGACTCCAATGTGCCAGTGTATTTGTCCAACAATGCTCAAACCATAGAAGAAATCATTGTTTCTGAAATAAACCAAACAGAACAAGCTATTCTTAGTTGAGCGCCAGTTTTCTTGTGTGAGCCATGAATCTGGCGGAAAAGTGAGCTTGTTCTATTTCACACATCTGGAGAATGTAGAAATGTGTGGAAGCTTACCTCAGGTGCCACACACACCTGATTGAACATAGCTTGCAGCATATGGAAAAAACAGTGAAAACATGTGTGTTACTGGTGGCTGGTCACAGAAAAGAACGAATAAATGCCGGACTTTTTTGAAAGACAACTCTAGCAGCAAGCCACACGGTCCGCAGAAGCAGCGCGACACAGGACAGTGAGCGTGCTGACCCACTAAAAGACAGCATAACTAAATAAAAATACCTTGTATGCATTAAAATTTTCTGCCAATCCATTATGGTGACACAATTGCTACAAGCGCATTCTCATTGCACCATAATTTGCAACAGCGAATTTTGTGTTTTGTGGATGAATACCATGCTACTTTGGCTTTGTTTTTAAGCTTAATGAGTACCCAAAATCGCAATAATTGTAAGTGTTCTTTTAATTTAGCGAAATGTCGATGCTCGTCTGGTAACATTGATGTAAACAAACTTCCAAGATGGCGGCGCCCATGTCTGTTTACGGCAAGTGAGTTATCGAACTTAAATACCGCTTAATAATTATTTACGGTCTATATTACGAGGTTTTCGAGCTTAAGTGACGCACCCGAAGCCCAAATAGCTTCGAAGCCTAGCGATTCTCTACTGTTAAGCTGTGTATAGTAAAAATACCAGTGGAATCGGCCGACCTGCTTACCGGCGTTGTTGCGCGTCCCGTGGCTGTAACTTGGTTGCTTCATTGCTTGCGGCTGTGCCGTTGTTTTTATAGTACTCCTTTGATGTTCAGGCATGATTTGCCGTGAATGAAACCTGCCTGGTTGCATCGATATTGTTGAAAACCGCTAAGAATGACCGTTACGATTTGCCGATCTTCGCTTCGAGAACTTGTGACGATGCGATGACGATTGGATGTCTTGTGAGTGAGAGAGTGCGAATCAGTCAGTGATCGAACATTCTTTTGAAAACATTTAAATGTAATGAAATCTGATTTTTATGAGGTTGAAATTTACGGGTAAATTTGTCCGCGGTAAGGCGAGGGCGACGCTCACAAATGTTGCACACATCGGTGGCGCAGCTGCCGGTATTGCGGACGTTCAATGGGAATGCGTAGCGAAAATTAGAAGTTGATTAAACGCTGAAAGCGTGCATAATAACCTAACATAATAGACAGGACGAGATTGCAATAGACGTTTGCATGTTTTGGAACATTCAGTGAGCACCTTGCTTACACGTTGGTTGACTTCGATGGCCAAACAATTATGGTGGTTTTTGCTTCAGCTGTCAAATATTACCCCACAATGGAGTAAGCTGGAATGCTATCCCCATACACTGCAGGGTGTCGTTACGTTCTAAATGTCCATGCAATGCATCCAGTACTGTGGGCCCACTGTCGCTCAGCTGAATGCTGGGGAGTGCCACATTTTATCAGAAATGTGATGTGTGCCTGACTGTATCAAAATTTGCCCGGATCCACAGTACAAACGTCAGGAGTTCCTCCACCACAATTTAATCTGGCTGGTGTTGTAGTGGCCAAGGCCAAAAGGCGTTGGCTAAGAAGCTATACACAAGTTTATGCATCTTGCCTATGCCACTAGTGCGTATGTATACAAAATATGCGGGCACACATATATGCATACACGAGCATATATGCTTACGGAATGCAATGCATGCTAGATGAAAAAAAATTGTTTACCTAATGTCAATTGATGTGGTAGTGCTTGAACTGACATTAAGCACTGCTTAGTGACTGTTACTTATGTTGTTCTGTGTGACTAGTACAGCTACTATTCTGGGTTCGACAGTGCATGATGACCTTGGCATTGTTTATGCTGTGAAGTTCTAGAGCGTGTGGCTAAGGCGTTGTGCTGCTGAACACGAGGTCGCGGGTTCGATTCCCGGCCACGGCGGCCACTTTTCTAATCGAGGCGGAAAGCAAAATCGCCCGTGTGTATGAGGTTGCGGCGCATGTTCAAGGTCCCCAGGTGGTCAAAATTTATCCGGAGCCCTCCACTATGGTGTGCCTCATCACCTGCGTTGCGTCGGCGCATTAAACCTTACAATCAATCAATCAAGTTCTAAAAGCGTGATGATGAACACAATATCAGCTGAATTGCATGGCCTGTTTCTTTGAAACTATTGGAGGGTAGAAGAGAAAATGTTTGGGCATGTTAGTTCATACGCACACGAGAAACATAGTGCAGTAAAAACACAAGTCGAGGACGGGACAAGTGCAAAGTTTCAACAAATTCTTTATTGCAGGACCAGCGCATATAAACACATCTGGCTCGTAAGAGGAGAAAAGGAAAAGGAAAAAAAAACAAACAGGAATAGATGAGAGACGAAAACCGCCACGTGCAGGACGAGAAAACAAAATGTACAAACTACATACAGACATCTGGCCGCTAGAGAAACGCTACTTTTTGCACACTACTTGCCACGAATGGGGCTCCATTTTTCAAATTGATGAATACCAATTCGGTTGTGTTTTAAGAAATATTACAAAAGGCAAAAGTAGCAACTGGTCCTGATAAATAGTGATTATAAAAGTTCCCTCAGCTTTCTTGCAATTCTTAAACTTACTAAACTTTAAATCGGTATAAATTGGAATCACTAAGCTCACATGCCAAATTGTTTCGGTGTCTGCGCTTGTGTCACGCAGTGGCGTAGCCCCAAGCTAGCACATCAGGATGGCTAGGTTCTGCTGTCTCACCCTTCGGAAGACGCTCCTCTCCATTTTCTTTATGCCAACGCACGGGCAGGCTATGGAGGCAGCGTCCACCACTCTAGCCAGGCCGTGGCCGACGCTGCAGCATTCGGCACGCCGCCCCCGCGGATTTCAAGTAACGGCTGGCAGAATCTCTGGTTTCACTCGTTGTAGAGCCACGTGTGAGACGAATTCAAGGGATATCCCATGGGCAATTGTTGTGGGTGTCGTTTAAAGCTTTGCTTTCCAACAGTTTTTCGTTTTGATGTTTTTCTCTCTTTCATGCCTATTACAAGCCAGATGTGTTTATACATGCTGGTCCTACAGTAAAGCATTTATTGAAAGTTAGCTCTTGTCCCGTCCTCACCCCATCCTTTGCTTCTACTGTGCTGTTTTCTGTGTGGTCTAACATTGTTACACTCTTTCTTTTTTTTTCTTTCTTGCATGCATATTTCGGCAGACTTCACAGGTTGAAAAAATGACAGATGCAATTCAATAAGGTAGGGCACCTAGCAAACTTATACTAAAATTTATCTGTACTACTTGCATCACACACTGTCACAGCCATCACTAACTCGGGGGAGGAGCCGCACTCCACTAATGAGAGGGTGGGGAATGATGAGTGGGATCACGACTGTGCTTACAAGAAGCAGATGTGGTCCTCACTAGTGTAAGAAAGTCATGGAAGCGTGATGCAGCTTCTTATGTGTGACAGTTACGAACGAGTAGAATGCCGCTGTCTCCCTTCCGCATCATCATTCCTTCTCTCGGTCTTGCCATCTTTGACATGCTGGCCACGTCATCCAGCAAGATGAAGAGCATAACATTGCCCCTTGAAACGGGCAGTGTTACGTCACCCATGCCTCATTGACATGGAGCCTCCTTTAAGGAGTGCGTGTGTGTTTGCTCATGCATATATGTGAAATTTCGTTGTGCCATGTAATCCTGTAAAAGGAGAAATTTATTTTTTTCTCCTTGCAATCATTTGTCTAACTGTTACTGCCCATTTTTTTGCCAGGACCTGTTACTCCGAGGGAGCCACAAGCCAGGACGCAACAAACTTTGTATAAACTTGGCACCACAGGTGTTATGTTGCTGGAGCCCAACTTCTGTTCATGGTCAGCGGAGTAGGGTGCCTCATCTGTTTGAGCTGCGTGTTAGAGCCAGGACACTTGCGGAGCAAGAAGAAAGTGATTGCTGTGGAGCGATTCAGTGATTTTGTTGCTCATGCCCTGCAAAAGTGCAAAAAGAATAGTTTTGCAAAGAATTATTAACACTGCTAAACTTTTTTCTTTGCGTGCGACATGGCCAGCAGCGACATGGCCAAAGCATTTTTCATTTTGCTTCCTATCGCTTTGGTATGAGGGCATGGCTCAAAAAGATATCCTGAAGATAACTACATGTACGGTTCTCATTGCTGGCCTTGACCGGGGTCAACTGTTGTATACCCAACTTGGCCACTTGTAGGGCTGGCAAGCCGCCTTGCGGAAGGTGCTACAAGAGGGGCGCAGCTTATCCGAAAGCGCCACAGCCCCTGAAGAAATTTTTGTCAAGTAGTGCTCGTGCTACTGCAAAACATTATGCTTCCGCGCTAGAATGACGGCGTTGCCACGCTTGAAATATGGCCAAGTTGGAACTGTTTTGCACACACTCAAGCATTTCCGCATGTGCGCAAACGAGCGTCATGCCAAAAAAAAGCTTCTCCATGTAAAGACAAAGTTGGTAAAGGTTTGAACGCTTGAATGAACAGGTTTGCTCAAAAATTAATAATGGTAGTCAAGCAGGCAGATATATACCTGTATGGTTTAGTTGTGCACTTTGACTTCTGCATAGGTGAGAATCGGGTCCGGCTGACTGATACTGACTTGTGACTAAGTGCTGAATTCGAAGTGCTGACTGGTGATATACATACCGACTGGAACGGTCGGTACTGATTGTTACAGCCACTACATCTTGGGCCAGCAGTCACACTGTGAGAAAAGCGAAGCTGGTGAGGTTGGAGATTATTTAGCCCCTCCTGTCGGGGCGTGCCGCTCCTACACAGCAATTTTTTGGCACACTGGCCCCCATTGTCGCTGGCTGCCATCGGTAGGTCACTATCTATGAAGCCAGTCGTGGTTTTAGCCACGGCAAAGTAAAAAAAAAACAGCGGAGATGGATAGATCCTGTCTTTCATACTCTTCAGCTGACTATACACATAATCTACATGGATTGTTTATGTATTGTTGTTGAAGTGCAATTGCAGTATGCTAGAATATAATTTTCAATGGGTACGTGTGCCTTTCATGGCCATTGCTATTGTTTTTGGTGCCTACAGTTTTGTACACCTCAATGTAAGCACACAAATGACGCAAATATATTCGTTAATTGCAGTTCACGAGGATGGCTTGGTGGGCTAGTTGGTGTAGCATCATAAAGGGTTGACAGCGCGTAAACACGACGACTGTCTTCTCTTCCTTGTGTCGTCGTGTTTATGCGCTGTCAACCCTTTATGTTAATTGCAGTTGTACGCCTTATAGCATAAAACCTGCATTACAAGTGTATGTCGGTGTATATATTTGTGTGGATTGCTATGAATAAAATTTATTTACTAGTGCGATTCCTTTTCTTGTGTTGCATCTTGTCATTATAGTTTGTATCTGCTTGTCCAAGTGTCAGTTCTACCCGCCGCGGTGGCTAAGGCGTTGCGCTACTGAGCACGAAGTCGCGGGTTCGATTCCCGGCAGCGGCGGCCGCTTTTATGATTGAGGCGAAAAGCAAAAACGCCCGTGTGTACGAGATTTCGGCACACGTTAAAGATCCCCAGGTGGTCAAAATTAATCTGGAGCCCTCCACTATGGTGCACCTCATCACTTGCATTGCGTCGCCGTGTTAAACCCTAAAATCAATCAACCAAGTGTCAATTCTACAAGTAACTTTGACGGCCAGGTCTTGCTTAACAGAATGAAATGAAAATATGGCAGCAAAGCAAGCCATAAATCCTACTTTATTTTTCACTAAGTGCAGACAAAATTTTTACTGAAAAGTTGTCAGTTCGTCTGTGTACACTAGCTGGCAGGAAAGGCCTCCACGGCACTATTACAAATTTAAAAGTTCCCAATCATAACATGGATGGGATGACAATTTGACCAAAATGTTTAGAGGTGGCACAACTTTTCACTGCGACCAGACTTGTCTGCTCTTGCCCGAAATGGCAATATCTGGTGTACACCATGGTTTCCTCACTGTTGAAAGAAATACCCTAAATCCTGAAGGGCTGCGATAAAACACCGGTCTGTCAAGGGAGCACCAAATTTCTAAGTCAATAAAAATCTTAAAGTAGAGGTCCTCTATTAGTCTAATGTAGTTAAGTGATCTCAACAGCTGAAATACGCATCCTTTATGCAGGAGGGGGGGGGGGGGGGCTTTGTTTTACGTGCCGAAGCTGCACATGCTCCTTGAAGGACACCACATTAGGAGCTATGGATCAAGTTGGACCACTCGTGGGCCTTGAAATGTGCAACGAAGTCTCTATACAGAGGTTTTCTTTTCCACCTCTACCAGAAAAATGGCTGCCACAGCTGGGATTGAACCAACGTCTTCAATGATGGCAGCAAAACATCCTAGATGCTGGGCAGTTACAGTGGGTTACCGCAAGACACGCCTGCTTAGGTCGGCTTTATTGCACGACACCTACGCCACGCAAGAAAGCCTAATGCACGCAAAACCTTGCCCAAAGCCAATTTGTTCACTCTGGTGTACATTAGATGAAGTGGAATGTTACCAGTACAGAATTTATGAGCTGGGAAGAACCATCTACTCAAGAGAACGGCATGAGCAAGACATTGAGTTATTACTTGTTGGCAATGCCTGCAGTAACATCCTGGTCCTAGTAGGCATGCATAGCAAGGGCCTCTTTTGAATGACTGGAAGGACTGCATCCAGTCAAATATATACTGCTATTCACAGCATGTTGAAGAACCACATCCATGTGTGCCAAATTTTGTTCACTGCTCCGCTGTCTTTTCTTCACCTTTTTTTTGTACCATTTTCTAATCAGTGCACACACTCGTGTTAGGTCGTGATTGCCCAAGTTACCTTTGACCTCAGCTTTCAAAGCTGTTACACTAAACCAATGATATTCATATTCGAACATAATTTATTATATTTGCAGTTACTTTTTCTACTTGCACGTGATTTGCAGTACCGAATTTTATCATTGTACACTTCTAGCAAAAAAGGAATATCGCAGGAGTAGTGCATCTAATTCCTTTGGAAGATAATGTTTTTGTTTTCGCAATCTGATGTAGCATGCACAGTCGGCGCTTCATTTTCATTGTTTTCTGTGAACTACATATCCTCCATTATAAAGAAGAGTTTGGAAGTCATTTGACTACAGGAAGTGCAAGTAGGAGCGCTTGAGTGGAGGAAGCACAGCTTGGTCATCGTTCTGATTTGTTTTTTTGTTCAGTACGACGACTGTGTGTGATACTGAGCTTCGATATCAGTTGAAATAGTTGGCCTGTCCTACTGCCAGTGGAGCCTGTGGGGCCAATACACTGCACAAGCATGAGGAAATGAAGCCACACAGGCCAGAATCTGGTTATATATATATTGTAAGAAAACTGTGCCTCTCTCACAAAGCCATGTTGATTCCTCGAGCTGGGGCTCCCCGCTTTTTCCGCCCCTCCAAGTTGGTGGCTGCCCTCTTTGCTGTCGTAGTAAATTGACCACTGGCCATGCTCAGCTCCCTTTTCCCAAGGCTTCAAACCTCTACAAGTACCAGAGTCCGCTTAAGATGAACTCCATGTGCCATGATTAAGACGAACAACACTTTCGTTTACTTGTAACATCCACAACGCAATACCGTCCGCTGAAGACGAATTTCTGGTAATAGAAATTTTCGCCGTCCCCTCGAGTTTGTCTTAATGTATATATATATAATGCTAACCGTCTCTCCGCACTATCGTCCGCTGCGCATCCTGTGCAGCTACAGCACTCACTAAGTGGGTCCAGATGGACCCTGCTCCTAGTGCCTCCAAAGTATAACAGTACCCTGTCCTTGCCAATCCCTGTGAGAGCATACGCTACTGTTCAGGGCACACACAGGCTTGAATGACAGGCTTCACTCAACAGCGGGCACAACACTACAAAGTGGGGAACCTAGTGCTCCCGCATAAAAATAGTGCAGGTGGAAACGTTATCTGTTGTGTAGTCCTCTAAACATCTTGGCTGTGACTCTTATAAGGCAAAAGCTGTGTCACCAACGGCTACTGCAGACCATTTTTGAAATAAAACTTTTTCCAAGATCATACCAAGGTCACACCGAAATGTGCACAACTTTAAAAAGGTCGCCTCCAGATGAAATCTTCCGACAGTGTTTTCGGTACCTTTAAAGTGTGCCATGCTTTGTACAACAACAACACAAGGAAAGATGCACAAAATTTGTGGTAAGAAGCATGCTAAGCCCCTTGTTAGTTGTGCGATGAGACACCTTTGACTTGACATAAAGCTTTCATTGGCCAAATCAGTGATGTATCAGGGACCACTTGAAAATGTGCACCTTCGGTAGAAAATTACACTGGCCGTTTGAGTGCAACATTGTAATTGTGCACCCAAGTTGACAAAAAGAAAAATAGTGGAAGAAAGCACGGATGTAATGGCACATAATGTAACAAATGTTTTGCATCAAATGAAAGAACAATTTGTGAGTGAGCCCCCTCTTTATCAATCTACTCCAAGGAATGTGCTCTTGCCAAACGCCTGTGACCTTTTTTATGCTTCTTATACCTGATCCTGTGACCTTTTTTTATGCTTCTTATACCTGATCGACATACCTTAAATAAATCGGTTGCAAGTAGCGCCCGTCCTGTCTGTTCAATGTCCTTATGGTCTTCGCACCCAGAACTGATGCACGTACCAATGACCTCTTGAAGAGTGGTTGGAAGGTAAAAGTGGCTATGGTGCAGCTGTTCCACTAGTAGAAACAGAAAATCCAGGGTGGTTGGGTATAAAACAGATTTTCACCCAAAGGCCAAATTGGGCATAAAACAGCACATCATCATATCCTAACGCAGAATGCAAACACAAAACAGTGCGGCACTTTTCTGCTGTATATGTGGCAATTATTTGGAAGCAGTCTGTACCTGCCTTGCTGACATAAATATAAGCGAAGCAGGCATCATAAGTGGGTAGCACAGGTAACAGCTGTAACTAGAGCTCCTATGTACAGTTAAAAAGCATTGTGCGTTTCGTTGTTCGCCCTTCGCACTAAACTTAAGACAACATGCTCAATAAATTCTTCTGAAAGGAACATACATATACCGACACACGTCAAAATATGCGACTACAGATCCCACAGGCTAGAATGCACTACTAACGCTACTAACATACTG
Organism: Haemaphysalis longicornis; assembly: GCF_048455015.1. NCBI lineage: Eukaryota > Metazoa > Arthropoda > Arachnida > Ixodida > Ixodidae > Haemaphysalis > Haemaphysalis longicornis. The sequence goes on from NW_027526335.1 coordinate 230,091,658, forward strand.
AAGCGGAGCTTGCACGCTCTAGTAGATTGTAAAACCACGTTGAAGCACACTAGGTTATCTAGAAGTTCTGAGTTATTAGTCACTACTGCTAGGCATATTCCATCACAACTATGAGATAAAAGCGACGGCCGGAAGCACGCCGGGCAATACACGAAGCAGCACAGGCACCAATGTCGAAAGCTTGCAGGAAGCGTGACGCTCGCCTTCCACTCTCAGATTACTTGGCACAAACGGGTGGTGGTGCTGCACGAAATGCACCACGGTGAGCCAACTTCACACAAGGATCGCACGGAAAACACTCAGCAGCAGTTTGAAGAAAGCAACCAGCAAGAAGGGCACATTGCAGGAGCTTCCTACTGATTCACTGTAGCTCGGCAGACGCGTCCTGTAGGTGATGGGCAGCATAGCTGAGCGAAGCGACTAAAACCTGACCACAACACGGTCGTCGTTCAGTGCGCGTTGCAACACTTCACACAAGGATCGCACGGAGAACACTCAGCAGCAGTTTGAAGAAAGCAACCAGCAAGAAGGGCACATTGTAGGAGCTTCCAAATAAAGCTGGGCTACTGATTCACTGTAGCTCGTTAGACGCGTCCTGTTGGTGACGGGCAGCACAGCTGAGCCGCAACACGGACGTTGTTCAGTGCGCGTTGCAAGTGTTGCCAGCGTAGCCGTGAGGGGCAACGTTCAGTGTCGGTTGCGGTCAGGACGAAGCAGTGTTGCCAGCACGCGTTTGTACAGTATGCTGGCAACAACGTCCGTGTTCCAGTCAGGTTTTAGTCGCTTCGGCCGGCCCGGCAGTACAGTTGCTTTCCCGCGGCGATAATAGATGGCGCAGAGCGACGGCTCATTTGACCCGGGTCTTCGGTTCTTCCGCTCAGTAACTGAGCGGATTCCGCTCACCGGAAGAGCCGATGAACGGGTCAAAACTGCATCCGGTTCTCCTGGCTCGAATTGTCTGCTCCCACGACAGGGGGCGCTGGAGAAATTTGAAAAATTAGCCCCAGCTGGCCCGGCAGTGGAGTTGCTTTCTCGCGCCGGCAATAGCTGGCGCAGAGAGCGTTGACCCGGCTTTTAGGCTCCGTTGGCTCTTTCTCCATGGTTTGCAGTGCTGTGGCAGTAGTATTAACTCTATGGCTGTGGCTCGCCCCGTTCGACACGGATCACTGAGCGGGCGAGAAGGGTCTCCCTCTCTCCAAAAGAACCGCCGCTCACTTTTACTGAGCCACGGCTCACTCGTTCTTCAAAAAGAGCGGCTCAAAAGAACCGGATCACTCCTGAGTGACGCATCTCTACCAGCAACGCCTTGGATTGGAGTTGGTTGCTGTGGTCGCTTTGGTGGATTTGATTTATTGAGCCTTAGATCAGAACGGCTGGGTTAGAACTGCTGGCATAACCAAGCAGTTGGCGGACAGCTTATTGTGAGGAGAAGACCGACTACGCGACTTCATGGTGCTTGCAGAAGCGAATTTCTCCCGTGTATACACTCCACTGTGCCTTGTACATGTCAGGAAGTGATTTGATGTGTTGTGTTTGCGAAATCGCGGCAAAAGGTTTGTGTGTATATTGCGACACCAAGGATAAGCGGCTTCAAGAGCCCGAAAATTCAGGTTTGTGGAGGCAGGTATTTGAAAATGCCAACTGCTTGAGTAAACTCTACCTCAAACTGCTGAAACTACGATGAGTTCGTTGGATGGGCTCATAAAAATATCGCAATGCTTTTTGAAGTGCTTTCATAGGTTTATAAATGCGTACTTAATATACGAATAATTTTGGACGTAGATGCCCGAGACGAGGCTTTCATGAAAGCCTCTGGACGTTTATTTACCTTGTTTATCACTCGACATAAACACGGGCACAGATTGGTAGATCGCACAACAGGAGCTTTAATTGTGCACGAATGATTCCTCTCGCATTCGGAGTGCCCTTGATAAAATAAGACCATTTTGAATAATGGAGATTGTTTTGAAGCTGACAGTGTTCAACGTGATGTTTTTGCGTGACTACACTGATATGACTACATGCCAGCGTGAATGTGCTGGTGCAAGTTATCTTTGTCAGCAAAAATATTTTCCGCAACAAGCCCCACTTGAACTCGTTTTTCAAACGCAAACTACAAGTTGTACGTGTTTGAGATATTTGAGAGTCCTTTCAATAAAAGTGTAGATGCGAGTCTCCGAATTGTGGCTGGTTTGTGTCCATCTGTTTACGGTTCTGTCGCAGTGTAGCGTGAATATTTTCGTTTCTGTTTTCATTTTAAAGCTTCATATTTTGCTGGTATGACTACGTACAATTCAAGCATGCATATCCGTGGGTTGTTCCATGTATTTTCTGATGCGTGCACACATGCGTGCACACCACAGGTTATTTGAGGCGCTCCAAAAATATGCACTGGATACACGGCATTTTTTTTTGCAGCGGTCTTACGCCAAGTAGCGTGCACATACGCAAATGCATTTATGTATCTGTTCTTTTTATTTCTTTTCGGGTACTGTGTGCTTCGTGAACGTCGGCGTCGCAGGCAGCTGATCCGTGTACTGTCGTCTGCTTTTATTGGAGAAGCGGCGCTTTCTAAATTATTTCGGCTTGTATTCCCGCACAACTCGTCAGCGTAATATTTCTATTATTATAACAATTGTGAATTTAAAAAAAAACGTGTGAATTGTTGTATACTTATTTTACGGTTGTTGTTTAAATTAAGCCGCGTAGCGAACTGCTGTATATGTTTATTGTGTTCTTCAGAACAAATTCCGCCGGCGCTCCCAGGTGGTGCCACATGTTTATTTGAAACTGCAGTGCACGAGGCCCATAGTGCCTGACAAACCCACACACACGATCCTGTGAAGTGCTCGGGCTTAACAAATGACAGGTGGATGATATCAAACGTTGCTCCTGTATCACGCAGAACCTTGCAACCGATGCCGTTCACCGCCACGTCATACGTGTAAGGCAAGAGCAAATCGCTGTCCTCTGTAAGCAAATTAGCAGACACATTTGGCTGCCTGCAGCCTGTTGCGATGTGGCCTGGTTGGTGGCACTTATAATAGGTCAAAGATCGTTTTTCCTAAAACTTGGAACCCTTCGGTTCACTCGGGTTGACCGTGTGCCCTTGGGCGGGAACGTTGTCGGGTTTCCCTTGGTTGCTGTCTCTCGCTCCTTTCTGAAATTTCTTGAAAGCTCCCGACGGTTTCTTCCGCAGTTCTTCCGAACTTTCCCTCCTACACGAACAGTACTCGTCAGGCAAACTAGCTGCCATTTGCAACGTTTCGACCTTTAGCTTGTCCTGAATCCACAGGCACATTTGCTCCGGAATCGATGCATAAAATTGCTCTAGCGCAATCAGTTCGATCACACGTTGCTTGTCCTCGTATGCGTTGGCACTTTTAGGCCATTCTTCTAACAAGCTCATGGATTTGTAACCGAACTCGGAGTACGACTCCCCTTGATTACGCCTTGTGTTGTGATACTTCATCCTTAGGGCTTCTGTAGACAAGCTGTACGTTTTCCTGAGCTGAAGCTCAATTTGTTGTAGTCACGTGCATCCTCATCTGTCATTCTCGCGATTATGTCGGCCGCTTCGTTGGGAAGCAATGTCAACAAGCGTTGCGACCAGGTCTCTTTTTCAAGTGCTGCCCTACTACACGTTCTCTCGAAGTTGACGAGATACAAAGTGATGTCACTGTCAGCCTTGAACGGTTGCATGTATACACGCATATCGAAGCTATCATTGCGTTCAAGGTTCTGCAGTTGCATCTCTTTCAACTTCAGTTCTACCTCTCGCTCTTTCAATTGCAGGGAGAGGGCCTTCCAACGTTCCTCTACTTCGTCATCTTTCGCTCCGCATTTGGATATTGCCTCGATAATTTCAGGCTTACCGCATTGACTTCTGCACTGTGATGCCTAACTCTTCAGCGAGCAACACAAGGTTGGGTTTCGTTAGCGACGTGAGAATCATGACTGCAGATACCAAAAGTGTCACTCTTACACGTACTACTTAAATCTAGCAGTCAAAAATCCTCGACTACCAAGAAAATGTCGTTAATGCTCCCAATTAAGTCAAACACGCCGTGACGCTGGCGTCACCAAACGGGACGCCAGGGCCGCCGACGACGCACGCTCCATACCCAGACCTGCCAACCAAGCACCATGAAAATTAAGGAGATTGGAGCATCAGGGAGGGGGTGTTTTTTAAATGCAGAGCATTTCAGTAACTCACGATGTCACCCGCGTTGTCCCGTCGTAGTCCGCACCATCGTTGTCCGCACCCCTCCCCCTACACTATTATAAAAGAAAATACTATCCGGTGCCAGGATTCGATCCCTCGACCCTGCGGGCGGAACGCAATGTACATGGTGCTCTACCCACTGCGCCACAAAGCCGACACGGAATGGGACGCAACGAACGCGCCTTATATCGTTGACTCATTCAAATTACTGATGACTAGCGCTCTCTCGCCAGCAGTTGCCACAAGTGCAACAACATTAACGTAACGCAAACTACTTAACGTCGTGCGCCCCCGGAAATGCTCTGCATTTGATCGTGCCCCTCGCGAGGGGGATGTTTCACTGCGTCGCCATGCGAACAGTTTCCCACGCTTTAGTTTCAGTTCTTTCTTTTCTGGGGTGCTGACAAGCGGCGCCACCTCCTCGCACTTCGCCGCGGGAGGATCCGCGGCGGGGGCGAGAGATGGCGCTGGCGTCTCCGCGGCCGCGTCTGTGGCCTCCGCGGGCACCGGCGCCGGCGCGGGGTCATCGCCCTTCTTTAAAAGCTTAGTTCTTCGTGCGCACGGCGTTTACACGCAGAACTTCGAAAAATTTCTAGCCTGCCCAAGAAAGCGAGGAAGCAGAGGAGACACTTGTCCTTACTGGCGCCATCATGCGGTGCCCAGTAATAATAATAATAATAATAATAATAATAATGATAATAATAATAATAATAATATTAATAATACTCAATCAATTTTTAGTTTACATTTCTGACCGACATCTTAAAGGGTTGAGGGTGTTTATTGTGAGCTGCTTTGTTCTTGCATCATGTGACAGACAGACGCAAACGTTATGATGCCTTTTCCCTCACCTTCTTTCAGCACAGTGGCGAGCGCATTTTGGGGCCAGCCTTTATAAGAGCCTAAACCAACATTCCGGCAATTCCCAAATGCACGGTGCACACGGTGCTATTGTGGCCAGAATATATTTAGCGGCACTCTACGGTATGGTTACAAGGAACAAGAAATATGTGGCGAGTGCTCTCCCCCAGCACCGCAGATGTTGCAGCAGGGAAGACACAAGCACGCGCACGATTAGGCAACCACTTTTCGGGAGATTAGAGATAGAATTCGTACAATTAAGAAATGTGGTAGAAATTCGGGAGACTCCCGGATAATTTGGAAGGGTTGGCCGGTATGCATACCGCCGCCACCGTTGCCACCAGCTGTTACGTATTCAGCGGCTGGACGACGGACGGGTGCCGAGGAACAGACGACTCACGCAGTGCCAGGAAGACAATCCCGTCTATTCACTCAGCGACGCGCTTCTTGTGCGCTTTCGAACCAATCATAGGGAGGCAAAAACAAAAAAGAGGAGCCTATATCGCGGCAAGCAGGCAAGCTTATCGGAAAGCCAAACGAAAGAGCATGGCAAGCTCGGCGAGTGTTACAACTCGGCCAAAGCTACCCATTACGGAAGGCGTTCAAGAGGATGACGCTTCTTGAACAACTGAAGGTAGGAACAGGTAGCCAACATTCGAGTGAAGTTTGTCGTGGTAAGCACACATGTGAAAACAGATCCTTGGTTGCATTGGATTTCACTGGGGAATCCAATTCTGACAAATCAGAGATTGGTTCGACAAATCTCTGTCAAACCAATCAGAGGGAGACAAAAACAAAAAAGAGGAGCCGATATCGCGGCAAGAAGGTAAGCTTATCGGAAAGCCAAACGAAAGAGCGTGGCAAGCTCGGCGAATGTTACAACGCCCATAAGAACCCTCTGGTCATCCTTGCCGAAGCCGAGCGGCGATCCCTTACCTGCCGGGCGTGAGCGAGTCTTTGGCTAGGGTTCTGCGCTCGTACGATGTGCACGTCGCTCACGTCCCCGCGCGCCAGCTGAGGCACGAGCTGGCGGCTATCAAGGATGGAATCAAGAAAGAGAAGTTTCCTGGGGTGGTGTACAAAATTCCTTTCGCCGACTGCAACTATCGCTACATTGGCGAGAGCGGCAACTTGGAAAGAAGATTGCGTGAGCCAAAAAATGACGTGAAAAACAAGGAGATTGCGTCGAATGCGCTTGCGCAACACGTGGAATCCACGACAGAAAAAAATAGGCTGGGACGAAGCATCAGTTATCGCCAGAGAAAGGAACTGGCTGTCACGCCGATATCTTGAGTCCCGGATTATTCAAACTACTACGTAAAACACACTGAACCACAATGCAGGCAATATCCCTCCTACGTATGCAAGATGCCTGGGGTGATTACTTCGACGCACTTCTTCGACACACCTCTTCGACGCACTACTTCGACGCACAAGAAGAGCAATGGGAGATGCTGCTGTCCAGCCCCTCTCTGCCTACCCATCTTCAGCTGGTGGACAGAGCCCAGACGGCGCAGATAGAATATGGGCTACAGTGGAGAAGGAACCACTCCCCTGGGCCGCACTCTGTGCCGTTCAGAAATCTGAATAGAAGTATTTCTTCCTCCTGATCCTCCTGCTCCTCCACCGTCTCTGCCGACGATCTCGTTCCCTTTGTCCGCGATGGCAGAGACGGAGAAGTGAAATCGTCTAACACCATGTTTGAGCTTTAATTTTATACAAAAAGAGTTTCCACTGATGTGCTACACCAACACAATTCACCCACCCACCATTCCTGCATCATGCATTAATTTAACCTTACGAACAATATCTCTTTGAAGTAATAGAGGTTGTGGTTAGGTGCAGTTCACTTTTCTCTGGTTTCACTATTTGCAGGGCGACGTAAGTGGTTTCAAGTGAGTGACGTCGCATGGGTAATCTTTGTGGGTCCCGTTTACAGCTTTGGTTTCCAAACACATTCACAGGGTGGATTGACGCGAATTTTTTTACTGAATGTTTGGTCGCCGATAACCAGTTTTTTCAACTATGTATCTTTCACCCGACCAGACGAGTTTTCGTCAAACCTATTTTAAATCTTAATTCTGGTACCTGACTTCGCAGTATTTTTATTTTTTGTTTGAGCAGGCTTGCGGCCTACTTTTCTCATTGCAGAAAGTTTTCTATTACACTCCAGCCTGCGCAGTGTTGCACACTATGTATGAAATGGACTATACGGGCACGCTGCTTTTGCAAGATGAATAGTAGCCAGGCCACAATTTTAATTCATTAGGTGCGAGCAATATGTGGAGCATGTTGGAAAAATTTTGCCGTCTATCCATCATTAAAACGAGATCAGTGCAGATTAAAAGAGAGCACGTGGCGGAGGTGGTGCTGCTTTCGCGCCATTCCCGACACTGGTAGGGAGACACCAACGGTGTGATGTAGAAGCACCGTTCACCACCTGCCTGTGCCGAAATTCCCGCGACACGCCATCTCAATGGGTAATGTGGGCTTTGTCACCTCTTGCACACCTGTGAAATGGAGTGTGCAGCCGGTGAAGGGGGGCAAAAAAGGAAAGGCTGACTATGACAGCCATGAAATGCCAACACTGATGGACAACATAAGAAGAGACCGGTAGCCAACACCCCTGCTAAGCAGGGCAGGCATGACCACTTAGATGGTGAGAGTGACAAGCACAGTTGGCACGGTGTACAAAAGGCATGATAGCAGCACCTTCTTTGGACTTCCAAAGCCAGAGCAAGACTCGTGCATCAGGCAGGGCCTCAAGTGTGCAAAGGAGAAGAACGAGATGCATTTTTGTAGAATGAATAAGCCCCAGTAGTACGTACATGCCTAGGAAGATAGGAGAGGACCCTCACGCATGCAGTTGTGCCTGCTGACCCGCCACTGAGTGGGGTATTTTTTGTGCCCATACCAAAGCCACACATCCACGCTCAACGAGGAGAAAGCAGTGTCATTGAGTTTTGGTAAATAAAGGTTTATTGTATTTGGCGACTCATCGTACGAATAAAATAAGCGCAAAAAGCAACAAAGTGTGTGACCTTATGTAGCACTGAGACCTATCGCACTAGGAAAAAGTGCACATATAGCCCCATTGAAATGACGGCAGACATAATTTATAATGAAAGCACAGGAGGCGCACTAATTAGCCGCTTTGAAATAAATTTCGTTTTGTCATTGCAAATGTTTCTCAATTTTGTAGAAATGTTATTTTAGAGCAGTTTTGGCAATTCCTGTCGATTTCATAAAGGAGCCTTGGAGAAGTGGACAAAGGGACCTAATGGCTATTAAAATGAATAATTTTAGCCAATAAGCCTCAATAAACCAGTATTAGTTAGCCAGTAACATCAAAACCATTTCACATGATGCTAAAATTTATGGCACTCCAATGTGGTCGTCCTTCAATCGGGTCAAGGTTTAGTCACGGACGTCTCATTAAACTAGTTAAATCACTCATTTACAGCAAATAAACGTCAATCAAGCAGAGAGCCTCAATTGACCCGTACTTTCAAGCAATATTTTCATTTTCGCTATATATGGCTAAAGTACCAAGTATTTTTGTTCTCCTTCAACAAAACCGCATGTGCTCCTCTCTTTCCGCCACGCTCCATTCACGTTCATCACTACTTTCCTCCAACTCCCCGCGGTGGCGGTAATCATCCGCACTGGAGCGCAGTAATGAAGCCACCTGGTGTTTCCGAAATTAGCTGTCATCTTGCATAGCTTGTCGCCAATTGAGGTCCACTTAATTCTCCAGCGCGACCTTCGTTGGTGTTTGCCTCCCACAGCCATAACTTGTGTCACCTACGCTCAACGGCTTCGCTAGTCGTCCACCTTCACAGAGTGCGAGGACTCAAATTTATCAATTTTTTCGTTGACGGAGAATTGAAGAAACAAAACACGCAAGGTCAGCATGTGCTGCGTCCCGCCGAGCGGTTTTTAAAAATTTCTTTGTACCTATCGATGGTCGGCGAAAATTGCGCAGCCGGCCGTAGAGAAGCGTGACCATTTTATGCCTAATAATAATAAAATACTTCCGCATATGGAATATAGAGCTAAGAAGCCTCCCAAGCACGGATGGATTCATGATATACTGAAATACTGTAATCAACCCTTATTACAATGTTACAATGAGAATTTAATGGATGCGACGCGTGCCCACACTGCGTGAAAAAAAAAAAGCATTTTGAACGTGCATACAAATATATAAAGAGACGTTTTTCGTAAGGTATCGGAGGAATCAGACAATGCCGTACTATTGAAAATTCGCAACTATGCAAGGGCGCCATAATAAGGACTAAAATACTTACACCATCTTCCCGTGGGGAACCCTGATGAGGATGCGAAGCATCACGGGGGTTCCGTGTGGTTCCATTGTGTTGCCGTTATGTTGAGTGATCTGATGTTTAGTATCGCCAGAGGGGATTCCGCGTCCTGGCCCACACAGGTGGAAAAGGCAATATAGTACTTTTGTGTGACGGTGAGTAGGCGGTGGTTCTCGACGCGCTGAAACTCGTACATCATGTTCTTGTCCATGTTGTTGTCTCTGTGGTAGAATCGGTAGTCCCCGTCAGCGTTGGTGAGGTAAAGGTTGTTGACGTTGGTGCACCGGCTGAGTGCAGCCTACACGACCTCCTCTTGGCAGCTTTGTCTTCTCCTTCTTCAGCGGTTCCCCTACGGGAAGATGACGACGGTGGTTGAACGCGAAGCTATGTCGTGATGGACTAGCAACATACACGCCCTCCTCTTCGCAGCTTTGTCTTCTCCTTCTTCTTCAGCGGTTCCACTACTGGAAGATGACGATGGTGGTTGAACGCGAAGCTATCTCGTGATGGATTTTTGGTTTGCCGCTCCCTAGGGGCATCCTGCCACAATCATCATCAGAGGCGCTGCGGACAGGTGTTTGTTTTTAAATGCAGAGCATTTCAGTAACTCACGATGTCACCCGCGTTGGCGTCCGTAGTCCGCACCGTCGTTGTCCCTAATATATAAAAAGAAATTACTATCCGAAGCCAGGTTTCGATCCCTCGACCCTGCAGGCGGAACGCTATGTACATTGTGCTGTAACCACTGCGCCACAAAGCCGACACAGAATCGGACGCTATATACGCGCCTTATATCGTTGACTCATTCAAATTACTGCTGACGAGCGCTCTCTCGTCAGCAGTTGCCACAAGGGCAACAACATTAACGTAACGCAAACTACTTAACGTCGTGCGCCCCCGGAAATGCTCTGCATTTGATCGTGCCCCTCGCGAGGGGCATGTTTCACTGCGCCTTCCTACTGGCAAGTACACTCGTCGCCATCTGTCAGATGTTGTGCGAACTCTTTGCGGCTGATGGCGCGCGATTTGAAATTTATGTACACTTTTTTTCTTTTTCGAGGGCTCACGAAAGCATGATGTACAGCATGAGTAATTTCCCAGCGAACGTGCCATAATGCCGAATAACAACAGTTGCCGAGGATCTTTAAGCGCGCTTTCGTATGAGGGAAGTGCAAGAAAGCGTTTCTTTTGGGTATACATTCGTCGACGGGTCTTCTGCCTACCCTCGTCGGACTCAATGCTGATACTTATTGCATAATTTGTACTGCTTGAATCCAGATGTTCGGAAGACTGGCTGCAACACCCTCTTCTTTTAAGTTGGACGCCAATCGAGACTTAGGGCGAGATTTCTGATGCACGCGCTATGGAACGCGTCGCATCCAATAGGACCTGAGCGCGTGCGAGGGTTACCCGTTTTGCAGACGCATTTTCGGCCCGCCAACCTGGAGCACTGAACGCCAGCCTGATGCGTGTTTTCGCCGACCTAGCCGAGTAATGCTTTCGTGCTAGAATATCCACGAAGTTTTTTTTTCTTCTTCTTTATAGTGAAACTGCTTATGAACACTAAATTTTTGTTAAAGCGTCACAGGGAGCTTGTGTTAACAATAAACATGCAGTTCTAAGCTAGCAGAAAGAACGTACCTTAGCGAAATTTTTGTTTTAACGCGAAAGCATTTCTTGTCTACGCCGGCATAAGCGCGCACCCGGGTGGTGGTGTGCGGTTGTGCCTCTTGTTAGACAAGCACGGCGTCGTCCGTTACATTAGAGGTTTGAAGCCTCGGCGAAAGTGGGCAGTGGTAAGAAGGATGGACGGAGAGGAGGAAAGCGAATTCACTTTGTCAACACAGTCCCGTCACACAACCGAATCTCATTGCAAGCACTGACTGCACCGCCATCAATCGAATGCTCACCCTTAAATATTTTTAAAGCGGAGCTTTGTACTTCTACCCCCCAATGGTTCTGCCGCGACCGTTGGTGTCAACAGCAAACTCCCGCGAACAAATAAAAGAAGTTAGTGGCACCACTAGGAATTAAACCTGGAACGGATAGGGAAACGGAGCGAGAGCCCGTTGTCTTACCGCTTCAGCCACGAGCCCACGCGGAGACTGGGGAGACAGACGGCGCACTCACCAAGCGCATGTGCGGATTTACCCCTTTCGTTCTCTTTGAATACCCCGTGATAGCGTCCCGCGAAATCTTGCACCGCTGTGCGCTCCGCCCACGGCACGTGTAGCCACCATGTTTGCGCCTTGTGCATGCCCTAGGAGTTAGTAAAAATGAAAGGAAGCTCACACCAACGCATGGCATCTGAAGTATCCGTCTTTGTCGCCGATCTCATCGCTTCCGTCGGCGGCGGCAGAGACATAGAAGTGAGATCGTCTAACATCGCGTTTTAGCTGCCTTAAATTTTATAAAAAAAGGTTTCTACTCAAGTGCTTTACCAATACAACTTGATCAAACACCATTCATGGATCATGCTTTGATTTGACCTCAGCAAAGAATATCTCTTTGAAGTAATAAGGGGTGTGGTCTCTGGTTTCACGCTTTGCAGATTCACGTGTATGAATTCAAGTAACGTCGCATAGGTAATCGTTATGGGTGTCGTTTACAGCTTCGCTTTCCACCACTTTCACGGGGCGGATTGGCACACATTTTTTAGTTGTGCACCCTGGCTCACCAGAGCGTCCAGAAAGCGCGAGTGCAGGATTCCGAGAAAACTAGTATACTTCCTGCAAGCTTAATTAACCCTCAGTCCAGGCGTTGTCGTTAATTAAAAGGTGAACCGGCGATGTTCGTTTTATAATACGAAGATTTGTCAAACGTCGTAAGGAAGAGCGCGCCTTAGGAAACAGCTCACTTTCTTGTGCTGTGCCGGTGATCCTGCCATCTCAAAAGGTCGTTGCTAATTAATTCTTTCTTGCGAAACTAAAAGAGACTAAATTTCTAAAATGTGTCAATAAAAACCCGATTTCTCCACTAGCTGTTTCTAAACTCAATGTAGCCGACTCTGTTTATTTGATATGTTGCGAAATTATAACTCTTGAGGTCCAACTTAGGGTATACTAAGCCATCTATTTTTTTTTTTTTTGTAAATCCTATTTTCTGCTTATTCAACCAAATTTTAGCGGTCCCCGTAGGGTTATAGTAACGATCGAGAGTCTGTCAACTATCGTTAAATGAACCTCGTTTAGTCTGCTGATCGAAGCAACTTTTAACAGTTGCTTCGATCATGTATAGGAGTCCAAATGGTCAATTCAATATTCCCTATACTGCGATCAAGATTTGATTGTACCACCAGGACCGAATCGACGCGGTATAAACCCAAATTTTTACCCCCCTGAATTCGAAAAATTTTGAATCCGGAAACAATTGCTAGTAATAATATACTAGGTACATAAGCGCCAGGAATATACGTGCAACGTTAGCTTCTTTTTTTTCATAACGAGAAATTTTTGTAAGAAAACTGCGAAAGTTACATGCAGCCGTGCTTCGCGTTTAGTTTCTCGCCGCCACCAGAAAACGCAGTAATAATCAATATTGGCGTGAATAAGTAACATTTACGCCTGTTGGCACCAATGTCGTAAATAACTAAGATATATTACCCCGTCCCCTTTTCGCATTTTTAGGTCTAGATCCCTCTTTATCGCCATTACTGTTGAGTTAACGCGCTTAGGCGACCACTTGCGACATAGGTTGTCCGTTACTTTGCTAACTGCTGATCTAAGGCGTTATATTTGTAAGTATAGATAGTTCTAGTGCATCAATCCCGATCGATGCTTTGGTTGACAACACTCATCTGGCGTCCAGCAGATTTCAGCAAACACGTCACGAAATCACAATAGCTGAGTGGTAGAAAGGCCGGGTAGTCTCCTTGATCGTATAAATTTACAAGAAAAAAGAGGACCGGTTTTATGACGGTTCCAAAGAGACTTTGAATGAAGCTTTTCTGCACATAAAACGTGTACTTGTACTTTATTCTATTGATATTCATGAAAACATGGACATTATTGCGGCAATTGCCATACACCTGCACGTGGCTTTCGCGAGCATGTTGCGCACAGCCATCCGAGATGGCTGGGCGCGACGTGTTGGTTTTGAAACTAAAGTGCAAAGTGGTCTTGGCAACTTAGACCTCCCCCCGCCGTTGATCAACGGTTGTGTGTATATATCATCAGCCAGATCCAGATAACAGTATACCCTGTATAATTACAAAACTCCCTAAGCTACGACAATGCGTCCACACGAATCCCAGTTTTGAACGCGATTTCGGCGCACGATAAAGATCCCCAGGTGGTCAAAATTAATCCGGAGCCCTCCACTACGGCGCGCCTCATCGCCTGCGTTGCGTCGGCGCGTTAAACCCTACAATCAATCAATCAGTTTTGAACGCGCCGCGCCAACTATACCGCTCGCGCTGCCTTTTCTGGCCAACTTCAGAACTTCATCAACCGCACTGTTCAATAATGGGTGCATTTTAATAACGCAAAAGACGGACCACACGAGTAAGAAAAACACAGGACAAACGCTAGGCATCAACTAGATTTATTAGAAAACACACATACACACTATGACAGCGGCGCACGCGCAGGGGAAGAGAGAGAGAGAGAGAGAGAGAGAGAGAGAGAGAGAGAGAGAAAGTGACACTTATTGATCAACACGTGGTCGGGTTAATCTTTGCTGAAGGAACCTCAGTTCTTTAGTGGACATTGCCACAGAAGGAGTGCTGATACACTCGTCGCCTTCTTGATGGATAGAATACGCCTCATAGATTTCACGTTCACGTTGGGAGCGTGCCCTGCGCAGGGCCTGTGTTTTAAATGCAGAGCATTTCTTTAACTCCCGATGTCACCCGTTATTGGCGTCCGTAGTTGTCCGCATCGCTCGCAGGTGCGCCCTGTCGGCGCGATCCTGGCGAGATAAAGGCGGTTGTCGGCGAGGCTGGAACGCGCTCATCGCCGCGCTATCTCGTCAGCCCCGCTCCTCCTCGCCTACTCTCCGCTCGCATCGCGCGCTCTCTCCGCGGTCGGTTCGCGCCCAACAGGTGGGGCGCGCGCGTCGCGGGATCAACAACATCTGTGGTGTGATCGTGACGTCAGCATCGCGCGCGCGTGGCGCGATCGTGGCGTGATAAAGGCGGCTGTCGACGAGGCTGGAACGCACTCATCGCCGCGCTCTCTCGTCAGCAGTTGCCACAAGTGCAACAACATTAACGTAACGCAAACTACTTAACGTCGTGCGCCCCCGGAAATGCTCTGCATTTGATCGTGCCCCTCGCGAGGGGGATGTTTCTTCCATCAGGAAAACAGCTACCGCTGGCGGGAATCGAATTTCGCATGCACTTCCCGGGAACCTCCTGTTCATGTTATTTCTTGGTATACCGCACGTATTCACGAAGGAGGACTAATCACAGCGTCGTGCCACTCACGCGAAATTGCGACTGCGATCTGCAGCCGCAAAGGCACCGTTTGAGAGACACATAAACAAACGCCCCGGTGTTAACGAGCCTTGCGTGATGTGAAATTTTTTCGAATTCTGGAGTACATTTGCACCTGCGACAATGGTCGGCCAAGTGCCCCCCTCCCATTACAGCCAATACTGCCGAGCGATGCTCTCTAAGCCTGTCACTCAGGCATCGCCCATCTGACCAATGTAACATTTAAGGCAGTCCAGCGGAATGCGATAAATTACACCACTACTGCATGGCACAAAGCGCGTGGCGTGCTTCTTCGAGCACTGAGGTCTTTTCGTTTCATTGTTGATCTTGTGGCACATTTTCGCCGACTTGTGGGGAGCCGAAAACACAACGGGCACTCCGCATTTTCCCGCCACCTTTTTGAGGCGATGCGAGAGCTGGTGGATGTAAGGCACCACCACTGGTCTCACTCTTTCGGGCGGATAAATGCCCACAGCATTATGTCTGGCATCTTTTACTTCGGTGACAAGGCTCTCAGCCACACTGCGGTTGAAGCCTGCCCTTTTTAAGCACTTTACCTGTGTCGTGACGCTAGTGCCAACCTGGTGTTCACAGGACTTATCTAGAGCAAGGCGCAGGCAGTTCTTTGTTGTACCCCTTTTTATAATTTTTGAATGGGTCGCATCATAACTCAAAATTTCTTTTTTAGATCGCGGATTGTACCTCCAGCATACGTTTTCACGGTTCATGCAAATGCATATGTCAAGGTACTGCCGACACCCGTTTTCTGGCATTTTGTACGTGAACCCAAGTCCATCAGCATTTGCTCTAAAAACGTCTAGAACACTGTCGACAACAGGGGCACTTACTAGAGGCTCGACCCCTTTTAAAATAACCAGGTAGTCGTAAACATATCTGCAAACCATGGCAACAATTGCTGAGTCAAGGCACGGGGCAATACGCTTGTCAAAATAGCATAAAACCAAGTCACTTAAATTCGGTGGAATACGGGAACCTATACATATTCCTTCCCTCTGAACAACGTAGTCATCACCAAAGTGCACCACAGTTGAAAAAAGATAAAAACTGAACAATTCTAAAAAACTGTCAACTGACACCTCAGCAGAATTCTGGAAAGCCACCGGCCCGAAGTCATCTATGCACTCTCTGACTGCACACATAATTTTCTTCTGAGGCAGTGAATTCACTGCCTCAGAAGAAAATTATGTGTGCAGTGCGTCTGTTATTGATCAATTGATCAGACAGGCACTCGTTCGCTTCGACCTCCTTCATTTTTTTCATTTTCGTTAACTTCGTTCGTCAAACATTTTGTTTACCTTGTAGGCCTGCTCTCTACGGCATGCCAAGTAATGAGGCACACTGCGGTTGAGTACAATGAGGAACTCTTTACTCACATGGAGCTCATTCTCAGTCCGCGTCCGGACACACACCCACAACAGCACCAAAAAACACTCTGCGTCCCGACCCCCAGTCCCCGCGCGCGCTTCCTCGCCACCACCGCCCGCTCCTTCACCCCATTAGCGACATCCCTCGGGCGCCGGCGTCTCCAAGTCTTGCGGCCCGGCAGCCGCACGGCAGGCGAGCAGGGCAAGGGAAGGGAGCTCGCGGCTAGGGGCTCCGCGCAACACCCCCTAGGCCAGAAGGTGTCGTGCCAAGGTGCTCCCCACAAACTTAATCATGGTGTTTTTTTTATGACACTTCGTACTAGTTACTACATGGCTGCTGCTCCGTTCTGTAGCGGCACTGCGTCTGGGATTTTATTCATACGTCACTTGCCTTCAAATGTTTTGTTACATCTTTAGCTTAAGATACATACTAAGATAGCACACGCGAAAGCAATACAGCAGTGCGGAAGACAGTAAAATATTGATTGATGTCAAAATGTTTTGTGCCGGTGCAATTCCTCCCCCTTAAATTTGTTACACTTACGTACAGTATTTTTGAAAGGCTGAAGTGAAATCATACACTTTAGGTCGATCTCGAGACGGCATGCATAAGAACACTGTTAATATAGCGACAAAAAACCAAGTCGTGAGTATAGCCATTTAGGTAGGTATGCACAACGTTAGTCATGATGAAATGTGCAGGAGTGCTCGCAAAGAATGAACGTGCCTTATAACAACGTCGCTGCCAGCGGGGCTCCCAGCGTGGTGAATTTTACGGATTACAAAGCATTGCTAACAGGGATGGTAACACCTCACTTCGCAAGCTTCTTCACCGTACGATCACAGCGCTCAGACACAACACGGACACACAAAGGAGGTCCACCGGCGGCAGAAGAGCGCATACGATGGCTTTTCCTTCAATAAATTCGATGTATCGCCAGCTGCAATGCAATGTCTGACCTTCGATGCTCCTTGAAAATATTCGCACACACGACAGAGCAAAGCTGTAACACGAGCACAGAACAGTGAGAACGACCGCACCGCGCTTGTGCCCGCACATCCAGGATTGCGAACAAGCGACTTTGGCTTGGTTTCAAGTTATGCCACAGCTACGCACTCTTGTGAAAAATGAGCGTGAAAACATCGACACGAGATATTAAAAAAAACGACGGCGGCTTCTGAGTCCTATATTAATATTTACGATCATTTGTTATAGAATAATTACCAACCCCTCTAGCAGCAGTAATATTATATTGCAGGTAATCGAACTCCGCCTTGGTCGCGGTGTTGGCTGCTAACGCCACTGGCGGCAGTGACGACGCAGCGCATTCGCGACAGCGCGGTTACTTTAGCTTAGCGTGGGAGG
Organism: Haemaphysalis longicornis; assembly: GCF_048455015.1. NCBI lineage: Eukaryota > Metazoa > Arthropoda > Arachnida > Ixodida > Ixodidae > Haemaphysalis > Haemaphysalis longicornis. The sequence continues at coordinate 230,109,254 of NW_027526335.1, forward strand.
GTGCCAGAGGAACCAAAAGAACTTATCGCCGGGCGCTGTGGCCGGGCGTCGCCGGGTGTAAAGGTGGATCGCAGGGTTGCCGGATGTGGCTACTTTACGCCAAACGGGCTAGTTTTAGCCGGCCGCGGCGACAAAAAAAAAAGCGCTGGCTACTTGGCTAGTTTCTGGCTATTGTTCTGGCGCTAGTGTGAACAGCTACCGTATATGCTAAAATACGTGAAGACATTCACAAAATAAGTGGCGTCTATTTATTCTGCAAGCAACGGCTCCATCGGAGTGCTGATGACTGTGCTTTATTCCGAAAGCATTTTCCTGCACCGAAAACACGACATCATAGAGTTTCTCACTAGCTCATAACATGGGCGGCATGACAACAAGGTTCGGCCACATTGTCACACAGCTTAGGCAGTTTCTTTCAGGCCTCGTTTCGTGTTGTCGGTTGCGCCGTGCACCGGCCGCTGGAAGGTATACACTGGCATACACAGCTTCGCCATGGGCCAGAATTCCACTGCACGGAGGATGTTTCTCCAGCAGACATTGCAGACAGCGCAATGAAGCTCCTTGTTCTACCTATGTCGAACGCAGAAGCAGAAAGGGTATTTTCAGCCGTCGATCTCACAAAAAGTGACTTGAGGAATAGAATGTCCCACGACCTACTCCTCGCGATCCTCTGAATCAAGTTTAGACTGCGGCTGAAAGGAGTCACGAGCTCTACATTTTGGGTGCCGCGAGAAATGCTGGATAAAGTCAACTCGAGTATGTACACCTGAGTTTTCTGGTCTAGTCGACTCTCTAGTCTAATGTGATGTGACAAAAATGGAGATTATGTTTTTTAGTGTTTTTTTTTAATGTGACAAAAGTCAAGCTGATGTGTTAGTTTGCTTTTTTTTCTGTGACGATGCGCAAACAAGCTTAAATTACACTTGGCTACTTTTCTGGCTCCGAAATAAATCGACCGCGGCCAGTTGGCTCCTTTTCTGGCTACTTAGGTCAATTTTCTGGCTCCTTTTTTCTTGGAGGATCTGGCAACCCTGGTGGATGGCACGTATTTTGTATCAGGGCGCCCGCGCCCTTCCCCGCTTCGGCGAACGGTAGCAGAAGAGAGTGCGAAAGAATTCTTGAAAGTCCAATCCTGCAAAACCGCTTTGAAGTTCGCGATCTGCTTACGGGCGCAGGATATCTGCGAAGCGCTTGTGTTTGAGAATCATAGTCCGCGGACGCGTTGACATCATTAAACGAAATGCTTTTGTCAGCGAGACGGCGGTTCGGAGTGTAACAAGCGGCATGCCAGCTCACTAATTTGTTCGGTTTCTCTGTTTATGTTTCCTTTTTTGTAGTGACGTGAAGCAGTGTCTGGCTCGTTCTTTCTTTTTGTGTCCCTGTGCAGTAAAGATGAGTTCTTCAGTGCAGTCAAGATGAGTTCAGTTTGCCTTTCTTCCTTTTTTTTCTTCGTTTGTTCATTTAGTTCGTGTGAGCGGCGGCGCCTTGGACTGAAAGCCTCTTCCACTTACTAGTACGGAGTTCTTTTGCCGTGAAAGAACTGTTTTCAACTGTTTTAATACAACGTAGATGCGCGTTTGCTCCTTGCGGGATTCTCTGTATTGCACACTGCAGTTCTACAGTTGTTATCGTAGACAGTTCACGATATCCTTAAGGAAAGTTAAGGGGGGAGGGACACTGGTCTTGACGACCGAAAATTTGCCAAAAAATCAATTTTCTGTATTAATTTTATTTGCAGTCTACAGGTCTCAAAGAATGTACCTGCAAAATATCATAGCTGTATCATAAGTATTCACAAAGCTGTCGCCCTTTGAAGTCACCTAAATGGCCATTTTTGCCTATGTTTGCAAACTTCGTGCCCTGTTTTCTCAGAACCAATTTTTTTCCCACATGGTCAGCTGTCGGGTACAATATCTTGGGATGTACTGGTTCGATTTACATCATTTGTGCTGCATTTGAAAGCTTATGAACTGAACAGTGCAATAAAGCCACAAAAGTACAGAATTTATTTTTGCTGGCACAAGATTTTATGCAGTTAGTTTTACAACAACATAGTAAATTGATGACCTGACATTTACGAATTTTACAGCGTTTGCAGAAACCATGCTAAAATTACTGCAGTGGTATAGTTGCACTCCCTGGTCCTTCCAGAGCACAAAGGGATAAAAGCTATTTGAGTATTTCATAGGTACATAATGAAACAATTGCCCGAAACGGAGCGACATAACATGTTGCACAACTCTAAACGTACACCCCATAGACGAAAACTGACTGCATATTTGTGCTCAGGATGTTGAAATACACTCAATGTGTAAATTTCAAGCACATAGGTTAAAAAATAAGAAAAATGTCCTCAAGACCAGTGTCCCCCCTTAAGTATGCGAGGGATATTGATTTGTTTGATTACGAAATTTAAGGCATTGACTCTACACTGGCGATAAGGCGCGCAGTAGTGGAGGGCCCCGGATTCACCGCCTGAGCCCGCTATCTTAATGTGCACCTAAATCCCGAACACATTGGAGTTTTTGCTTTTTGCCTCCAAGAGAAAAGCGGCCTCCGCGACGGGGAATAGAACTCGCGTCCTTAGGCTCAGACCACGGCAGGGTGTGAAAGGGATAGCTGGAGTTCTGGCTACCCTAATGGAGTTCGCGAGTAAACTACGATGAGGCCAAGCTTGTGTTCGCTTGATTTGAAGGCTTGTTTTAAAAGTTCGCGGTATACAAAAATTTAACTGTTCTTTTTTCGACGTGTATTGGTTTACACGAAAGTTTTGCTCTTTTCTTCTGAGTATGTATAGGCACATTTTCGTCACTGGAATATTCTTGTGCGTTTGGATTTGTGAGATAAGTATTTATTTCTGCAAAACAGCGCTGTTAGTATCGTGCCTCCACAGAAAAACACTGAATCATCGCGCTAGGATGCGATGTCACGTATGTCTTGTGTAGATGTAGCAGATGAAATCGCTTTTTAAATCTACCTCCTTCCCTCCCCTCGGAACACAACGTATCACAACATTGTCTGTGTGAAAAGAGGAAGAGGGAGCGTGACTATTTTTTTTGTCCCCAGAACTGGGACCCAAGATGTATGTGTAGCCGGCCACAGGGCTTCAAGCCTTTCCGTTTTTTCACGGCCGAGATATGCATGCTTCATGATTCCGCTCCAACGTTCCCTGAAGACTGACTTCGAATATCTCCACTGCCGCTAAAGCGTTAGCTTAGCAGTAGTGGAGATTGCTCACCCATTATGTCAATGCGTGCTAAGGTATAAAGAAGAAAATCAGCTGCTATAGCAAGGAAACGATTCCCCGGGGGTCACGTGCCAGAAGAGATGAGTCACTAGAGTTTTGTCAATGTTTATATCCTCCATTGTTTTGGGCAAACCATGTTGCGGCTGTATTTGAGGAAATGCACTCAAAAATTGTCCAATAGAATTGATTTCCCCACTTCGCAGGTATAATTATTATTTGTGCAAAGATGCTGCTGGTAGAGGCTACTGGATTACCCTAAGTAGTTTTATCAGTGTTGAAAATTAAGCAGGAACCATAAAACATGGACAAGAAAGAAGGGCGCCGGCATAATTTTCAACAGTGTATGTTCACCAACTAGTTCGATTCTCAATTTGACTTGAGTTTTGTCATTGGAAACTCTATTGAGTTTCAATTAGACGAAGTCATTTGATATTCTGTTGAGGTTTGTCTATTGAAACCTTGTTTACTTTTTATTGACTGCACTCAATAGAAATGTCAATGTAGAATAAAAAAGCATAAAAGTAACCTAGTAGCCTTAATTCCGTAGATACAGTGGGCAGCACTGAAAAAAATATCCCTTCAAAGTGTATGTTTCAGCCTGATGTTTTGTCAATTGGTTCTGCAAAGAGTTTCAATAGACTGGTGTCAATTGGTTTTGTGTTGCCTTTTCTCAAGACTAATCCTTTTGAGATTATACTGACACATCTCAATAGCCAATTGAGTGTGAATGAAGTTTCTGTTGACTCAATAACAACTCAACAGGAACTGAATTGAAACTCAAAATAGATTTTTGTAAGGGCATGCGTTAGCGGCTTTGTGTTGTTTTAGCGTTCATTCGCTCTACTGGGCGTGTCGATGCTCCTTTGATCGCCACTATTATTCCTCCGAACGAACGACATGCATCCGTCCGAGTGTGCGCTAAAAGTGCAGTTAAGTGCAGTTGCTGATAACGGTGCTAGCGCTATCACCCGATTGGGAAACTTGTCAACGACGCATCGGTGGGGGAGACAGGAATAATAGTGGTGAAATACGGGTCGGTGGCGGCGAGGAGGAGCACCGGAGAGGCGCCATGTAAATCCGCTTCACCGGTATGAACACTTAGGGGGTTCATAGGTTGCGAGTAAAAGAAAGTATAGTTGTCATTCCATACATCCGTAGTCTATCGCACAAAAAGAAGATCGCCCAGCTAGTGCATCCTCAGGCTGTGCTATCTGGACCACACAACTTGTGTAGGCTGGGCAAAATAAATGAAATAGGCCCACCTCTACTGGAGAGTAAATTTTCCATGTCAGTGACATCACAATATTCGATGAATGTGTTGAAGGGGTCATCTGCAAGATCCCCTATCCTACGGTAAGAAAATAGGGCAAACGGGCCGCGGTCTTAACGGTAGGTTGCGCGAGCATGACAACATTGGGAGGCGTGGTCCGGAAGGGCATCCAGGCTTACATTCCCGTGCTGTTCCCACGAGGGCTGCGAGCCTTTGTTAAACGAGTGCGCCATGGTTCACTGTCATAATCATGTGCTAACACGTAAAATCACAGAGGAAGCTGAAATAGCTAAGCAAGGAGAGAAACGCACAAGAACGCCTTCTATTAGAGCCTTCCATAATCTTAGTGCGCTAAAAAGGCCACTTATCTGACATTGCCGCGTTGCTAAGAGGAGGCTGTTCTCTTTAGTTCAAGAATTTTTTACCACGGGTTTGTGATAAGGTGATAGCTTATTTTATGTGGCGTTTCCTTTTGTTGTGAATTCATATTTAAGTTCCTGTTTTTTCCGTTAAAGCTAGTTGGAAGTCAACGCTTGTGTGTCTTTTCTTTGTTTAGGTTTGTGCGCTGTGCAGCGGTATGGAGGAACCCTTCCATGTGGAGGAAAGGCTAATCTGGACATAAACGTGCTGCGGCGGCAGTGGGGCCCTGTAGTGTTGTGAAGACAGCAAGCTGAACAAGTGCTCCTGTCAAGGTTATCATCCTCATTTACATCGGATGTTTTCCCCGACTTGAACCTAAGCAATTGAACCTGGATGGGCAGCTGAAGGCTCTTCGTACAAAATAGTTCTCGGCACATAGGACACTCGGCAAAATGCCAGGCGGGTACGCTATAGGCTGGCGTGATGAACGGAATAGCAGCATTTACTGCTCCTGGAAGACCGCTGTTCAAAAAGAATTGTACTATAAAGGTAGGGGTATCACCTGTAGGGGGGCTTATGGGGTTTAATGGGTAATTTCGGTTTAAGATAACATGTGAATTAATTTGGAGTTCAACAAGATGAGGGGGCGGAGATTAGCTTTGGAGCCGTTGGGCGTTTAGAGGTTGAAAGAGGGCGGTACAATCGTCTGAAAGCTTGAGAGGTATAGCTGCCGTTGACGATGTGTTAATGCATGAAAACATCAGCATATTTCCGCTGCTAGGAAGCAGCAGCTTTGCGCGGCGGCCATGGCCTAGCCTGGAGGAAGACGAAGAGTGGGTATGGTGCCCGGAATGAACTGAATGTAGGTCAGCTATTGCGTGCCGGCAGCAGTGCGTCTCGAGTGCCACTTTGTTCTTTAGCACAGAGCCCGCCTGACCCCGATACCTCGTTTCAATGTTTCGGTTAATTGAACAAGTCCGAGCAAAATCAAAGCAGTAGGAGCCTCAATAAACTACAGAAAGAGGTCGCGAAGGTGGAAGCAGCACTTCAAGGCGACAATGTCAGTCCCATCGTTAGTATTGGGTTTTTTGTCGTGTTTACAAGGTTTGCACCATGCATCGTCCGCATGCAAGATGTCTTCTCGCACTGAGAATGAGCCTCCTAGGAGGCTGTTACAAGCTTCTGCTCCGGCCAACTTTGTCTGAGAAGGGAAATGACGATGCGCAGCCACAAAGCTATGCGACTGTGCGACAGCTCTTGCGAGACCGCTCGTGTGCGACTGGGCTCTCCCGCGTGCCGCAGTCAATCGTGGTCCTGCGTCTAATTACATCATCTGAGATTAGTGATGCATCACAGCAAGCAGCGAGTATCCCGCGTGCTTCTTTCTTCGCGCTTGCCTTTTCGCGCTCGGAAAATATTTCCTCGCCGACAGCATATAGACCATAACTTACGGGGTTCACGTACCCGCCGCAGTGAGTGGCACAGTAGTTTAACGGTTGCGCTGTCGAGAGCAAGCAGGTGGGTTTGACCCACGCCCTGGCTGCTTTTTTCACAGAGGCAAAAAACGGAACGCCCGTAAGCACCCCCCGTGTTCGAAATTTATCCGGGGCCCTACACTTCGGCGCACCTGGTAGCCCGGCCTCAGCGCTTTGAACCCCTGAGTCAATCAAATCAACATGGTGCACGTGGAGACATTGTAAAAAGAGCTGCACTTTGCCCCCACCAGTCACTGCAATGCGGATGGTCGCGAGATGCCGCTCTTCTGGGTGTCCTGCGCACAGTCAACACCGAAGAAGAGTCGACAAGGCGGCCGGCCGTGCCCGATTGTGATCACGCCCAGGTACGCACCTGATTGCGCGCGCGCGAGCGGCTGTCGCTAATCGGGCGTCACGAGTGCCTCGTCTCGCCGAGGTCGCGTGCGTCTCGGATAAAAGCGCCCACAGGGCGCTCCTTGCAGAGGCGCTATGGCGAGCACGGCGGCGGCTGCGGCGCTGGCGGCCGCGCTCTGGGCGGTACTCGCGCAGCTCTACCACCGGGCGTTCGGGCTCTGGTTCGACAAAGGTATGGGCACCCATGCGGTACTAAATATGACAGGTCGGTCCACGGAAAACGCTGATCTAGTGAGTGAAACGGGAGGCTGCAGTGATGGCGCTGCAGCCGGTTTGTACCACGAAGCGAAGGCACAAGTGTGTGCCAAAGGTGTAAACTAGGCGCTGCACGGTTGTTCTGTTTCAAGAAAAAAGTTTCGCTAGATCTGGGCCGTGTAAGATGTTGGAAGTCCATGTGGTGGAATGTTAGAGTTGCTCAGCCATGCAATGTATACGCAGTGTGAATACTCTCCTCAATAACTTAGGGTCTTACCAGGTTTCAATTTTCCAGCTGTAACTACGTGTGATATAATTTTACGGTTTTTTCCACCGCAATACTATTACAGTGTATGGGTAGTGAGTGAGAGACGTCGCCTGAACGCACCTCCGCGAGCAGATCATGCCTGCGAGCCTATAGGGACCATATACTGGTCTCGAGGAGCAGTATACAAACAGCAGGATTGCAGCACGCGTTGGAGGCTACACCGTAAGAAGATAACTGTCCTATCCAATAGCGGGGCTCCGGACGCATGGCGAAGTTTATTTAAGGCAGAATTTCAATTAAAAACACGTTTGTTTTATGGAAGCTTTGCGCTAACGATGCCGGATGCCCCAAACTCTTTAACGCAATAATTAGGTTATAATTTGCCAATAAGGTTCCAATTTTGTTTACCAGGCTTGTTTTATTCAAATAAATACTTTTTTGGTCATGTTTTATTCAAATATAAGACAGTCTAAAGAATAAGCACGCACGATATCACAAAATCTTGAAAAATAAAGGAATATCTTGCGTCCGTTCATGGCTAAAAATTTACGACTTTGAATCTTTCGAGAAGGATTTTATTCGAACTGATCATATGAAAATCATCCCATGTGCATATAACGACCCTCAACGCTAGTTGTTTGAGGCGTATAATAGTCGTGTAGCATGATAAACTATCACGCGACGCAGCCAAAGATGCGTTATTACTTCCGTACTTTTCCGCCAGAGTATTTGGGAATACGATGCCAGAAAATGCATAAAACAAAGGGCAGTCTAAGTCGCTAAAGTTTCTTCAATAGCGTTGTCGGCTACAGTCTGGTTGTAGCAGCCGCAGCCCACGTTTCACTATAAAGGCCTGGTTCCCAACAGAAATAACTGGCTAGCAAAGGTGACCTACTGGAACATCTCTGGCAAAAGCAGACTTTCATGGTTGGCAAATGCACGCTATAAAAAGGAATGTCAGAAATAACCTTGGGCATTTCGTGCTGATTGCTTCTTGGTCTGTTACAGAAGCTTGATTGCAGCAGGTCAGGGCTGGGTTATATAGTCTAGAACCGCTATTTCTCATAATGGGCGTGTTAATTAAACCGTTTTTCAAATTTTCTAGTGCCACCAAACCCTACCGTTGGAGCAGGGGGTGTTCTAGCCTGGTCTGGAGGCTTCTTTCATTTTTTTTTTTTTTTTTGCAATTTCCTGCTTGAACTGTACGCTGGATTGACGAGGGATGTACCACGCCACCGCTAGAAGTGGGCTATAGGGGCGCGCCGTAGTGGAGGGCTCAGGATTAATTGCGACCCTTCGACATGTTTAACGTGCCCCGAAATCTCGACACACGGGCTTCTCCGCATCTCTCCTCCACCTGAAAAGCGCCTGCCGCGGTGGCTCAGTGGCTAAGGCGTTGTGCCGCTGGGCGCAAGGACGCGGGTCCGATTCCCGGCCGCGGCGGCCGGTTTTCTGATGGAGGCGAAAAGCAAAAAAAGCCCTTGCGTTCGCGGCGCACGTTAAAGGTCCCCAGGAGGTAAAAATTAATCCGGAGCCTTACACTACGGCGCGCCTGATCACCTGAGTAAAGTCGGCGCGTTAAACCTCCCAATAATCACCATCTTCCCTAAAAGCAGCCACCACGGCTGACATCGAACCCGCGTCCTTGGGGTTAGCAGCATAAGCTTGAACTGTTAAACACGCGGAGGCGACAGTCCTAAATGCAATATGGTCGCGCTGTTTACCTTTGTTTGAACTCACGCCCTCCTCTCTGCACAGATAATGGGGGGAACCCGAGCACGAAAAGGAGTCGCGCTAGTCGGGAGGATTGCGCCGCGCATACCAATCGCGCAGTTACAATGGCGCCGCGTCATGCAGTACCACAAAATATACCGGGGCGACAAATAAAAAAAAAACTTGAGCCTTTCCACTCTGTGAAGGTGAATGACCAGCGGAGCATTTAAGCCCACAGCATTCAAGTGACGCACAATTAAATTGCACGGAACGAGCTAATAATAGTCCCCTTGAGCTTTCCTTGGACGAATTCCTACAAGAGACACATTCATATTAGCGCTCACTTGTATTTCGACTCTGGTGATCTTGAAAATGCCGCCCATCAACGATAACAAATCCGCTCAAAATGCATATCCAGACGTATAAGCTTGATGTGCAAATCGTGTTTTGAACGGTGTGCAAATTTGGCGGTGACCGCGTGCTCATAATAGCGCATAGCGCATACGCCGTTTGTTTTCCTACGCCTCGCACTTGAGAGACACGTGAGACCTCGGGGCGTTTTTTTCATGGATATGAGCAACACGAGACACCCTAGCCATATAATAAAGGGTTAACAGCGCACAAACACTACAACACACAATCAAGAGAAGTCAGGACAAGCACTGAAGCGCTGGTCCTGTCTTCTCTTCCTTGTGCGTCGTCGTGTTTGTGCGCTCTTAACCCTTTGTGATGCTACACTGAACTAGCCCACCAAGCCATCCTCGTGAACTAGCCGTATAAGCTTCGCTCTGCATAAAAGCGGTAAACCAAAAGCAACGCAGTCGCATGGGCGGCACACAGCGTACACGCGGGCGGGCACTGTGCGCTCTTTCCCACATCGCCTCGCCGTCTTTTCGACCTTCACAGGGTGGCTTAGCGGTGCATTGGACCTCTGGCTCGGACTACGGTTTACAGCACGACGTCTTCAGGTGGCTAACGCGTGGGGAAGAATTAACTACCGCGAGCCGCTCACCCTTCCTCGGCGATGTCCACTGGAGTTTTCCCCCCTTAGGCCGTCGCAAGGCCGACACGCATCACGTGTTGTGCGCGTGGTCGCTGAAATCGGTCCTTATACGCCTCCATGGCTCCTTCCGCGCCTGCCCCCGGGTACCCCTATAAACAACTGGTGTGCTTTCGGGGCCTTCCGCCACCACAGAGATGCAGTTCTAAATTGGCACTAGGAGTGCTATCAGTGCTGTAAAAGTTCCTCATCGTCGTAATCGGCGCACTTATATACGCCCAGTGCAGAACGAAGGCCTCTGCCATTGCCGTGTGTCATTCCCTCCATGTAGTCATTGGTATTGTCCGTTAGACTCTTCCTTCTGTTAATCTTATCTGGGGTGTCTTTCACCAGGGTTGCTTTACTTAAAACGCTTGTTTCCTATTTTTAAGCGTAGCTCCAATCATTCTTCCCATGCCTCTTTGAAGCGACTTAAGTTCACCGTCGAGGCATGCAGTAAAGTTTCTGCTTCTCAAGTGATCCCCTTTGCCGCTTCCCTTAACGAAACAATGCAGTCCGCAAATCTCAAGTGGCTCAGATATTCTCGATACACTAGAATGCAGCCCTTCTCCGAATAACGCTTCCGAAACGGCCCCTCCAGACTGCTGTAAACAGTTTCGGATAGATAGTGTCTCCTAGCCTCCCGCCCTTGCCTGACAGAACCATGTCATTGTTCTTTTAAAGGACGATAATCGCGTATTCCTTGTACAGGGAGCGGTGGCCGAATTAGGGCCCCTCCTTAGGCCGAACGGCATCACTGCGACCCCTAAGTAAGTCAGCGGGAACCAACGGGCGGCACTCTGACGGCGCGTTTGAACTAAAGAGCCCTGTAGTTCGAACTGTCCCCGCGCCCCCACCTGACATCTTTTAACGTTGCCATACCAGACTGCGCGTAGCCGTTTTCACAGGGCAGCGCTGGACTATAGAGTCTCGCGGGTTGCATTGCGGCTCGCAGCCACTAGCCGAAACTGAATCCGTGGCTGTCCACCTGGAGGCAGCAAAGTTCGTCAGGGTTGCGCGTCTGATTGCGCGTCTGACAGGAAAGGCCGCTTTCAGTGCTGGGCACCGCCGGGCGGTGCTGGGCGCGGCTGCGGAAGTGCCGCGCAGCAGCCGGCGCAGCACGCGTTCGTGCCGACTTCGGCCTGTCGCTAACTTGCGCGGCGGCGCCTATGATGCGTGAAGGGCGGCCTCCCCGCATAACTTGAAGCTTGCCGTGAGAGTACGTGCACCCAGGCACACTAGAGGCGAAGAGCGAGGACGCCCGTGTGTCAAGATTTAAGCTAATCAAAATTAATACGCAGCCCTCTGCTAAGGCGCGCCTCATAGCCCAGATGTAGCAGCTTCGGTGCTTCAAACCTGAACATTCCAATTCAAAACTCTACCAATTTTACCATTGCTGCGCTTTGACCTCAGTCACCTTTGGATGAATAGCTGAGGAAAATCTATGCCAGTGTCACAAACTTCCACGTACCGCGTCTAGTATATTAATAGCAGAGGTTCTTAATATTATTGTACACCATCCAGTATTGGTATCCAGTCGCTCAGTTCATTGCATGACTCCATCCTATTCCCCCACGAGAGGCCTGTGGAACCTCCTGGTTCCTGGTCCTGGCGTCGGTCGCCGGCGCGGCCCAATCGTCGCCTAGCCGACAGGTAAATGACAAAATTAGACCCCCGCCGCTCTGCGCTGTGCCAGTGTCGAGCCGCGCTTATCCATCGAGAAGGGGGAAAGAAAGAGGACCGGCAGCCCAAGGCAGTCCGACCGCAGCGGACCCTTTGTATGTTTTTTTTTTCTCCGCGTTAGCGCGGCTGTAAAAGGAGCGTCCGTGTACAGGCAACACAGTCTCGTTCGAATGTCGTGCTGTCGCGGTGGCTTTTGCCCGTGCGTGCATCTTCATTGACGACCCGCATCTTTGAAGACTCCAACGTGCTCCCGGGTTCTCGAACCGCCGTATTCTTCACCGGACGGCCTGGCCTGCATGGAAGCACCCCTTCGAAGGTATCCACTCCGCCTGTGGACAGCGGTGCATCATCGGCCTTGTCGGTGAATATCGTTGGACTTTCATGTCTGACATATTCATTGAACTGTTTCCGTTTCAGTTAACCTCTCAACTTTGTAACATTCGTTTCGTTTACTATCTTCGTTTGTACCATTTCCGTAACATTCGACTTTCTCGTATATGGCTATTTCGAGTCCCGTCTCGTCTACTTTTCATTGTCTCGTTCCTGTAGCGTAGCTCACCTGTTGAAATATAAATCTCCAAATGTATTTTTATTCAAGTGCCTGTCTCATTCTTTCCACTCCTGTCGGCGAAAGCTTCGAAGCAGACGGAACCCACTCGTCACCGGTGATCTGTAGAGTCGATGGAATTGTTTCCTCGACATCTGCTAGGAAATGCACGCATAGGAAACAGCGACGATCCGTTTTTAAGCGTCACCCACACTCAACCAGTCTCAACGATGAGAAGCAAGTGCGCCTAGCTCCCTCGTGTTGGTGACGCCATGAGTCTTCGTCCACGACTCTTCCCTTGCGATAACCAACCAGCTTAGTGGTTACTAAAACAGTAGGATGCTGCGGATTTGGCGTTTGGGCAAATGGTCAGACCATTTTCCGAGCAGACGGATAGCATGGAGGGAAAATGAGCGATGGACAAGTTGGTATTGCGTCATTATTGAGCCGCAGCGCATTCAAAACAGGAGAGAGAAGGGAGACGCAGAGTGAACGCTGAGCTGATTGATTAATAGGCTTTAATGAGAAAGAGGCAAGACGTCCTCTTGGAGAAAAGGTGGGAAGAAGGGAATAAAAGGGGGTGGAGAAAAGAGGATATGGAGTTTTGGAAGGGCGCATGAAGTTCCTGCATCTTATTTTACAAAACACACTGGAGGGCACTATAGCTGTTGTCAGCTTGTCCCGATTCCCTTAAAGTATACACTTAGGGGCACCGCAATCGTTGTACAGTTTGTGCACTTTCACTTCGAGTTCTTCCAGAGGTCAATCTGCAGAAGGGGTCGTTGTTGACGCATTAAACAACCCCCCCCCCCCCCCCCAAAAAAAAAAAAAAAAAAAAAAACAGATGAAACTTTTCGAACGGCAAAACATCTGCACACAGGTCAGAACTGTAACAACAACGCCTGAACGCGCGGCCTCCCATGTGTGCAGCGCAGCCTGCTGGCAGCCACTGTCGTAACCAGCGAGGTTACTGCACTGTGCGACGACAGCCAGGCATCTGAAAACTATATACAGTTAAACCTGGATATAACGAAGTTGACAAACATTCGAATGTTTTCGTTACATCCAGAATTTCGTTATATGCAGGTTTCAAGTTAAACTTCGCGGGAATGAAGCAGAAACAAAACCAATGTGCTAGGCATCAGTGATGCAGAACTCGCCCTTGTTTAAGGACATATTTCACACTTGAAAACTTCGTGATTTGCGCTTGCTGCTACTATACACGCCGCCGAAGTTACAAACATAACTAACTACCAGTTTTCCTTTGTGATACTTTTCGGTGCCTGGACGCGTTTCAAGAGCCAAACTTATTTATTTATTTATTTATTTATTATACCTCAAAGGCCCCTGTACAGGGGTTTTACATGAGGGGTGGGCATACATTAATAATACAGTGGTTGAAAGTCAGTACAAAATTTCTTCGACGGCTTGGTGAAAACGGATGGGACTGGAGTGGACCACGGCTTCGGCGGGAAGGTCATTCCAGTCTTTGGCTGATTTTATGAAAAAAGAATTCTGATGGGCAGAGGTGAGCGTCTTTCCTGGGTAAACAGCCAATGGGTGGTGGACGCGGTCAGAGTGACGATGTACTTCTTTAATGACGTTGGGAGCTGTTCGAGAATGATAAAACTTATGAAACAAGCAGAGCCGCCTAACTTTGCGCCTTGTTTCTAGTAGAGGAAGATTAGCTTGACTTTTTAGATTAGTGACGCTCGTGCGATAGGAATAGTCCGAAAAAATAAACCTTGCCGCACGGTTTTGTACAGATTCAAGTGTATTAGATAAGTTAGAAAGGTGGGGATCCCAGATTGCACATGCGTATTCGAGTTTAGGTCGTATAAGTGTTTGATAGGTTAGCAAGTTGACGGATGTAGAACAAAAACGTAAATTTCGGCGCAAGTACCCAAGAACGCGATTGGAATCATTGGTCACGTTAGTAATGTGAGTTGTCCAAGTAAGATCCTGGGTTAAAGTTACGCCTAGATACTTATAGGTTTTTACAGACGAAACGTTACAATTGCCAATTACATAGCAATGCGAAATGTAGGCCGGCCTGCGATGGAATGACACTGCTGAAGTTTTAGTGACGTTTAAAGACATTAACCATGTATCGCACCAATTTTTAATAATATGAAGGTCGCGCTGGAGAATTATATTATCATTGCTGTTGTAGATGGGACGATATAGGACGCAATCAGCAGCGAAAAGACGTATGTTAGACTGGATATTAGTTGGCAAGTCGTTGATGTAAATTAGGAATAGCAAGGGTCCCAGAACTGTTCCTTGAGGCACTCCTGAGAGAACGGGAGATAGGCTAGAAGAGTGTGAGTTGGCGAATACAAACTGCTTACGGTTAGTTAGAAAATTTTGCAGCCAAGCAAATACAGCGGGGTCAAGGTTTAGACGAGATAACTTTAGAAATAATCTGTTATGTGGGACTTTATCAAATGCCTTCTCGAAATCTAGAAATAAGGAGTCTACAGGTACATTCTTGTCCAGGTTAGTACTTAAGTCGTTAATAAATAAAGCTAACTGGGTGTCGCATGATAGTCCATTAAGAAAGCCATGTTGATTGGGGTGGAAAAAGTTAAGGGACGTTAAGAATTTTGTAATGTGGGAATAAATAACATGTTCCATGAGTTTACACGAGATACTAGTAAGCGAAATAGGACGGTAGCTGTTTTGTGACGATGGATTACCTTTTTTTGGTACTGGAATGATCTTGCCCACCTTCCAGTCCTGCGGGACCACTCCAGATGATAGCGACTGTTGGAAAATGAGCGAGAGTATAATACTGGATATGTGTTTAGTATTTTTGAGGATTTTGGAATTGATGCCATCCACGCCTGATGAAGAAGTGAGCTTGAGCGATTCAATCAGTTTCAAGATACCGTTAGCCTCAAAGGTAATGCCGGGCATGATTGGGTGATCGTAGAAAGGAAAGTTCGGTAATTCTGTATCGGGCTCCTTCGTGAACGCCGAGCAAAAGGTAGAATTTAATTGACGGGCAACATCAGACACTGGAATCGGACAATTATGTTCGTCATACAAGCAGATGGGTTTTGAATGGTTGGGATTTATTGCTTTCCAGAATTGTTTAGGGTTATTCTGTAGCATGGTGGGCAGAGATGTAGAGAAGAAAGACCGTTTAGCTTTAGCCGAAAGCGATAGGAAAAGTTTCTCAGATTGGCGATACCTGTCCCAAGCACTAGCATTGTTTTTTATTTTAGCCGCTTTATATTGCCGCTTCTTTTTGTTCTTAAGGCGCTTAAGTGAGTTATTAAACCAGGGAGACGTTGATCGTTCAGTCACAGAAATAGTGGGGATGTATTTTTTTATTAGAGTCTCTAATTTATTTTTGAAGAGTAACCAGTTACTTTCAACAGAACGGTCAAAAAAGTTTGGAACAAAATCTGCATAAAAATCCTCAAGTTCCGCATTCATACTACCGTAATCGCCTTTGTCGTATAAGGTTATCGTTTTTCTAATTCGCGGCTGGACGGGCACATCGCCTTCAACTGAAACGTGGATGATAGAGTGGTCCGATAGTCCTGGGTGATATGAAATAGACGAAACGCTTTCTGGGTTAGATGAAAGCACAAGGTCAAGGATCGATGAAGTGTGGTCCGTCTGTCTTGTCGGATTTGTGACGAGTTGAGTTAAACCAAAAGTGAGGCACGTGTTAACAAAATCAGCTTCTATGTTATGCCTCAGAGTTGACGCTGCAAGATTTGACCAATTGATTGCTGGAAGGTTAAAATCGCCGAACAAAAGAAAAGAAGCCTGGCGATGGGAAGAAATTAAAGAACGAAGCGCTTCATGCAGATGAATGACAAAGGAATGGTCAGCGTCGGGCGGGCGGTAGCAAACACCAATGGTAATTGGGGGATAGGACGAATTGCAGCGCACAAAGAGCAGTTCAAGTGGGGAAGGAACGTTTATTACGGAGCACTGTAAGCTGCTGTGAGCAGCTATCAGTACCCCGCCGCCCCGTTTACCAGAACGATCGCAGCGAAAAATGCCAAAGTTAGGAAATGCAGATTCAATTTCGGAGTCGCTTATTGAAGCACTGAGCCACGTTTCGGTTAGAGCAATGAGATTACATTCCATGGTATCATTGAGGGCATGAAGCGAATCACATTTGGGTAGAACACTCCTGATATTAGTATAAAGACAAGACAGGGCAGTAGCATTCGAGGGTTTTTTGCTCTTGATGCTGAAAGGGCGGCTTTTAGCGAACTTCATGCTCTTTTCTGCAGCCAAAATTGCTGAAGGGATGCTAGCTGCGACAGTCTACCGGGCGGTGACGTTCTTCCTACTCGCCGGTGGAGACGGCATTTACAATTGCGAGATTTGACTTGGAAAGACAAACCTCTCCATATTTATTCATCGGAAATCATCCATGAACACATATATCAGGCGACACAGGCGACTACACGCCAACAGGCAGGCCTTAGCACCTAAATGACACCGAACTCACACGTGGAAACGCATGAGAGATTGAGGTGCGGGCGAAATTGTCTAAATTAGTGCATTTCGCCAGCCAGTTTTTCAGAAAAAGGGCACGAAACCTTGACTCATCAGTGTAGCGAACCCGTCACATCCAGGTTAAGCGTCGCAACTCCTTCGTTACATAGAGGTCTTCAATGAAGGTGGGAGTGGGGAACTGAAAAACTTCGTTAAATCCAGGAAGTCGTTACATAAAGGTTCATTACATCCAGATTTAACTGTTCTGCGAATACTTCTGTGTTCTACATAGGTAGTCTATCGTCACCACAACGGCCAACGACTGTTATAAAGATTAGCTTCGGCTGATAACAAGAGAAATCTTGATG